>NW_023604972.1:69630301-70112552 GCF_014898055.3 Talpa occidentalis
AAATTCCTTCTGGCTTCTGTCAGTGCCGTGTAATGAGATGACGAAAGAAATATATCTATGTCATATTTCTGAGCTTGTTTCAGGGCGAAGTAGTAAAGAATTTCAGCAGCCCTAATTGCATGAAACAGCCATTAATTTTTATATCAAAGCAAGTGTCTTAGTTTACTATCTAAAATATGTGGAAATGATACATTTAAAATAATTTTAAATCCACAATTTTGGTGCAAACAGTATTTGAGAAGGATATTGATGATAAACATTTCCAAAAAAAAAAAAAAAAGTATCCAAAGTATCCAAAGAATCCACCTAATAAATATTAATTCTCAACTATCAAAGTATCCACCTAATAAATCTTAATTCTCAACTATGCTGTTACATAGATTCCTTACTTTACTGGTTTCCTACAAAGAAGCCAGTACCATTAGCAGCAAAATAGGTTTTTTTATATATAACATATTGAAAAAATTATCTTAACATAGCCATTAGTACTAGATATTTTTGTTCATTTTTCTCCTTGAGAGCATCATATATACCATGAACATGATCAGAACTCACTCACAAGTACAGATTAGAAAGACAGATGGAGAAAGAATGGTCACAAGAGGAGAGAATAGAAGTAAAATGATGTTTCAGTGACAAATTAGTCTAAATGTGAAATAATAAAATACAACAGAGAATTCAATAATATAAACTGAAGAATGATAATATAAATTGGGGTTCTCATTTATTTTATTATTTTTTTAAAGATTTATTTATTTATACAGGCACTGGGTACAGTTAGAAGCGCGGGAGGGCGATAATTCACCAGAACCAGAGCAGGGAGCAGAACAGGCAGAAGGACCGAAGTACACTGCCGAGGGAAGCAGCGAGCGGCAGGAGAGGTCTGCGCGCCATGTGGGACCCTCACCGGGTGGCCAGGGATCGAACGGGCGATGCAGAGGCTGTGGGCAGCCTTGCAATCCAGCGCTCAACTGCTGCGCCACCGGGAAGGCCCCCTCATTTATTTTAAAGTAAAGAATAGTTTAGTGTGAGACTAGTTTCCAAGCAAGAATATGAAGGTTTAGATTTCCATCTTTTTTTTTTAATGACAGGATATAATTCAAGATAGATTTCTAATAAGTAC
The DNA here is from genome assembly GCF_014898055.3 of Talpa occidentalis. NCBI lineage: Eukaryota > Metazoa > Chordata > Mammalia > Eulipotyphla > Talpidae > Talpa > Talpa occidentalis. The sequence goes on from NW_023604972.1 coordinate 69,631,425, forward strand.
TTTAAAAGGAGATACTGGGGAGGCCTCCCTTGGTGGCGCAGCAGTTCAGCGCTGGGCTGCAAAGATGCCCGCAGCCTCTGCAACGCCAGTCCTATCCCGGGCCACCAGTGAAGGCAGTGGCGCGCAGACCTCTCCTGCCGTCCCGTTGCTCCCCTCAGCAGTGTATTTCGTTGGTCTGCCTGTTCTGTTCCCCGCTCTGGCTCTGGTGAATTCTCTCACCCTCCTGCACTTCTGACTGTACCCAGTGCTTGTATAAATAAATAATCTTAAAAAAAAAAAAAAAGAAAGGAGAGCTACTAAGGACTCCTTGGGGGCCCAGGGGTTAAGTCTCAAGTGCTATCACACTATCACCACAATGGCCTGAGTACAATGGCCCAAGTTTGATCCCTGGCCAGGGAGCTAATCACATGGAGCAGCTGACCTCTCCTGTCTTGCCCACTGTTCCCTGTCTCCGTGCATTTCAGTAAATCTGCCTGTTCTGCTCCCTACTCTGTCTCTGGTGAATCCTCTCACCCCCTGCATCTCTGGCCTACACCCCAGTTCTTCTCCACAAAAATAAATAATTTAAAAGAAAATTAAAAAAGATACTGCTTGACGGGTTAAAAAAGGTAACAAAGTTCTTTATACCAAACATCTACAGATGGTGGAGAGAATCAAGGCAAACAGAAATGTATCACGATTCAGGAAAAGGAGAGGTTCAAGATACTTTTTTCTGTTAAAAAAAATGAACTCTTTTAAATTGTTGAAATAATGAAAATACACTAAATGACCTCCACTTTTAAATTCTAACATTTCCAAATTTCATGGCATGGGAATCAACAAATTTAAATTAAGGAAAGGGGCGTTTGTGTGTTCATTTATATCCATATCAAAAATTTCTGATTTTGAAAAGAGTATATATACAGTAAAACAGTTGATTATAAAAAAATTTCTTCATGAAGTTTTTCTATTTTATCTTTCTTTTTCTTCCATTTTTTTTAGATAGATTTATTTATTTATTATTTATTTATTTATTTATACAAGCACTGGGTACAGTCAGAAGCACGAGAGGGTGAGAAAATTCACAAGAGCCAGAGCAGGGACAGAGCAGGCAGAAGGACCGAAGTACACTGCTGAGGGGAGCAGCGGGCGGCAGGAGAGGTCTGCGCGCCATGTGGGACCCTCCTCTGGTGGCCGGGGAGCAGCCGGGGATTGAACTGGTACTGCAGAGGCTGTGGGCAGCTTCGCAACCCAGCGTTCAACCTCTGCGCCACCGGGGAGGCCCATTTTATCTACATTTTTTACAAATAAGTCATGAAGATGAAAGAAAGATAACTATTACGAGATAATAAACTCATTTTCAAATAAATTAATTATATTTTGACATTTATAGTTACTGTATGACTTTCTGTTGTTTTATCTTAATAGAGCATTTTTTTTCTAAATATATAACCAGCAATAGCTACTTCACCTTAAATATGTTCAATCAACTAAGTTGAAACAACATTAGTAATTCCTTACAACTAAAAAAATACTTGATACTTAAAAATCACACAGTGATCCAAAGAATCTCTTAGATATTTAGTAGTTGCTCTGCTTTTATCATAGTTTAGAATAACATAATAGATAACTAATAAATATTCATTTAGGTAAGAATGTATAATACTGCATAACATGTAAATACTCTTTAAGTATGGTATTTATTATATTAATTTATTATATACTTATTATATACATATAATACAACATATATACATATTATAATACAACATATTATATACATAAAATACAACATATTCGTATTTTTAATATTTGCGAATATTTAAAAAAAGCAGCCCAAACTTAAGCTACTGAAATAACACACTATATAATAAAGTAGAACCCTTCATCATTTTTATAAAAGGGTTTCCAAAATGTACTCAGTTTCTGCAACTCTTTACAAACAGGTAGCTATAACTTTTTAAGACTGAGACTAATATGCAAATTAGTCATCATGAATTCATTAAATGAATTCATCATGAAAATGAGTTACTCTCCTGGGCTACACACACCTAGAAAAAGTCTCAGGAATCCAGGGGACCTTACTAAAAACCTATCAAATTCACTCAGACTTGTACTCTTGAGGTGATAATCACAAGTCACATGTGACTATCTACAGTAAATTAACTGAAATAAAATGAAGAGTAATTCCTCGGTCACACTAGCCACCTTTCAAATGCGCCACGGCTACATGGTATGCCAATACGTAGCTAGCAGCTACCTATTAAACACTACAGAAACAGGAATAAAATATCTCTATCACTGCAACAAGACACTAGACTTAGGTAACTAAAAATTCTACTAAATAGAGCTCATTTAGTGTTTTTGCTTTCTATTGATTTTTCTGTCTTCTCCATGTCAGTTTCCTTTTCAACCAATTGCTCTGCCTCTATCAGTTCTTATCTTCTTCAAATTTTGTTCTCCTAAGCAGAAAATCATACCTATAGAAATGCATTTCAAATAAATGAGAATGGAGATGGAGTCTCTGAAGTCTGCTAACACATAAAATACATCCATTTTAGAGTATGAACTTTGACCATTGAGATACATTTGATATTTTGACCCTTGTCCCTGTTACAAATATTCAGCCTGCAGGACACTAACTTGCAGCCACACGTAACAATATCACTGAACAGTATCATGGCATGAAAACAGTACAGATAATTAATATAAAAAGTATAAAACATAGACTACAATTCCCAGAACATCTAATTAAATTAACTGCTTCAACTTCCAGAAAAAAAAAAAAACACTCGTAATAATTCAATTATGCTGAGGAGGCATCTCTCTGATTGCATTAAAATTTCACAATTACATTAAACACATCCTAACACTGCATAAATGTCACATATTATGCAAAACTGTACTGAAAAGACTATGCTAACATAAAAGAAGTGAATTAATAAGTGTAGCTATCTAAAGGTAAATATACCTTAAATGGGATTCCAATATCCTATCCAATCGTTTGTAAAAGGGCCTGGATGTAAAGTAACCACTCCAGTAGTGATCATCACGGTCCGCATAAGTGAAAAAATCTCCACTTAGAACAGGGAACAGCAATTGGCTATTCTCTCTACTGGCTGCATCTTCTTTATCCACTGCATCAAAATAGTCGGACAAAGTCCCAAATTGTATCTGTTAAAAAAATAAATAAATAAAAGGTACACTTAAAATTACCTTACACTGTAAGGAAAAGTCATGAATAAACATTTAAGATGTGATTTCAAGTTAAGACAAACACAGCTTAGATTTTATAAATTTCAAAATCAGGAGAAAATACTCAGTGACTCTTTCTTTTACCTGCATGAAGTTTGAGAGAATTTTTTTTTTTTTTGAGAGAGAAAATGTATACACCTAAGTAGTTAGAAGAAGAAGTAGTTAGAAGAAGAGTAGTTATACATTAGATCTACAAATGTAAGGACAGAAAAAGTCATACAAATCTCCAGAATTTTAAAGTGTGCAAGGGTAAGGGCATGGAACAGTGCAGAAATAAATAAAAGTTGGGGGAATGAGCAAAAATGAAAGACATTTGAGCAAAATGTTCCCACAAGTCTGGAAGAAAAGTTTTAGTATCGTTATTAAGTATATGAATGTACCATGTGTACCTGCTGTATGCCCTGCCCTGCCCCACCCAACACTGCTCTATTTGAACTCTTACAAGGACTTAGGAAAAAATTCTGCAAATCATTAAAAAATTGACTTTCTATTTAAGAAGTAACAATGAGTAGGAGTAAAACACAAAGAGTGATAAAAACTGCAAAGTTGACAGTTGAAACAAAAAGGTCTTTCAGACTAAAGATTAAAATTACCAGTAGATAAGCCCATTTTTATAAGTCCAAACTGTTCTACAAATCAAAGGAGAAAGAAACATTATGCAAGACCATGTTAACATATACAAAGACACTGTTGTTAGAAATAAACACATAATTCTACAGGGAATGCGTTTCATTTTAAGAGTAATCTTACTAAGTTAGTTGATTCCTTCCTTTTACATACATAGACAAACACACCCCCACACACACACCTGATAGATATTTTGATTCAATGTAGTAGAAAAATAATTAAGATTAAAAACAGTAGATACTCTAGAGCAAAGTTGCTAAGTGCAGGAATCTGGATTCAGATGGTACGTGTTAGAATTTACTTCTACCTAATTTGCTTGAGCATATTATACAGTGCCTCTGTGCCACTCTGTTGCAGCCAGTAGGGTTATCAGTAAAATGTTTTGAAATATGACTGGCAAACAATGGTGTAAGTTTTAGCTATCATTTCTCCACTGCAAAGGGAAACATTCCAACTAGAAAAAAAGAGATTTAGTAAGACAAATACTTATTATATATTTGTGATATAATAAATTTTGGTAACAGCAAAAGAGATTACTGAGTCTTCAAGTTTACATTAGAGTAGAGAAATACAAACTTCAACTATATTATCTACTCTTATCTTGGTTTCACAAGAAACTGTCTTGGACAGTTAATTTATTTGTTCCTCAGTTTACTAATCTATAATGGGAGTGATTACAATTTTTTGAAACAAATCATGTATAGAGAATTATTTTTCAGTCCTTCAGGTTTGAATTAAGTTTGTGAAAAAGTCCACTAGTCTACTTACATAAAGTTTACTCTTCAAAATTACCAAGAAGGAAGTATTTTCATTCGGTTAATACCAAAACTTAATTATCTTTAAGAGGTACATTCCTTTGTTAATGTTAACTGTACTTGCCATGTATAACCAAATTTTGAACATAAAGGGATTTTTGTTATCTGAGAGAAATCCATTATACAGATGAGATCACTAAGTATTTTGCCATTATAATTATGCATACTTCCCAAGCTCACTTATTGGTCCAAAGTTAATGTATTTTCCTGTATATGAATTCCCCAGTGTTCTCGTGTTGTACACACACTAAACATCATCTACTCTTTCTGTTATGTTCTGTTACAGAATGTGACAAATAGTATTTCCTGTACCATGGTCTGTATAGTAATGTGATTAAATGAGTAGTAACACTCATAATATTAGTCATAATATTAGCTTATTATTTGCCATTAATATCGTGTTGTTGTTGTTTTTTCACTTGAGCAGTACTTTATTATTTTTATTTTAGCTTTTTTAATTGAGGTAATGCTGGTTTACAACACCGTAGATGAGACCTACAGTGTAAAGTTCACACCTCTTACCACAACCCAACCATCACCAGAGGACTCATAATCTTCCACCTTAGTCCATTTCCTCCCCATCCCTAACCTCCCCCACATTGTAGGCTCAGTTCTATAGTCAGATTTGTTGGGTTTGTTTCTATTTAGATTTGTCTGTTCTTTGTTTTTAATTTTTTTAAATTCATGTCTTTTTCCTTTAGATTCATATTGCTTAACATAATCCCTTTCAATTCTATTATCTTGCAAATGGCATGATTTTATCTTTTCCTTATAGCTGAGTAGTATTCTAGTGTGTATACATACCACAGCTTCTAATACATTCATCTGTCCTTTTGCAGGGTAGAAAGTTAAAGATCTTAAGGCTATACAGGCTAAGAATATCACATGTAATCTTGAGAAATGCAAGTCAGAAGACTATCAAACATTCAGATCTATGATAAAGCTATAAGAAGTTAGAAAGTATGACATTAATCAAATAGACAAAATTGAATAGAGAATCCAGACAGACCCCACAAGTGCAGTCTCACTCAGGATAAAGATTATGCTGCAATGGGCAAACTACATCATCTCAATAAACTATGCTGCATATCCTATAGCTGAAATAAATATCTTGATCCCTACTCTCAGATGATTCACAAAAATCAATTCCAAATTACAGATGATAGACCTAAATGTTGAAGGCAAAACAATGAAGCTTCTAGTGGATAGCTTCATAAGATATGTATTTTCACAACAATAGTGTAAACGAAATTTCCTCAATAAAATATAATTAGTACTAGTCATTATGGAAAATGTTGTTATAGGAGACTTAATTAAAATTAAGCATTTCTGTTTATCATAAGATAGCATTAAAGGGAAAAAACAAGTTACATAGTGAAGGAGACACACCTATATAACTTTTATCTGGAAAAAAAAAGATTCAATTCAAAATATATAAAAGAAATAAAATAGGTACAAAAAAGACAGTGCAATTTAATAAAAAACAAAACAAAACAAAACACCAAAGACTTAAACGGGCATTTCACAAAAGAGGATACCCAAATGAAAATAAACCTATGAAAAGAGGCTGAACCTCACTATTCACCAGAGATATGCAAAATAAAACCATCACATTTATCATAAAGGATAAAAATAAAGAAATTTCAAACAATGAAAAGTCTGAGCAATTGAAACTGTCATACAACACAACAACAGGTGCATCTATCTCATAATACTGTTAAGCAATATCTACTTAATAATGTTGAACATGTGCATACAAAGTACCTGAAAAACCCAATCGCATTTTACACCCACATAAACACATGCACACGAACACCAAAGCATGCATGAAATGTTCAAAGCACCTTCAACTGTAGTAGACAAAAACTGGAAGCAACCCAATTTTCTGTCAAAAGCAGAATAAACACTTTTAGTATTTTAATTACCTTATGAAATTGCTCAAGTGGGCAAAGAAGGAAATAGGTAAAATATGAAAAACAGGATCTAATTCTTAGAATCAGGCTATAAATCTTTTAATGAATCTTAAAACTATTCCCCAGGAAAACATATTTAGAAATAAGAGAACCACTTTCATACATTCTCCCCTCTGATCAACTGTTCATGAATGAGATTCATCTTTGAGGAGATTACAGAGATGATTTAAACATGGTACTGTATTGCTTAGATTCATAATCTGGTAGAAATTCACTTGCAAGTATCTTGAATAAATATGATATTCAAGTTTATTTATGTACCTAATACTATTTAAATTTACTTAATAGGCTTGAATTTTCACTACATAAAATGTGGTCCAGGATCAGTTATCTAATTTCCTACAAAGTAAAATTACTTGCTTTCTAGAGTATTTTCATATATCTTCTAATGTCATAAAGGTGACTGTAATAATATGTTGGATAGTTTTCTCATGTAAGGTCTTGTTTGAACCCTGACTCACACTAAGCACCTGTTAAGCACTGCTTTTATGAGATTAAGAAAATTTGCAGCTAATCGGGATATATTATTGAATTATTGATTTTTTAGATGTAACAATGGCATTATTATATTTTTATTAAACAGAGGTTTTATCATTTAGCTATACATACTGTAGTTGTTATAGACAAAACTGTATTATTTCTGAGATTTGCTCCAAAATAACGCCAGGAAGAGGGGTAAGATGAAGGTGGAACATAGCAGAAATAAGAGTAAGTTTGCTTAAAGTTTTCCATAAGGGGACAAATAAAGAATAAGAACCATAGGCAAATGATTAAAAGTCTTCTCATTTAAAAAAATATGCTAGTGTATTCTCTAGACATAATACATATGTTTGCAAAATTCTCTATGTGTTCATCTGTATCTGACAATCTAATTACTACTAAATCATAAAAATGCAATTGTCAGAGATAAACAATAAATTTTCTGGTAGAAAAACAGGACCACTGAAAAATGAGTATCACAACTTAATAGCACGTTTCCAAGCCCAAACAATACTTCTTTAACCCTCAAGGAGTAGCAGGAAAGGGACAACTTTAAAAATGTAACTATAGTATAAGATAATTTCCTCTTAATAAATTATACTTTCACATAAGGACTACATATCCTAAGAAATAGTGGGATGTCAGACAAAGAAATTAAGTCTATGGTGTTTTTTTCTCATTTAATAATGAAGGCTCAACCATGAATACAGTATCAGATATAAATGATTTCTCATTACCTTAACATTAAGACTAGGTTGAGAATTCATATAATCAAAAAGCATCTGGTAATTCTTGAACTGATGATCCCATTCTGTGCGTTCACAGTAGCGGAAGTCATCTCCAAGTGGGGCCAAAACAACTTTAGTACGGAAAAGTTTTGACTTTTTTCGGTACTGGTCTAGAAGCATCTCAGCCCTACAAAAGAAAAAGGGGAGATATGAATAACATTTTACCTATGTTCCAGATTAGTATGATTTTTAAGACAAATTGTTGAAACTACCATACTAATTTTCATGATTAAAAGATTGACAAATTCTTATCAGGCAGAAAACCCTACAGCTTTTAATGAATATCCTTAGAGAAACAGTCAAATACCAGCTTTAACATACAATTATTGGGGGGGGGGGATCAATGCCTTCTTAAAGTCCAGCACAGAGACTAGATCCCAGATAGACCATATTTTAAAATAATTTACTTCAAGAAGACAATAAGGATTTCTTATCTATATGAACTGTAGAGTTTGCCTTGCCAAAAGTTCTTTTTTTTAATTTAAAATACGACTGATTAAACATAAAAAAGGTATTTTGAAAAAACTGAATCTAAAACCTTACTGCTCTTTACAGAAAGAAACCATCAATAACTCACACCTGCCATCAATATGCTGAGTCCTGTCACCATTCAAGATCCATATCAATACTGATCAACAGATAAAACTAAAGAATTAAAACTTACTTTGCTTTGGACCTCTCCAGGCCATGACTCAAAAGGTCAGCCAAACACAACATATAAAAGGTAAGCTTTTATAGTCTATATTCTAGCATTATGCAGAAAACCCTCTGCGAAATGTTTTACCGGGGTACCATTTCAGGAAGTCTGGAAATACAAACTACCTAAGAGAAGGACTGACAAAAATGAAATTAAACAGAGTAGTTCTCAATATTTATAATGCCAAAGTTTAATACATTAGTGATAAATGACAAATATGCTCTTCACCCAGAATTTCAATTTTTCTTTCAAGGGTTATCCAGAAGCAAACTCCAGTTCACACTATGAAGACTTATGAAAGGAACTCAAAAACATCAATAGTGGAAAAGAGTATTTTCTAGAAATTATGAAGACACTTCACTGATTTTAGAATCTTGTATCTTTGTCTAATGATAGTCTCTAAAAATGCTTTGCAATTATTATTAGCAAAAATGCAATGGTTTGATAAGCAAACTATAACCATACTATTCTTATATAACACACAACATACAACATTTAGTTTCCTGAGATTAGCATTTGGAAGAGTACTTAATATTTAGTAGTATGTTTTAAATATTCCAGATGTCACCAAAAGATGTAAAATTGATTACTAGTTAAATTAAAAAAATACAAGATTAATCACATAGGAAGATATATAAAGCCAAAAGAAATAAGGGGGAAAAAACCCAAATATGTAGTAACAGATATAAGATAAACTTTGACTGAGAATATCAACTCTATCACCCAGGTAACCAGCGTAAAAAACATCATTTAATTGCTTCCTGAGGTTTACTACAAGATATGTCACATCTTACAAGTAATACAATGTAAGTAGAAAGAAATCACAAATAGTAAAGAAGTCTCTTTTCCCACATATGCATCTATGCAACTCTCGAGTTCCTGCTCAGAAAGCATCAACTCTGGGACAGCCACGGGACCACCTGTGCCATCCTCAAGGTACGTGATGAACTAATGACAAATGAATTAACAAAAACATTTTAAGATGTGCAAGTGTAATATGTCCTTCACTTATTCTACCAGGTGAGAAATGTCAAACTACGTAGAACCAAGAGAAAAAAAATCTCTGAAACATGGTATCATCTCATATACAAATCATTATCACATTAAAATATATGGTACTAGACCAAAACCGAACTTGGTGAAGAATGGTATTTCTGCATCTATATAGTGAAGGAAATCTGCCGAAATGAAGGTAGCAAACATGTCCTCTTCAAGTTACAGTTAAATCTCATTTCCTTTACAGTATTAAAAAGTCAATTCCACTAAGCTGGAATGCCCAAGTTAAATTTATTCATCAGAAAACTAAAAGGAAGCTGGTATCTGAATGTTAATTAACCAAGAAAGATTAACCAGTCAAGATTATTAAGAACCTTTTGAAAAAAATCTACATAAATATTACATAGACTCACTCATCTGCCCCCAGATACCAGTCCACTTGCAGAATCATGGAACTGAATGAGCTCTTTTGGAGACAAATATCAAAAGAATGAGACAAGGAAAAAAAAACCAACTTTTTTCCCTCAATAACTTATCTTAAATAGTATTCTTAGCAGCATCCAAAGAGAAAAAGAGGGATCTGACAACACCTGCAAGTGCACAGGAACTCCCGAATTGAAACATTTGACTAGTTTTCAAGAAATTCCCTACCTCTGACCAACTTTGCTGAGAGGGTTAGTATAAATACCTAACTCCACGACAGATGTTTTCTCAGGCAAACAAAAAAGGGATTCCCCCTCCTCCACATACCACACTCCTCTTCACTATACCTTTTTCTACCTGTTACTACATAATATACTGGATTATTGTCTTTTGCCTAACTTGTCTAACCCTAGAAAGCAGACTTTGGGTATTCCCCTCTGATTCTCACTAATCAAGAGCATGAAATCAGGCTGATCTCTAAATCTTGGACATTTTTTCTAAACAATGAAAGTCAGATTTTGATAGAAGTTGAATCAAGATTAGGTGTGCTAAGATATTTTTGTGTATGCCACAGCAAGAAGCTCAGAGTGGAATATTTTCTTAATGAACACAAACAAGAGACCCAATCTGACCTTCAACCTCAAAAAACACTAAGTGTTTAGAAACACATTTTTAAAAAGCAATTTTTTAATAAATAGATGTGATAAAGAACCGATAAAAGATGTTACTTCATTTAAAAGCCTATTTTATTTTTCTAGCAGAGTTAAGTGGTTTATATTACAACACAATATTTATTTAAATGTGTTACATACTACTAGTCTAAAGTAAAGAAATTGAACTTTTAAAGCACCAAAATTAAAATTAGTTATGTTGGTTTAATGAGATGCTTCCATAATTAGCACAATTTTCTTAAAAAAAAAAAAAAAGATTTTCTGTGATTTTTATTTAAACATCTTTAAGTACAAATTTTCCTAATTAAAGTTTTCTAGAAGTCAAAAACATCAGAATGATGCAATGATATATATTCATCAGAACTGGGCAGTATTCACTATTATTGAAATTGTTATTAAGGGAATAGATAATTATATTCTCCATGTGTTCCATTTCAATAAATGTGTTTTTGTAGTTGGGCTACTTTTCATAACAATTTATATAATAGAGACCAGAAGCTTTATTATCAACAAAAGCATATGAAATCATTCAAACACAGTAGAAGGCTTTTACAATGAGGGCAAAGGAGATGAGAATAACAGTGTATTATAGGTTATCCATTGTATATTGATCTATTATTGTTCACTTTCCATTAAGTCACCACATGTAAGAGGAATAGTCAAGGCTCTTGCATATTTAAGCTGCTTTATATCTGGTTTGAATGAATACCTTGAACAAGGCTAATATTGGCTACTGAAGTTTGTTTATTCAACCCTTTAGCAATAAGCAGCTGAGTTGCTCTTTGTTTGAAATGTCTTATGAAATGTATATTTTCATACCTGTTTTGGACATTTTGATGAGTTATTGTTTCTGGGGGGACTCCCCAGGGACAACCAAATCTGCCTCCAGGAAACCGTTTAAAATCAAACTGGCAGCATATTTTAGGATCAGGTCCGCAAGTGTGAGGGATGTCATAGCTGTAGAAGGGCATCATGTGGCAAAAAATATCTGTGCCAGATCCCAGATCTAAAATAAAGAGCCAACAGACAAACCTGCATTTATAAACTTTGTTTTCCCAAAACTGTTCAAGATGCCAGTACATACACAAGTTCTACCCTAAATCAACCACCCCTTTAACTACTAGTACACATGCCCCAACAGTATTTAATGGTCACCAGCCTGAAGGAGAGTATCACACTCAGTTTCTATCTACCTCTCCTATCTAACCTTAGCAGAGACAGAAAAGTCCCATCACAAACCAGCACGTGCTGACCTGGAAGGATACACTGTGCAGAAGCAGCAGTTAAAATCGGTTCATCCACAATTTTATGGCCACGTCCATCCCTGGCTGCCAGTTCCTGCCATATCTGTTCCCATCTCAGGTAAAAGGAAACCCTGAGAGAGACCATTATATTAGCTGCAGAGGCTGAGTGAGAAGAGAGAAAGGGAATAAAGGGGGAAACTGAAAGAACAACCGAAGAAGGGGGGAGTTGCTTATGAAAACACTGAGCAAATTCCTATCCACTTCTTGCAGTGAGAAGGAAGTGCAACCAGGAGAGTTCATGGAGTTCCCTGAAGTCTACCAATAGCAATGGGACTTTTCACCAAGAAGATGCACAGGAAAAGAAAAAATAAATTTCAAAATCAAAAACAAGTACAAAAACAAAGCAAACAAACAAAAAGGGTATGAAAAATGAGAGACGATTTCTGATGCTGAGTTGTTGATTAAAACCTCTATGCCAACATATACTTATGTCATTTCCCTTAATAGGTTAGAAGCCTACCACCAAGTGAGATTGGAGGACTTAACTAGTAGTTACAAGTAGTCACCTTTGTATGAGCCTAACCTCTAAATATCTCTCCCCTTTATTTTTGCATGGGTTTACAATTTTCAGCAATGGGTATGTTATCATTTTTATAATAAAAACAGACCAAAAAAAAGCAAAAAAGCAACATTAACATTTTAAAAAATGAAAACTGCTTTCATTAAGAATCAGAATACACAGGGGTCTCCCCTGGTGGTGCAGCGGTTGAGCACTGGGCTGTGAAGCTGCCCACAGCCTCTGCAGCGCTGGTTCAATCCAGTCCCACATGGCACGCAGACCTCTCCTGCCATGTCCGCTGCTCCCCTCAGCAGCGTATTTCGTCATTCTGCCTGTTCCGCTCCCCACTCTGGCTCTGGTGAATTCTCTCACCCTCCCACCCTTCTGACTGTACCCAGTGCTTGTATAAATAAATAAATAAATCTTAAAAAAAAAAAATGTGTGTTAAAAACATATTAAAAAAAATCAGAATACACAAAGAAGTTCAAATTAATTTCAAAATATATTTTTAATGCAACATGTTTAAATCTATCAGACAAGTCCTAAAACATTCCACTTTCATCTCATATTCCACTTAGTTAAAATAATTACCAGTTCTTTTCCAAATTTTAAAGCTGTTATAATCTGTGCATTTCTGTGCTGTTAGTCATGTCACTGAGTCACCTTCATTAAGTGTGAAACCACAGATGCTGGCCACCAGTGCTTGCTAGCTGCATAGAATTGTGACATGTCCCAGAACTGAACGGCAATTTCCTATTTCTTTCTCCTATGGGTCAAAGATCCACTCAACACCCCTCTTCTACTCCTCACACCACACTATTTAGCAGTTAAGTTACACATTTCAGTTTATTTGCTGAATTTGATGGTGTTTGTTTTTATCAAGTTAGACTACAATTACCTTGTGGACAAGGATGTTTACTATCTCTCTCCAAACAAGGTATCAAGTACAAAAAAGTACTCAGTAATTCTTCCCTGATAGGCATAAGGGCAACATGAATGTAGGCAACTGTTTAAGTCGAGCTCCTTCAATTAGCAATTCCTTTTTAAAAATTATTATGTTTCTTTGCATTTGATCTAATTATTCAAGATGCAAATGCTGCAAGTTCTTGTTTACCCTACAGTCTTCATTTTGCAGAATGAAAATATTATACAGCTAAGTCTTTCCTTATTGAAAAAAACAGCAATACATAGACTAAAGTTACTGTTTAGACTTACAAGTGATTTTCTGAGACACTTAAGGGAAGGGGAATGTCAAGATTACACACAAAAGCAAGTATGAAGTAATGCAATAATTTCTGAACATTGTTTTAGCAACAAAGCCCTTTTTTCAGATGAAGTCTCACTGAGAATTCAATACTGAGAAGGCGTTATATGCCAGGGGTTAGAAGCCAGGGCTTCAGCAAAGCTTAGGGCTGGATTCAAATCTGGGCTCTGCAATTACTTTCTCTAGGACTCCTGGCATGTGGCTTCATCATATCTGTGCCTCCATTCCTTCCCCGTTTAAGGGGGATAATAATGGAACCCAATTTAAAGGAAAATTATTAACATTCAATTAGAGAGTGGATGTATCGCACAGAACACAATGCAAGTCTATAGACTCAATAAATAAAAATAAATTTAAAAAATAAGGCGTTCAGAATTAAATGAGGGTAGACACGGGCAAAGGTTTCCTAGAGGACTTGTCTCCTCTTCCCTAGCAGGAGCTGTAGAGGTGTGTCCTTGGAACACCTGGGTGCCCACAAAACAGTGTGAAAACAAGTGATAGGAATTATGAGGGTGTTGTAGGCAGATGGGATTAAGCTTTAAAAGGTAAATTTTAGTATACGCAGAGAAAGGAGAGTCTGAAAAAGAAACACTGGCTGAATATGAGATGACTCACTAACAGTCCTAACGCATGTTCAGCTTTGTGATGAAACGGGTGCTTTGTAAAACAGAAGTAAAGTAAAAGTATTATTGCAGGGGAAAGCATGGTTTGCAAGATTGACTCCTTACATTTACTTAAGCATAAAAATACCTTCTATAAATACTTTCACCATTGCTTAAAAGAATCTTAACACAAATGCACTGCATGTGCAGCAGACCTCTCCTGTCGCGCCCGCTGTTCTCCTCAGCAGTGTTTTAGGTCTGTCTGCCTGTTCTGCTCCCCACTCTGTCTCTGGTGAATCCTCTCACCCTCCCATGCCTCTGGCCTGTACCCCAGCTATTGTATAAATAAAAAAAAATCTTTAAAAAAATACATTGTATAAATAATCGGAAGAATGCGTATCTATAGGTAACCCAATTTTCAAGACTGACTTGAACAAAACCCACACTGGTATGAGTTCATAACCTTGTGAATTAAGGTCTAAGTCAACTGAGATCTTCAACTTTCATCAAAACCTACATACCCCAATTCTGTCGCCAAAAAAACTCCAGTGTTTTATGCAGTGCAAAATGCTTTTTCACCGCATAATGTACTCTCTGGATAAGCATATGAGAAAATCCAGCACGCTTTAGAAGATATGCCATTGTTGGTGAATGTCCAAAAGGATCAACAGCCCAACCAGATCGAGGCTTCACTCCTGTTGGTAAAGAAAATAAGTATTATTTTTTAAATTGATAAATGAAGTAAAAAGAAGTCCCAATACAATAAAGCCCAATACAATAAAGATTTATATGGTCTCCTGTATTCTAAGGCAAAGGAGCAAACTAGCATTATCCTATAACACTTCCAGCAGGACTCCCTGACTGTAAGATTCTGCCACTGTCATGTCCTCCCAGGCAGGGGGACCACACTGGAAGCTAATCATTTGGATTTGAAATAAGCAATCTGTCATGTTACAGATATTAGAAAGCCACTGCCTTCAACGAAGCTAAAGAAACAATTCAAGATCTCACAATACTGTCTTCTGTGGAAATGGAAAACCCAACCACTTGCTGTTATATAAAGAAATAAAAGCTACCCTATTTCAACTCCTACTCCCCAAACCCAAGATTAAAGAATTTTGAGGCTGTCTTTTATATATTACACAGTTCCAAATCATCTTAGTATATAATGCTAAAACTGGCCAAAAAACATATTTCATGAAATCTTAAAGATATTTGATACTCGTGCTTCCTCTCTATCTCGAAAGGATCAACAGAATTTTGCACACCTGACACACCCCAATTATAAGAGATATTGACACTTTCACAGAGGATAAAATGTAAAAATTAATGTACAGATTAGAATTAATGAAATAAGATTATTCAACTGGCAGTATACAAACATGAATTTTTATTCAAGATTCTCAAATAAGGCTTCTACATACAACCTATAATATTACTGTGTGTGTTTTTCTTATTCATCTATATTTTTAAGACTGCGACAGGCCCTAGGATTAAAAAAAAATGAGCTAATTCTATCTGCACAGACTCTAGTTACACAACACATGTTACACAACATCCAGAAAAGAGTGGAGAATTCTGTAACAATACTGAAGACTAAAGCACACACAGAAGTCAGAAAAGGATACTGAGAAGGAAGTCAGATTTCCGTGGGCCAGAATATGTCTCAAAATTCAAAGAACTGACCACATAAGATTTTTGCATTTCAAACGCTTAAATTCCTCAAAAACTATAAATAAATCTTAAACTCTATTAATTTGATATTTTTATGGCAGAATAGCATTAACAATTCTGAAACTACCATTCATATATTCCAAAATTAGAGCAAAGAAGCAAGGCTTTTTCCTGTTAAAAAAAGGACGTAGAGGGCCTCCCCGGTGGCGCAGTGGTTGAGTGCTGGGTTGCGAAGCTGCCCGCAGCCTCTACAGCGCCAGTTCGATCTCTGGCTGCTCCCCGGCCACCGGGGGAGGGTCCCACATGACGTGCAGACCTCTCCTGCCGCCCGCTGCTCCCCTCAGCAGTGTATTTCGGTCCTTCTGCCTGCTCTGCTCCCCGCTCTGGCTCTGGTGAATCCTCTCACCCTCCCGCGCTTCTGACTGTACCCAGTGCTTGTATAAACAAAACAAACAAACAAACAAATAAATAAATAAAATATGCCTCTATAAAAAAAATAAATAAAAATAAAAATAAAAAAAGGACGTAGAAATATGTAAATTATGGGAGGGGATATGTGATATTGAAATAAAAGATTAGTAATAACTTTATACACACACATACACACACATATATGTAAGTTATTGTGCACACACGTGCACACGCACACACACACATTTCCAAGGCACTAGGAAGGTTCTAGATGTAGCAACATCTCAGTACCAATAAACACAGTTCAGCATCCAGACCTTGGTCACTAAATATCTTTTTCTACTAAAAAAAAAAAAACCTCAAAGAAATGACTCATTCCAATATAATCAATAGATATTATTATAAACTAACAACTTTTATTTTGATACCTCAATTATAATCTATTGATATATTGGATAAAATAAAAATGCTTGAATCCACAAAATAAATAGGAAATAAAAAAAATAAAGCCACTCCTTTTAGTAGGATGCCAACTAATAATGATGGAATGATGCAGTTAAAAAATTATGAATGGATCCTAAAACTGAAAGTTTGATGAAGAATAGGGTATTTACCTATTATTAATGTATCACCCACCAATTAATAATTAATTAAAAAGGGAAAAATATAACAACAGTATAGCAAAGAAACTTAACAGACACAACTTAAGTAACTTGTCAAGGCTCGCATCACCAATACTGGAACAAAGAGGCATCATGCACCTCCTGAAGGATGCAATAAGAACCACAGAACATGATGCAGCAGTATACTAGTAAAATAAACAGATGGGACAAGACTACATTAAAAGATAAAAAAAAAAGCTTAAATAGTATTGTTCAGTAGTCACCCCCGATTTGCAGGGGTTAAGTTCCAAATCCCCCAGTGGCTGCCTGACACTGTGGATAGTACCTAACTCTAATATATATACTATGCTTTTCCCTACAAATACGTGTAAAAGTAATGAAAACTGTAAAAAATTAAAGATGTACTAAAATACTAAAATAAAATAAAATAAAATAAAATAAAAATAACAGCTACATGGATGACAGATAGATAGGATTGAAGAGATAAATAACTTGAATATAACCAAGCAGAAACAGACAAACTCAAATTAAGAGAATTTTTACAACAAAGGTCTACACTCCTCAAAAATGTCAAGGTCAAGTAATCCAAAGCAAGGTTGAGGAGTGGCACCTGACAAAGATAAAAGAGATATGACAACTAAATACAACACATGACCCTGTGTCAGATCCTGGACAGATTAGATCCAGGAGGAAGGAAAAATCAAAAACCAGTGTTTATACATTACTGACTCAATAAAATTTCAATATAGTAAATGAAGTAGACTGCAGTACTATATCACTCCTTCTATACCTGATTTGATAACTATCTTTTGTCCCAATTTTTAGGAAATACACAGTGAATTATTAAGAGAAAAAGGAACAAGATGCTTCCAACTTATACTCCAGTAGTTCAAAAAATATGCGTATGAATCTAAGGATAGGTATGTGGGAATCCTTCCCAAGGACTATGGTGGACTTTTTTGTTGTTGTTTTTTTAAAGATTTAGTTATTTATGCATACAAGAGCTGGGGTACAGGCCAGAGGTGTGTGTGTGTGTGGCGGGGTGGTGGTGAGAGAGAGGATTCACCAGAGACTGAGTGGGGAAGAGAAAAAGCAGATTGAAGACACTGCTGAGGGGGGCAGCAGGCGAAGTCAGGAGAGGTCTGCTGCGCCATGTGGGTTGCTCCCTGGCCAGCAGGGAATCAAACTCGTGCTACAGAGGCTGCTATTGCTTCATAGTGAGGTGCTTAACCCCTTGCGCCACCAGGGAGGCCCGGTGGACATTTTTGAAGCTTGAAATTATAATCCAATTAAGTTATAAAGTAAAACAGGGCATAGTAATCTTATGAACAAGAGTAAAACTAAAAATCAAATGCTACAAAGATGTCTGAGATTTTAGCATCACTGGCGTGAGTCTTTTACAAATTAAATCACTTCATCTAGAGGAGTGACAACCTTGCTAAAAGGGGATTTAAGAATCCCCGAGAGGTAATGATGTAGAAAAGACAGAAAGTAAACTACATTTTGTATAACGCTGATATGAAAGGATATGAGCTAGGAAGAGACCCAGAGAAGAGCCCAGATTACAAGTACCTCCATAGGGTTTTCCTTGGTGTATGTGAATATTTTTTAAAAGGCAGTAAAGGGACACATTTAGGGCAATGTACAGCATAAGAAAAATCCAAAATTTTATAAAAAGGGCATGTTTGTCAATAAAGGTAAGAAAGATGATGGAAAATATTTTGCGCTTTTGTGCAAGAATGAGATTACTAAAATATAACAATAAAAACTGTTAGAAAAAATTACAGGACTCATACCTATTTTTAGCAAACCTAATAGACTTGAAAATTAGAACATAAATAATATGAATAATATAAATAATAACATTGGATTATTCCAAGCACATTCAATAAAAAAGCATAAGAGAATGCAAGGGACAGTTTAAAATAAAAAGGCAACCATAAAACCTCAAACTTTAAAAAAGTCAAATTTGCATAATAAAGTTCATAAAGGAAGAAATTAGCAAGCAAAGATTAAATAATTTAAAAAGCACCCCATAACTAAATATAAAGTCTCCAAAATGTGGTGTTCTGAATTGTTTAGAAAAGAAAGAAAATACTAATGAACAAAATGCAGCAAAAACTACAATAAGAACAAACATTCTCAAATGTATATATTATCTAAACATAAGAACTAAAACCATGAAACTCCGAGGGGAGGAAAAAAAAACAAAACACACAGGAATAAATATTTATGATACTGGGGTAAAACAATGGTTTCTTTCCTATGACATGATAAATACAAGGGCAAAAAAAAAAAAAAAAAAAAAAAAAAAGTTAAACTGATCCTTACCAGAATTAAAACATTTGTGTATCAAAGGGCACATTCAAGAAACTGAAAAGACAGCCCACAGAATGGAAAAAATACCTGCAAATCCCTATCTGACAAGGAACTTTTATGAAGAATATAAAGAGAACTCTTAGAAGTCAACAATAAAAAAACAAAGAACACAATTTTAGAAGTAGGCAAGTAATTTGAATAGACATTTCTCCAAAGATGATATATAAATAGACAATATACACATAAAAAGATGCAAAACATCATTAGTCTTTAGGAAAATGTAACTCAAAACCATAATGAGATAGCATTTCACAAACACTGGTATGGTTAAAATAAAAAAGACAGACAGTAACAGATGTTAGTGAAGATAAAGAAAAATTAGAATCCTCACATATTGCTGGTGGAATGTAAAATGGTGCAGTCATTTTGGAAAACAATTTGGCAGCTCCTCAAAATGCCAACATTACCTCAGTAAAAATAATTTTTAAAAATGCTAACATACAGTTACCATATAACCCCACAGTTCCACTCCTAGGTACGCACCCCAAAGAAATGAAAACACACAACTCACAAAAAGTTGTAAAAATGTACATAGTAGCATTATTCAATAGTTAAGAGGGAGAGCAATCTAAATGTCCATCAAGTTAAGTAGAGTTAAACAAATGTGGTATAGCTACACAACAGAATATTATTGTCATAGAAACCAGAAAACATCATGCCTAGAGAAGGAAGCCAGTCACAGAAGGTCATACTGAATGATTCCATTCATGTGAATTTCCAGGAAAATCAAATCCATAAATACAAAAAGCTAATCAGTGCTCATCTGGGCCTGGGACAGGAAAGAAGGAGTGAAAGGGGTGTCACTATCAGTGGGCACAGGTTTATTTGGGGGATGTTGAAAAGTTCTAAAATAGATTGCAATGATGGCTGCACAACTCTGTGACTATAAAATTATTGAACAGAACATTTAAGTGGGTGAATTTTATGACACAGGAAACACAATTATAAATTTCAAAAATTGTATGCTGAGCAAAAGAAGCCAAATCCCAAAGACTCAGTTCATGTATTTATGAAGTTCTTACACAGGCAAAACTAATCTCCAGTGACAGAAGTTAGAGAGCATTGAGTAAAAGAGGAATGTTGAGGGGATGAGGGACCTTTTCTGAGGTGATGAAAATATGAGTAACTTTAATTCTACAGTTAAGGTTGGTAGGCTTCACTGCATGTAAATTCTATGTCAGTAGCAGCTAAACAAAGAAAACATCCATACAAACTGAGATTAATAAAGTGAACATTCCTGGCTTAGAACATAGCTAAATATTAAAGAAAAGTAGCAGCATGTATGGGGTGCACAACTCTACCTCCAGGCTGAATAATTTGCCAAGAAAACTTACAAGACTGCATATAGTCATACTCAACTGCCAGGATGAAGTATAGTGCGAAGATACAAAGCAAAATCAGCAAAGGGAAAAGGCACACAGGGAGTAATCCACAGGTAGTCAGAAAATGAGTCTTCCCCTGTGTTGTCACACAGTTTGTATTTAATCCCTCTTGCATTTAAATGTGTGTTCATGTGTTCATGATATCATGTGTTCATGATATGCCATCAAACCAAGGAAGCTCATAAGAGATTCAAAGCCCAAGGATGTTATTGGGGGTAGGTCAAGTAGGCACCTTCTGTCTAGTATATATAAAGATTGTAGATTCCCATAGGGAAAATAAGTATTTAACATAAACTACATTATTTTCACAAACAATTTAAACAGATTGAGAAACTTAGCATTTAGAAAATTCAAGAATTTAGTTTAGGGTCAATCTTGTGGAAGACCTTTGTAAGGATAAGTTTCAGACCTGCTATGTTATCTCTTTTGCATAGGCATAGCTGTGTCTTACTCTTAATAATAACAAAAACATAAGATGAGGCAGGGAAAACTTATGTTGAAATGTTTATAACTGGTAAATCTAGTTCAAGAGTTTATACAGGAGTTCTTTGTAGTATTCCGACAACTTAAATTTGAAAATATTCCAAAGTTAAAAGTAAAGAAAAAATTAATGGGAGTATGTGGGACCTTATCCCTAACAGAAAAATACCTTAAAATAATGCCTTAAAAACTTCAATTAAAAAAATGTATAGTAACCATACAGAAAACTATAAAGCTACACTGAGAAATATGATATACTAGAATTACATACTATGCCACACAATACAAGCATTATATTCCAAAGATTTCAATTAGTCAATTCCAGATTTTTATGAGTTGTATAAACACCTGATTTATCAATGCAGTCTTCTCTTCCCCATTTCTGACCTTCTTCCCCACTCATATGGTTCAGATATGGCTGAATCTGTCTTCCAAAAACTCCTCTTCCTGATAATCATTTCAAACAAACAAGGTTTCTAATTTCAGCTCCTCTATCTCTGCCCAAGGTAATGGCTCAGAGATAAAAACCCTTGACTCAAATAGGGCTAATTAGATAAGGTATTAAGTATAACTCCTTATGGTTATTATACTAAGAAAACAAGAGTCCCAGCTGCCTATGGTCATATTTCTATGAGAGAGCCAAGAGAAGACTAAGGTGATACAAAGAAGCAGAGCCAAAGGAGACAGTGCCCAGACAACATAATTTGAGTTCCCAAGGTCCAACCTCACCTAATGCTACATACAATATATCACTAAAATTCCTAATGATAAAACTAATAGTTTTCTTTCTCTTTTTCATTCTTTTTTTTTTTTTTTTTTTTTGCTTAAGCTAGTAAATGAGGTTTTTCCTCTTATGATCAAGAACCTTAACTAACAGATCATTAAAATCGCAGTGGGAATTCTTAGGAAAAAAATATTGCATAATAATATAAATAAATTAATTGATAAAATAACAGATGACAGAAGGTAAATGACCCTAAAAATGACTATATGTTATATATTGCACAGCTATCTAGGGGTTTATGATGAAAGAGTTTATGATAAATTAATGGAGAGTAAATTTTTCAACAGTAATCAGTACTGGGAAAATTAGTCATTTACAAAAACAAAATAGAGCCTCATCTCACATTCCTCAAAATTAATTGCCCAAACTATCACCAATGAAGGGAAAAGGCATCAATACATACCTCCTAGATTTTTTTCCAGCCACTGATGTCCTTCAATTAGTTGGTCAATTATGGCAAAATAATGTGTAGCAGCTTCATCAGGCATAACCCAGCCACCTGTCACAATTTCAAACTGACCATTTGCTAGTAAACTAAGGAGAAAATGATAGTTTATATTAACATATATATCAAACAGTTCAAATAAAAAATTAAAACAGCGTAAGTATTATGGACAGCCAGTATTTATACTAATCATTAAAAAAAAGTTTTTAAACCAGTGAAGGAACGTCACC
The DNA here is from genome assembly GCF_014898055.3 of Talpa occidentalis. Classification (NCBI taxonomy): domain Eukaryota; kingdom Metazoa; phylum Chordata; class Mammalia; order Eulipotyphla; family Talpidae; genus Talpa; species Talpa occidentalis. The sequence continues at coordinate 69,654,206 of NW_023604972.1, forward strand.
CGTGAGGTCTGGTGAAAAAGATTCCTTAATAAAGTGTCTGAAGGAAAAAGAAAAATATCGGATGGTTTCACTTATAACAGGAATATAGGGGAACCAAATAAGACATCAGTGCAAAAATAATAACAACAGTACCAAACACAACAAAGCAAAAACAGACAATTATAAACCAGAGACATACTGCAGGGGAGGAGAAGGGAGAGAGGTGAGAGGGAGGGAGGGAGGAGCACAGAGGACTGTGGTGATGATGCATGGGTGCCTTGGGAAAGGAAATTCTACCGGAGACTCAATCTGAGGGGGCAGGGGGGAAGCAAATATTGTCTAAAAAAAAAAAATGCAAAAAATGATAAATGGTAAAATAAAAAAAATAATAAAAACCTAAATCATTTAAGAAAAAAAAGGGCCTCCCAGGTGGCGCAGCGGTTGAGCACTGGGTTGCGAAACTGCCCGCAGCCTCCGCGGTGCCGGTTCGATCCCCGGCTGCTCCCCGGCCACCGGAGGAGGGTCCCGCATGGCGCGCAGACCTCTCCTGCTGCCCGCTGCTCCCCTCAACAGTGTACTTCGGTCCTTCTGCCTGCTCTGCTCCCTGCTCTGGCTCTGGTGAAGTTTCTCACCCTCCCGCGCTTCTGACTGTACCCAGTACTTGTATAAATAAATAAATAAATCTTTAAAAAAAAAAAAAAAAAAAAAAAAAGAAATGAAGTGTCTGAGGTGAACCCACTTCCCTAGGCAAAGCTACAGAGTTCACTTCAGAAGTTCTCTTTCAAAAGAGTATAATCTAGCACACAACCTCAAAAGATTGCTGTCAGGAATCAGATCAGATTTACTTCTGAATCTTCAGAGCACCTAGCAAGTACATTACTCAAGAGTATGTGCCTAGTGTTGTTTATTGGAGGACTGTCAACTTAAGCACAGTATTTGTTTCAATAGACCTATGTCAAAAAAAATTAACATTCTAGTCCTTCTAACAATAATAATTTAATCTTGCAAACTACACAAAACTAATAGCAATAAAGGTGAAGTTAAATATCACAAGTCTCTGCAAATACAAACATTATAAAGCACTCTGCTCCAGATTCAGTTAAAATATAGGTTATAATTTGTTCTTCATTAGTAAGTGAAAAACATTAACATTATTATCATCTGTCCACATAGTACTCCTTTGCCGTAATACCATGCAAAGTAACCAGATGTTCAACCCTAGAAAATATTAATTGTACACGAAGATACCTTCCTCTGTGAAGGAAAATAAAAATTACAAACTTAAAAATTTCAAGAAATAACCTGAGAAAGTATGAAAATCCAGAATTTAAGCAAACAAGTAAAACCATAGTTTGAGTTTGCAATAAGATGGTTTGGAAAACAGTGTAAAATTTCAGGAAGACAAGAAACTTTAATAAGGATACTGGTCAATAGGTACCTACATCTAACAGTGAAGTACAAAGTAAAATTTAGTTGATATAGGCTAAAGACATAAAAGACAAATAAATATTTTCTATAAAGCATGTAACAGAAGCCACAGCAATATTACAACATCTGATTGATTCAAACATATGTGTGATCATATGACCAGTGACAGAGTAAATTATGGACACAATTTTTAAAAATAAATAAATGAATGGATAACTAATTACTTGTATAAATTTAAAAGACACTAATTAGGCCTGTATTGGCATAGGGATCACCAACTAAAATAATTTTACATGGAGAATCAGATGAATCAGTATAATGGCTAAAGAAATGTCCAGTCAAACCTCAGATTGTTACAAGTCCAAATCAAGGACTTATGCTAAGGAAGCTGGAAATTTCTAAATATTGAATTTCTTTAAGAACACAACAACAGGGCCTTCCCTGGGACCTCCCCTGGTGGCGCAGCAGTTGAGCCTGGGCTACAAAGCTGCCCACAGCCTCTGCAGCACCCGTTGGATCCCTGGCAGCCGGCGAGGGTCCCACATGGCGCCCAGACCTCTCCTGCCGGGCCCACTGATACTCTCAGCAGTGTATTTCGTCCATCTGCCTGTTCTGTTCCCCTGCTCTGGTGAATTCTCTCACTCTCCTGCACTTCTGACTCTACCCAGTGCTTGTATAAATAAGTAAATCTTAAAATAAAAAAAAGAACACAACAAAATATCAAATGGTATTCTGTCTTGTTTTTACTGCCACTGAAACTTTGCTCAGAATTAGTCCTATTCCTTATCTTTGTAGTGACATCTGATTTAGACACACTGAAAGTCACACTCCAGAGACCTCCCCTTATGCCTTAAGACCAGTATTGGGAAGCTGTGATGTCAGGACAAATTGGGAATTTAATCTCTGGTCGTCAAATACAGAAACTTGACCTCCTTATCTCAACATCCCAAGAAGCAGATCTTTTGGTAAATTTCAGAAATAAATTAGTCAATACAAAGAAACAAAGTTTTTGCTACTTTGGAATAGAGAACAGGAAGTACAGATTAAGAAATCTGTAAATTAAGTGGAAAAAACACTAACAGGGAAATGTTTCCTCTATAGCAGTTTTGTTTGGCTATATAGACCCTGTCCCAACATAAACAGGCTCCAAAAAGTAGCCAACCAAGCAAATAATCACAGATGGTATTTCCCCAACTCCACTTGTGAACAATCTTTTTTCCTTTCCCCATGATGCATGAGATGTTCCTGTGATCATTTTATGCTGAGATGCTATTCAGATGTACTGAATTCTTATCTACACAAATAGCTAAAGACTATCCTGTTTATTAATCTAGGGGCAATAACTTTCCAATTCATTAAAATGTTTTCCAAAATATTCTTACCTATTTATTTCATTCCCATCATTCCCAGCCTGGCTGGTTCCAGCTGCCCTCAAGTCTCAGCTCAAAAAAAAAGGTAACCCAGAGAAGTTTCTCTAAACATTCAACCAAAAGCAATACACTACCACACAACAGCATTAATCAGAAACAAAATCTACCAAGTTCATTTACAGGTCTCCTCTCTCCTTTCCCATCCTACTCACATTAGAATGTAAGACAGCAGGACTAGTGTATGCCATTTTGTTCACTTTTACTTGGAGAGCACCAAGAAGCATGCTTGGTACAACAGGGGCACTCTAATAGTGATTAGATGAATGAGGAAAAAGTAAATGAGACTCTCAGTTTAAAATTAATATTAACATTGAGCTTTTACATTAGATGAATCTCACAGACTTATGCAAAATAAACTGAACAGAGAAAGGTCAATAGGAGTGTGAATAAACATGGCATGAGATGAATTGACCTAAAATGCAGAAGAGGCAGAAATATAGAAGAAAAGAGGGGAGATGTTCATGAAAAAGTAACAGAGGGAATGATGAAATAGAAGATTAATGCACATCTGACTTGGGGTTTAATTCCAGGTCTCTAATGGGGTGGTAGTGTTAATACACAGACAGTAGAAATGAGTGCATAAGGGAAATGACCCTGCAATAATAAATAAAAATTTGAACAGGGCTACTGATCTGACAGTGAAATATCCAGAAAGAGGTAACGGTAAAAGTTTTTAAAAAGAACACTATTAAGTTGTGAGGAATAAAAACTAAACAAGAATGAGAAATCTGAAGAAAACAGAGTATAAAGGGCCAAACAGCAGGAAAACATAAGAGGAAATGGATGTGGTAAGAAATGCTAAAGTAAAGACAAAAAGAATAAATCATAAGTAAGCCTGAAACATTCTAGAAATAGCAATAAGACCCAATCTGCACTTCTATTGATTATCAAGGAGACATCTCCATAAACTGGGGAGGTACCATTTACCCATCCCCATTTCACTGAGGGTGGAGCTGAGCAGCCAAGTGATATAACACAGAAGGTAGGTGGGCTCTCAGGAGCAGAAGAGGAGAGAGCTCTTGTTCCTGTGGCCTTTTTGCATGTTGGTAATGCCAGTAAGGAGACATGGAAAGAGACACATGGAGGAGAGATATTTACAAGAGATACATGGGTGAGAAATACATGGGAGACTGACAATGGTGGCCTTTACTTTGATTTTGCTTCTTTCAACCTAGACTTGCCTGGTCCTTTTTGCCCTCTTTCTAGAGTTCCACGCCAGTGCTTAGACTTGCTTATAGGAGTCAGCAATCCCACATCAGGCCAACCCTGTTTGGCGTGGCATTTACCAACAAGGGGATGGGTAATTTTAGGTGTTTTATTGGGAAAAATATACTTTCTTTTCTCTATGCACACCATTTCTATTAAAAATCTTTCACAGGGCTTCCCCTGGTGGCACAGGCGATTGAGCATTGCACTGTGAAGCTGTCCACAGCCTCTGCAGTGCCAGCTCCATCCTGGCCGGCCGGCGAGGGTCCCACATGGTGTGGCAGACCTCCCCTGTCCCGCCTGCTGCTCCGCTCAGCAGTGTATTTCGTCATTCTGCCTGTTCTGTTCTCTGCTGTGTCTCTGGTGAATCCTCTCACCCTCCCACGCATCTGGCCTGTACCCCAGTTCTTGTATAAAATAAATAAATAAATCTTTAAAAAAAAATCTTTCATACTAAAAATCTTTCTACCTTTGTGCTCAAGGATGGCTGGATCTCTTTGAGAGCCTGCAAGTCTGGGGTCCCTGGACAAACCTGGGTGCACCTCAGTCTTGCACTAACACTTTCATGTTGTCAAAGGCATTTAAAAAGTAACTTCGACTTACTCAGAAGTAGACACATCCATCTCTAAGAGAGAAATTTTTTAAATACTTGAATTATTGAAATCGTCAACGAATTCAATCACAGTGATTAAAGCAAGCTCATAAGAAAATCAAGACAATATGTCATGGAAATCAGGGCACTGATTATTGTAACAACATGCTCACACAAGTTTTTAAGAAAAATTGCACAGGTAGGTGATAACAAGCATAAAGGACCTTTAACAGCAGTTTAAAAAGAACACAGGGTTCAGTTTTTCTTGGCATAGTTTCTCTAGTAAGGCAGAACTAAAATCCGAGGGAAGGAAAGAGAAGACATGATGCAAAATATGAAGCCATATCACAAAGACTGGACACCTGGCTGACTAGGCAGTTTAGTTGGTACTCTTAGTACTGCTTGCTTTGTCTGTATAAGAATTATAAACCAGAAGACTTGATTTGGAAGGAAGGTTTGGTGTGATATAAAATATCCACCGTGGGCCTCCCTGGTGGCGCAGCGGTTGAGCACTGGGCTGTGAAGCTGCCCGCAGCCTCTGCAGTGCCTGTTCAATCCCCGGCTGCCAGCAAGGGTCCCACATGGCACGCAGACCTATCCTGTCGCACTCGCTGCTCCCCTCAGCAGTGTACTTTGTCAGTCTGCCTGTTCTGCTCCCTGCTCTGGCTCTGGTGGATTCTCTCACCCTCCCGCACTTCTGATTGTACCCAGTGCTTGTATAAATAAATAAATAAATCTTAAAAAAAAAATCCACTGTGTTAGGAAAAAACACTTGTCCAAACCAACCAGAAATTGCAGAAATGCACAAATTTGACATGGATAGTCATGTACTCTAGAACATAGGCAACAAGCACATAGGAAGAATCTGATGAATAAGAGAAAAAGAAAAAAATGGTCTGAGGTAAAATGTTGACTTAATAATTGAGAAGCACAATGATCACCATGTAGAGATAGGCAGAAAAGCAGAACAGAAAATCTTACAGAAATAGAACCTGAGGATAAAATTTAGAAAATATTTATACACAGTGAGTGAAAAGCTAGGCTAGCCTCCCAAAAAAATGTACCATATTCAAAATCACAATTGCTAGCAATATGAAAACAGAAGTAAGATAGATTGCAACTGTACATTAAGACTTGATTTTTTTAAATCAAGGAAATAATAGGAAATACCTGTATCTAAAGGAAAAGCTATTTAGAAAAAAAACAGGCATGCTCAACTATTTTTAACTCAGTGTTTAACAAGTATTAATTGAGCTATTTCTCTGCGATAGTCCAAGGAATTGAAAGTTGAAAAAGCTACACTCAGGGCCTCCCCAGTGGCGCAGCGGTAGAGTGCTGGGTTGCGAAGCTGCGCGCGGCCTCTGCGGCACCAGTTCAATCCCTGGCTGCTCCCTGGCCACCGGAGGAGGGTCCCACATGGCGTGCAGACCTCTCCTGCCGCCCGCTGCTCCCCTCAGCAGTGTACTTCGGTCCTTCTGCCTGCTCTGCTCCCCGCTCTGGCTCTGGTGAATTCTCCCACCCTCCCACGCTTCTGACTGTACCCAGTGCATATATAAACAAAACAAACAAATAAATAAATAAAACATGCCTCTATAAAAAAAAAAAATTAAAAAAAAGAAAAGAAGAAGCTACACTCACCCTCTAAATTCTATTGCTTAGTTTCTCCCCCAAAAGAGGCTCTGGTTTCTGACAAACATTTTGCTGCACATAACCTTTCTCTAACAGTCCTAATCAGATCTAGAAACAAAAGTGAAAAGATGCAGGGAAAGAATGAATGAGGAATATACATGCAGCAAATCCAAAAAAAGATTTTTAAAGTGACTGACTTGTAACTACAGGTGAAGATATTACCTACTTCCATTTTTCTAATATTTCATTGCTGGAAAATGTTATCAAAAAAAGTATAAGAAAATAACTGATGCAAAATTAAGCTGAGTGTATCTGTCACAATTCACTTTGTCTAAGACGCAGAATTTCTACTTAACAACTTACTACCAAGCACAAGCTGAAGCAAGTAATTTTCTCTGAGTGTCACATCTCCCCAATGTAGACTCATCACACATCTGAATTCTGTCACACACAGAAGGATACAGTGAAAGAGCATTTTGCCTAATGGGGAAATTGTTACAGATAACTTAGTAGCAAACAATGCGTCTGTTATCCAGCCTCCCAGAATCACAAATTAATTTCACATGAGAAAACAAGTTAAATTGGTAATCACACATCTGGGGAAATATGAAATAATACTGGGATTAATTTGTAAATAAAAATTAGTTAACTGTTAAATTCAGAAAGATGGACGTTCCCAATGTATCACTTAATAATCTAAAGACATTTGCTTATCAGATTATTTGATTTATATGCCTTTCAAGAGGAGACATGAGAGTAAAAATATGTTTTGAAATCCTCCACATAATATTTGGGCAAACTCACTGTCTACTTGTGAATAACATCGATACCTATCTCTAAAATTCAGTACATGAAGGACAGATGGCCAATTAGTCACCACTTCATCATTGTTTACTTACTTGTTCCAGCCACATGTCTTTTCATAAGTTCATTGTCAAGGTATTTGATTAACCTGCAGTGTTTTCCCACCCAATCTGACTCAGTGGCTCTTATGAATCCATGAGAAACCTTCCCTAGCCACCACAACCCACCAAAAACCCCACCTAGATTATCTTTCATAAAATCCAAAACTTTCATAACATTCATCAGAAAATTTAATTACACTGTTCACTTTCTTCCTCAAGAGACTATAAGCTCCATGAGGGCAGGAATCACACCTGCTCTGTTCAACATTTAACACTCAGTGTACTACACTTACAAACTCTAAGAAAAAAGTACCAGGAACACAAAATGAAAAAAGCAGGAATTTCAGAAATAAATGGCATCTAAAAATGAAATTTAACCTCACTCATAAGGAAATGCAAAATTAAAACTTCAATGATCTGCAGCCTGTTATCTATCAGATCAAAATGATCAAAATGTTGTACAATACACTATGATGTCGTAGATAATGGAAACAGGTATTTTTACATACTGCTGGCAATAACTATAACATTTTAAAATACATTCATATTGTTATCCATGCTCATTTATGCTCATTCAAATTAAGTTAGAAAATATGTAAAAGGATAAAAACAAATAAAAGCATTACATACTCTCAAAATAAAGATACACTACAAGCATTCACAAAAGATCAGAAATAAAACTACATGGTTATTAACTGGGAGAAATTGAAGGTCACTCACAATGGTAAATTTAAAATGGTAAACTTTGTTATAAATATTTCATCACAATAAAAAAAAAAAAACAAGAAAAACCCAAACAGTAAAATGTGCACATTAGCATCTGTATGTCTATGCAAGTAGGTACATGAGTATATCTTTCCTCAGATATCTACAAAATAAAATAAATGAGTCTAGTCCTACTAGCTACTCCCAATGCGATAAGCTAGAGGATAGAGAGACAACAGTGAGTAATACCTTTACATCTCATTGTGTACCTTGTAGATACCTAGACTTATATTAAAAAAATAAATGAAGGGCCTCCCTTGGTGGCGATGTGGTTGAGCGCTGGGCTGCGAGGCTGCCCGCAGCCTCTGCAGCGCAGGTTCGTTCCCTGGCCGCCGCCGAGGGTCCCACAAAAAAATAAAGAATAAAAATAAAAAAATAAAATAAATGAAATGAAAATTTTCTTCTAAACTATAAGTGGTATACCCAGACTTTTCCTAATCAGTCAAAATAAAACTATAACTTAAAACAATTATTTAAGAATATTTCTCACATTAAATGGTTAAACTAATAGTTTTATAAAGTTTTAGAGAGGATATACTATAAATATTTCACTGTATAGTATACAGTACTATACAGTGTATCTTTCCTCAGATATCTACAAAATAAAATAAATGAGTCTAGTCCTACTAGCTACTCCCTATGCGATAAGCTAGAGGATAGAGAGACAACAGTGAGTAATACCTTTACATCTCATTGTGTACCTTGTAGATATCTAGACTTATATTAAAAAAATTTCATTTCTTCATTTTTCCAAAATAAGATGCTCAGTCAAAATAAATTAGAAAATATATGAGGTTAAAGAGAAGATTTAAAAACTCACTATTAATAGCTTGCTATAAAATCATAAGAGTAGGCACAATTTTTTTTTTTTTTTAAGATTTTTTTTTTTTATAGAGGCATGTTTTATTTATTTATTTGTTTGTTTGTTTTGTTTATACAAGCACTGGGTACAGTCAGAAGCGCGGGAGGGCGAGAGGATTCACCAGAGCCAGAGCGGGGAGCAGAGCAGGCAGAAGGACCGAAATACACTGCTGAGGGGAGCAGCGGGCGGCAGGAGAGGTCTGCGAGCCATGTGGGACCCTCCTCCGGTGTCCGGGGAGCAGCCGGGGATTGAACGCGCTGCAGAGGCTGCGGGCAGCGTCGCAACCCAGCGCTCAACCGCTGCGCCATCGGGGAGGCTCGAGTAGGCACAATTTTTAACTAATTTTGCCTATAACTCTAAAAAATGCATATATAGTATTATGTGTATGGTTCTATTGTATTTTTGAAAATATTTTTTTATTTTATTTTGGGATATATCTCTCCATTTATTTAGATCTTTTGAATTCTCATCAGTGTTCTAACATTTCCACTTTGATATTCCCAAATTTATTTTTTTTTAATTACTGAAGTACTATTTTCTTACATTCAAGTGTGTTTTTTTTTTAAAGATTTATTTATCTATGTATACAAGAACTGGGGTACAGGCCAGACGTGTGGGAGTGAGAGGTCACCAGAGACAGAGTAGGGAACAGAACAGGCAGATCAACTGATATACACTGCTGAGGGGAGCAGGGGGCGAGACAGGAAAGGTCTGTTGCACCATGTGGGTAGCTCCCTGGTTGGCGTGGGATCGAGCTAGCACTGCAGAGGCTGTGGAGAACTTCACAGTGCAGCGCCTAACCCCTTGTGCCCTTTAAGTGTCTTGACATTATATGCTTTCCCACCTCAGGCGCAGTCACTATGGTACTCCCACCATGGAAGTACGCATAGTCCTCCACTACAGTCCACTGTGCTCTTCTCCCCTTCACACCATTCCTCTTTTCTCCCCCTCCCCGTGCATGCCTTAGATCTGAGAGTTTAAAATTTGTCTTTGTCTTTGTCAGATCCTTTGTTTGGCTTCTCAAGTGGTATTTATCATTCTCCTTCTGGCTTACTTCTTTAGTATAATCCCTCCCAAGATGCATATTCTGGCCAACCCATAGTGTTGTTAGTCTTCTTTTACTTTAGCCATTCTATAGTTTGGGATAGTATCTTGTAATTTTATCTTACATCTCACTGATGACATAATACCTGCATGCCCACCCTCCCCCGCACTATTGCAGACTAATAAATTTCTGTCAGGTGTCTGAACATGCCATGATTTTGCTAATTCCTGTTCCATAGTCACTTATTCTAACCTAGAATTCCTTCCTGACCCTCTGCCACCCCTCCCCCTTCCCCTTCTGAACATGCTAATCCTAATCCATGCAGATTTCAGCTTGAATAGGACCCCCTTCTCCTCTAGATAGAAGGAAACACTCTATTACGAAACTGTTTAATTCCATAGCTTCCCTGTCCCACCCTAAGAGTTGGGTCAGGCTTGTTCACCTCCTGTATACCTAGAGTCTAGTGCAGTAAATATCTGTTGAATGACTGACAACGTAAGTAAGAGAAAGCTTTGGAGGTGAGGTGGTATTTCAGCTGAGTCTTGAAAAATGAATGGGTCTGACATTCAATACACAAAAGTGAAAAAAATCTGCATAAGTTCATAAGAAGAGGAAACAGGAAGCATTGTCTGAGGACACTGACATGGTTCAGCGGCTAAGAGGAGAAAGGTGTGAAACAGGAATTGATGAGAAATAAAGGTAGATATGTAGGTGGGTATCAGAAAGCACAAGTCAGTATGTGCCAGGTAAGTGGACAGCGGTCTGTACGTTTTGACACTGAAAGCATTTTAAAGCCAAGAAGCAACATGGGTAGACTCCAGTGTCAGAAACGTGTTGGTGAAGAGGGTACCACTTAGAAGTGGCACAGCTGGAAACACAAAGAACAGCTGGAAATTTTTCTAATAGCAGGAATCAAGAACAATGGTGGGTGAAGCAGGGGGTCAGAATCAGAGATACAGAAATACTAAAAATGCACAAGTGCTTAAAGCATAGAGCCTGACTGGGTGTGGTACAAATGGCAGAGAGAAAGGCAGAGGCAAGATAGTTAAGATCAGGGCTGCTGGGTTCTGGTCCTGACTTTACATTTACTTATTAACTGCTCCTTAAGCACATTCCTTAATACCTCTGCCTGAGTTTCTTCAACAATGGAATGGTGATAATAAAGGATTTTAAGTAGGAAGCTATAGCACTGACTAAAGAAGCATATATGAGTGTTTCAAACATGGTCTGGTACAATCTAAGCACTAAAATAGTATTAGCTGTTATGAGTCTCCCCAAGTATCCAAAAGTAGAGTTTTCTTGTTTGGTATGATATGGTAGGTTATTTTTAGAGTCTGGATGCTCAAATAATTTTCTATATAATTTAATGGAAATAGTGTTTCCTGGCCCCAACTAAATTATAGCAAATAGCAACACTACTACTTTCTGGGATAGCAGGAGAGCCGATAACAGGGTAACCTGTGTCATTAACTAGGAAAAAAGAAAGAAGTCATGGTGGGAGTTTTAGATGGGGAAGTAGCCCACATACTTGGTAATTAAACATCAGTATGGATGAACATGCACAATGAAAAGAGGAGAACCAAGGGGTAGAGACCCACAGGTGAAAACAGGCACATTTAAGGAAAGGGCAGAGGAAGAAATCAGAAATGATGACAAGGAATGCTCATTAATGCAGGAATAGAGCGAGAAGAGAAAGAACTCTGAGTCACACAAGACCAAAAGGAAAAAAAAATTGAGAATGATCAGTGTCAATGCTACAGAGAAATCTTCCTTGTGGACTGGGAAGTAACCAATGGGAAGAGCAGCTGAAGAGTTCTTTGTCACTTTTGCCAGTATCTAGTTATCTGTGATAACTAGCAGCCAGTGAAGTGAATGAGAGGCAGAAACACAGCTAAGCCACTGGAGAAGAACTGGGATTGGAGGGGGCAGGGATGGAGTACATACTTTCTAAAATAAATATACACCACTACTTCGAATATTAGAAATAAACTTAATTTAGACAGTGATGCACTGGCTTGATTCCTTTGATGAAATACTAAGTACTTTTAGGTTTCAAACTCAATTCAAATCTGAAATGTACTTTGAACATTGTAAGACACTGTAACTTCTCAATGCTCTACAAATTTTACAGCACTCTTTGGTTAAATACCTTAAAATGACTTGTATAAAATGTATAATAAATTAGACTGTGTAAGAACTCTGAAGGTACAGATTTCTGGTGAAATTCAAAATGTACATCACTAAGTTTGAATGTGGGATATTTAAGAAACTAACATCAAACATTTCTCTGATTTCAATAAGCAAACAGAGTTAAGAAGACAGAGTAGAGGTTCACTTAAATATAAATCATAAGAGAATGGCAGGATTAGAGAAAAGACTGCATTCTTGGCAAACCCAGCCATGTGATAAAGATTCAGTATCTACAGTAACTGATAACATCTTATCTTCCAGCACATATGTGCAGCCTTTCATACCAAAACTCCGCACACACAAATGTTGGTCAATACTTTGACAAAAACATATAAACTATTCTAGGTTCCAATAAACCAGTGGGTTCCTCCACTGTTCCATTGCTAACTGGTCTCTACAGCAGAATCAGATGTAATGTCAGAACTGGTTCTTTTCAAAGTCCAGAGAGGAAAAAAGAATATGCAGGGGAAGGAAGGAAGGGCCAGGGGAAAGAAAAGCTGAGGCTAATGTTTCAGCTTTTTGACTCTGAGTAAAGGCTCCCAATTTTGATGTATTATAAACCTCATGCAGTACTTCACTGCAGTTAGTCAAGAAATATTCAAGTATAAAACCTAAAAAGTAAAAAGAATGTTAAGAGTGCAGTTTGGCCTCCCTAGTGGTGCAGGAGGTTGAACGCACAGCAGACCTCTCTTGTCTCGCCTGCTGCTCCCCTCAGCAGTGTATTTCGTCAGTCTGCCTGTTTTGCTCCCTGCTCTGTCTCTGGTGAATCCTCTCACCCTCCCGTGCCTCTGGCCTGTACCCCAGCTCTTGTAAAAAAATAAATAAATCTTTAAAAAAAAAAGGTTGCAGTCATTTTCAAAATAAAACAAGTGTAGACAGAGAATGTGCCAATTATTTCACTGAAGGCAGTTTCTTTAAATCCATTGCATATATGTTACAAAGTAGGTATCTTGACCATAATTGATTAAATTACTTTGAATCACAATAAATAAATAAATAAAAAATAAATAAATAAATAAATAAAAAGCTAGATGTTTGCAAGGATCTCTGTTTGGTTAACTAGATTTTCATTTTTAAAAGCTTATAGAACTGAATACTCCTGTCACAGAGCTTAAGAATCAAACAAGTTATTGCTAGAATAGATTAGAGGGATAACTTGAGTAATGTTTCTGTTAAGTTTCCATAATCAATTGATATTCTTCGGGGACAATAAAAGCTTACATGCAACTATGCCTGAATTGACAGGTTCAGCTCTGCAACAGCTAGCATACAAATTTAGGCACAGACATTTAATCCATAGAATCATCTTCAAAAAGGGAAAAACAAGCCATTACATAAGCATTTCACTAGTAGTCAAAAAATTCTGTTAGTAGTGTCACTCAGCACAAGCTCAGAATTTTAAATAATGGTAGTAAACTTATATACCTATTAACTTTGTCCCCAAAACATGTATTTAGACAAAGAACTCTAAAAATGTTACTTTTAAGTAGGGGGAAAATGCTATCATCTTTGTTGCACAGATAAAAGTGATGAATGAATGACAGTGAATGCTTATAGCTAGAAGGGAGAGAGCTTTAGCAAAGTTTGACCGAAACAACTCATTTGCCCTTATGTCTCTATGGAACAATTTTTTCCTCAGGCAAAATTACATCATTAAGGATTAGACCTATATTCCATTTTACTTCCTACTACCAAAACAGCAATTCTCAAAAGGAGTTTAAGTAAAGACAACAGTTTAAAAAATAATTTTTTTTGCATTCCCACCCCCAACATCTTAAGATGCTCTACTCTTAATGTTGAGTTGAATCACATGAAATTGCCATTTCTGTATATCAAAAGTAGCCAAATATTGGCAATTTCATATGAGCCAAACTAAGTAAAACAGCCAATAAAATTTTAAAGAGACAGAGACTTGCAACCTATTAGTCATAAAATTGGTTACATGTCTGATAGACATTATGCAGATGAAAGGAACAAGACTTAGTTAAGCATTGACCTGAACAGACCTGCATGAAAAATCAGCATTGGAGTCCCAAATCATAAAAAGAGAAGATTCTGGGCCTTCCCGGTGGTGCAGCGGGTTGAGTACAGAGCTGTGAAGCTGTCCACAGCCTCTGCAGTGCGGGTTCAATTTCTGGCTGGCCAGGGAGATTCCCACTGGCGTGGCAGACCTCTCCTGTAGTGCCCGCTGCTTCCGTCAGCAGTGTATTTCGGTAGTCTGCCTTGTTCTGCTCCCCACTCTGTCTCTGATGAATCCTCTCACCCTCCCGCCCTGACCTGTACCCCAGCTCGTGTATAAAAAATAAAAAATAAATCTAAAAAAGAAAAAAAGAAGATTCTGAGAGATTCTGGCAATAGCCCCTAATTTGTAGGATCAATGGCTGAAGCAAAATTAAATGTTGGGACAGACGCTAACTACAGTCACCATTATTTTATGAGCCTCCATCCTACAGAAGCCTCTCCAATCCTAGTCCAACTACTGGACAGAGCTGCTCAATAATGCAACTGTACCAAGATGGGGCCAAGCACAGTCTTACCTTCCTAAAGGCAGAAGTAGCCAGACTCTTTTCCTTCTGAGATGACTGTACTCTTTCCTACACAGTGAAAAGCAGCACCATCAGACAGGCCACAGATCCTACCTGCCCATAAACAATACAAAAGTTGGCATCCTCCCCAGCTCTCCCTGGTGTTCATTCAATCTTCCAAAGTTTAGCTCTTCAACAAAAGGTCTGAGGAAAAATCTACAGCTAGTTTTCTTGTGTACAAGCAACAGTCTGAAATGAACTGGGAAACTAACTCCCGAACATAGAGAATTGAGGATGGACTAAAAGTCCAAGTTTAACAGAGGGCTGAAGGAGTATGAAAGACCATGACACAGGGGCCACAGGAACCATATCACAGGACAGAGAGTCCTGCAAAAGCACTAATGCTGTGAAGAATGGATGACCTGCAACCTTCCCTCCATGTCTGCTTCCCTGAATCTGATCTGTCCACCTTGTTTCACTTGAGTCAAAACTCTGGGGAGTAATATATTGATTAGCTAAGCTAAGGCCATAGCTGACCTGTCAGAGCTATGGCCTGACTTGTCTGGGAAAGACCTTTTCCCAAAAGAAAATAGGTAAAATGAATGAGAAAAAGTATTAGAAAAGGAAGGTATTTGAGGTGAGTTACACTCTCTGTTATGGGACAAATTCCATGTGTGGATACATCTGTTAATACTCAAATTTGAAAAAGGGGAAAACATTTGGATTTACAGACAATAAGATAAAAAACACAAAACTACGAAGTAATTTTTTAAGACATAATTAGAATGGGGACGGGAGGGAATCCTTGAGCAAAATCTCCCAAAATGTAGTAAACATAGCAAAGAAATTAAAATTAAAATTCATATGCAAAAGAGACTAGAGATGCAATAACATTAAATTCTAAAACAATAATATCAAAACAGTAATTAGTAAGCATGAGACACACTCAAGAAATATTTAAAATGACAGATGGAAGCCCTCCCTGGTAGCCTAAGAGTTAAGTATCAGCCCTATCATCACAATGGCTTGAGTTCTATTCCCAGCTGCAGCAGACCTCTCCTGTCTTGCCCACTGCTCCCCTCAGCAGTGTATTTCGGGTAGATCTGCCTATTCTGCTCCCCATTCTGTCTCTGGTAAATCCTCTCACACCCTGCACCTCTGGCGTACACACAGTTCTTTTATGCAAAAATAAATAAATAAATCTTAAAAAAAGAGAGATGGAAAATTTAATAGTTATATTTACCTAGGTAGATTGTAAAAGTTTAGATTTTTGTAGATAAAATTTTAAAACTCCTAAAAAACTCAGGTGGGGACCAGGGATGAGAAGCAAAGGTTATCTTCTCTGAAGCATTATATAGGAAGCTTTTTAAGGATATAAAGCATTCATTTTATAATTAAGCTCTCCTTTTAAAAGATAAAGACTCCCAAGGTAACTTCAGACTGAAATCTATATTCCATATCCAAAAGAAATATTCAAAGTGGCAAGTAAAAGTTAAAATATTATTAAGGGGGCCTCCCCGGTGGCGCAGCGGTTGAGCACTGGGTTGCGAAGCTGCCCGCGGCCTCTGCAGCGCCGGTTCGATCCCCGGCTGCTCCCCGGCCACCAGAGGAGGGTCCCACATGGCGCGCAGACCTCTCCTGCCGCCCACTGCTCTCCTCAGCAGTGTCCTTCGGCCCTTCTGCCTGCTCTGCTCCCCGCTCTGGCTCTGGTGAATTCTCTCACCCTCCTGTGCTTCTGACTGTACCCAGTGCATGTATAAACAAAACAAACAAACAAATAAATAAATAAAAAAAAACATGCCTCTATTAATAAAAAAAAAAAAAATTTAAAAAAAAATATTATTAAGGATATAAAATGTGACAGGCACTATGCAAACCATGTTATTTGTATTCATTTACTCCTCATAAAAGCCAAATACAGTGGATTCCAATATTAATCCCATTTGACAAATGAAGAAAATAAAGCACATAAAGGTTAAGTAACTTGTGCAAGGTCACATAGTAGATGGAGCTGCCAGATTTGAATCTATGCAGCCTGGCGCCAGTGCATTGTCATTTGAACTACCACTCTAAATTGATGTCCATAAAGTAAAAAGGGCAGCACAGATCAAGCAAATCCGAATAAACAACAAAAGAGTGGAAGTGACAGCAATTTTAGTCATTGGAAAGAGAAAAATGGAAATTTATCAATGATGAATGATACAATTTATAATCACACACACACACACACCCCTCAAACTTTACCTGCTCCCTCTCACTATTGGTGTGCACTATGTGTTAGGAGCTGTACCCCTTAGGACAAAGAAATATCCTGGCCAGGAGTGCCCAGAACCTTGCAGGCCTGACCCTATAGCAGATATTCAGGAATGAATAAGCTAGTAACGAAACAAAGAAAGATCAGGATTGAACCTTTATGTGCAGAATTAAAAATAATAAAATACCTAAACATAAAAGGAAGTTATTTGAAAATAAGTGAAATAACATCCTTAAGACACAGTAGACAAAGAACCCAGCTGAACCCAGTCACGCAGGGACACACTATACACACACACACACAAAACCCTCAAGCCCCACCTGCTCCCTCCGTTCACTGCTTGTGCCCACTATTCATTAGGAGCCTTACCCTTTCACATCTGCTGAACTATTATCCATCGAATTTTATATCAAAGCCCATTTTCCACAACTTGGCAAAATTTCACAGTATTTACCCCCCAAAAGTCCACTTCCACAAGCAAATTTCAGGTCTTCTTCAAGATAAAATGACATATTTACTAAAGCACTTTTTAACTTCTTAACCATTTACCGTGTGTAAAGCTAAGCTAGCATCATTATTAGTGTATCTTTTCTGTCCGTTTGTCATTAGCTAATTATTTGGGCCTGCATCCTGTTCTCATTTTTTCCATAAACTGTGTTTTTTATATTGTACAGTTCTGCATAACATGGTGGTTTCTAAGAATATGTATGTGGCAATACAGCAGAACTAACTATATATACAGATGAAAAGTTATTGTAAATATAGACATAGTAGATATCCACCAAACTCTACGAGCTACAGACACTTTCTTTTCAAGTACCAGAAGGTTCCCTGACATTGATCACATTAAGCTATAAAAGAAAAGGTTTAAAAAATCCCAAAGAGGGCCTCTCCTGGTGGCACAGTGGTTGCGTGCTGGGCTGCAAAGCTGACCACAGCCTCTGCAGCACCGGTTCGATCCCAGACCACCGGGCGAGAGTCCCACCTGGTGCGCAGACCACTCCTGCTGTGCCTGCTGCTCCCCTCATCAGTGTATTTCGTCAGTCTGCCTGCTCTGTTCCCCACTCTGTCTCTGGTGGATTCTCTCACCCTCCCGCACTTCTTACTGTTCCCAGTTTTGTATAAATCTTAAAAAAAAAAATTCCAAAGAATAATACTTGTGTAGTCTGTACTATGATGAAGTTAAGGCATTAAAACTAGTTTTTTAACATTGAAAGTCTAATTGGGAACAAAACAACACTTGGAAATTAAAAATTATTTTCCTAACAGAACAAAATTCCAAGAGAAAGCAGTAACAACAGCGATAGAACATTTAGGGAAAATATAATAATGAAAAAATGGTATATTAAAAAAGTTTGAAAGCTAGAGCACCACTAAAAAGCATGCATATAGAGATATGTTCCTTATTAAAAGAAACTGAAGAAACTGGTTCATTTTGTATTGGTGATAGCAAGAGAAAGGAATCAGTAAACAAAACAAAGATCAAGACTATAAACCTGTAAAATATTGTTTTCTGATGCCTGGAAGGGAGACCAAAAGAAAAAATAAAATCACAAAAATGTTAGTTTTAGCCAACCTAATCAAGATGAAGAAAAAAATCAAATTCCCAAATAATAAAACAGAACTACACCTGTGATATTCTTAAAATCTGAACAATCTCAGTAACATCTCTAATATAATTTTTATGGAAAATATGACATCAACTGTACTCAAAGAGTAAAGTAAGACCTAAAACACAAACATTGTTAATCTTAACACTTGATCAAAGAACTACCTCTAAGACAAACACTAGTTCCATAAGGTTTTTATAGGACAATTCTTAATTTTTAAAAGGTTGCAAAGCTAGGTAGCTTAAGGATTCTGTTTGGTTGTGTGTGTGGGTGTGTGAGAGCGCAATGTGGTGTTAACCTAAATTAGCTAACATTTAAATTTAAAAAGTCAAGATATTTTACATAACATTTTGGAATTCCAGCTTATCTTGAATAATTGGAGGAATATCTTGACAACTCAGACATGTGTGGTTGGAGTGGAAGAATAGGTAGGCCCTCTGAGTGCGGCATGGATTTTTGGTCCATCTGTTACCCCTACTGCCCATAGCACTTCAGTGTGGCACATTCCTGGAGAGCCTTATAAGCATTTTTTAAGCTTGCCATCAAGTTAAAAAAAAAAAAAAAAAAAAAAAATCCCAATGTATGATGATGGAAGACCAATTCCCCTCAAATTACCTTTAAATTTGTATTCCTATTTTCATCAAAATATTTTTAGGGCCTCCCCGGTGGTACAGTGGTTGAGCGCTAGGTTGCAAAGCTGCCCACAGCCTCTGCAGCGCTGGTTCAATTCTGGCTGCCAGCGAGGGTCCCACATGGCTCACAGACCTCTCCTGCCACCCGTTGCTCCCCTCGGCAGTGTACTTCGTCAGTCTGCCTGTTCTGCTCCCTGCTCTGGCTCTGGTGAATTCTCTCACCCTCCCGCGCTTCTGACTGTACCCAGTGCTTGTATAAATAAATCTTTAAATAAATAAATAAATAAATAAAATACTTAAAAAAATATTTTTAATAGGATAGGAATAATTTAACAAATTATTCTAATACTCTTAGGAAAAATTAAGTGGTCACTCACAAAAAAAAATTTTCAGTAAAGAAAGACAAGGGGATGGGCCTCCCTGGTGGCGCAGCAGGTTGAGCGCAGTGCTATGAAGCTGTCTACAGCCTCTGTAGCACGGGTTCAATTCCTGGCCAGCCGGGGAGATACCCACATGGCATGGCAGACCTCTCCTGTCTCGCTTGCTGCTCCCCTCAGCAGTGTATTTTAGTCAGTCTGCCTGTTCTGTTCCCCGCTCTGTCTCTGGTGAATCCTCTCACCTTCCCACACATCTGGCCTGTACCCCAGTTCTTGTATAAATAAATAAATCTTAAAAAAAAAAAAAAAAGAAAACAAAGACAGGGGAAAACTTAAATTAATAAAACATAAAGCTGTAACAATTACAGTGAAAAAGAAACTCCATGAAAGAGATCCAAACAGCAGAAACAATGAATAGTTAAACATAAGACATGGCACTTAAAATCAGTAGAAATGAATGGACTACATGAATCTCAGGGAAGCAGCCCCACAGGACAAGGGACTAGCCCCCAGGGCCGGACTGGATGGCATTCCTGAGCAGTGGTCCAACAGGGTGCCCCTGCATTAGCAGTGTCCTTATCTGCAAAATGAAGATAATCACTGTATCTACTTCATAGGATTGTTGGGAGGATTAGCATTTGTAAAGTACGAGTACTGTATAAATAATCTTAAATAAAAGAAAGCAATTCATTCTAAGATAATCCTTAAACTACTAGAAAGTGTGCATGAAGATTTGAACAGAAACTTCCATCACACCACATTAGTAAAATAAATTCCAGGAGTTTAGATAGTGAAGGGCAAAAAGTTAAACTAGGGAAGAAAGGACCATTTATTTGATCTCCATATTGGGGAAGAGCATTTTAAATATGACAGCCAAGTTAGTATCAAGAAAACACAGTAGATTTGACTACATAAAAATTGTATAAGCCTATATGTCAAGCACTGAAAAGTAAGAAGAAAATTAAAACTATAGGAAAAATAAGCATTGGTGTATGTGTACATATTCTTACAAATTCTTACAATCAAGCAATACACAAGGTTCTGCCTGCATCTATGAAAACATACGCAACTTTATATCACTTTTAATCAAAAGTACAAACTAAAATCCTTACTTGTCAAATTGGTCAAGGTTTAGAAAAAATAATGTTGTTAGTCAATAGGCAGAGAAATTGGTTTACTTCTACATAAATAATACACTGAAATAATCTTTCTAGGAGTCACTTTGATTATATGCTTAGAAAAACTTCTAAAATATTAAGACCCATTAATTCCATGAGTCCATTTCCAGGACAAAGCTGGAGCACAAGGATTTCCTCTTTTTTTTTTTCAAATGGAGCTACCATATTACCCAGCAATTCCACTCCTAGGAATATACCCAAAGGACACTAAAACATCAATTTGAAAGAAAACCTGCACACCGATATTTATTGCAGCACCATTTACTATAGCTAAGATATGGAAACAACCTAAATGCCTAACAACAGATGAATGGATCAAAATGATATGGCATATATATGAAATTGAATACTACTTAATCAAAAAAGATAAACGCATGCCATTTGCAGAAACATGGATGGAATTGGAAGGGATTATGCTCAGTGAGATAAGTCAGAGAAAAAAGAAAAATGCTGGATGGTTTCACTTATAAGAGGATTATAGGGGAAATAAATAAGGGATCGGGGAATAAAAAAAAAGACAAAACTAGCAAGCAACTATAAATCAGCAATATTCAGCAGGGGAGAAGGGAGAAGGATTAAAACAGGGGCTGGAAGAGCACAAGAGACTATGGTGATGGTCACAGGTGATCTGATAGTGGGAATTTTATGAGGACTACACCTGAGAGGAGAAATCAAACATTGTACAAAAATGAACAATGATGTAAAATACATATACAAAAATAAATGCAATCAAAAAAAAAAGTCATTTTTTTCAGAGCTGAATCATAGTTAATGAAAAAAGTATGTAAAGAAATATTTTAAGTTGCAGATATAAAACTATATCTTTTAAAAACTTAACATCTGTCACTGTATAATTAATGTTTAGTATTATCAAATTTCAAAAGAAAATTTTAAAAACTAACCTTTTAACAGCATCCTTCTTCTGAGTATCTATGGTATCCCACCACTTAGAAAGATAGGAGATCTCAGACCACATAAATTTCCTCCGGGAGTCTTCTTTCAGCTTGATAACCATGTTATTAAAAATATACTGAGTCTTCTCTCTAAAGTACTCATCAAAAGTCTTCAACCAACCTAAATCAAGATACAAATATACCATAAAGGTCTGGTTCACCTATCTGATTAAAACTCAGGCACAGTTCATTACATTACCTTTGGATACTCTTAGATGTTTCATTCATATGAAGATATATCTTAAAATTTAATATGTATTTTCAAATTATGAAATTCAAGTAGAATGAACAGGAGAATCAAAAAATGACCATGTTGAAAAGAAAGAACACTGAAAACTGCAAAAATTTAGAAATAAGAAAAATATGATCTAAGACCTAAAAAGCATTTATTTATACTAAACAATTAGTATATAATTCAACATAGTCTCTTTTCATAATCTCTCTCTAGTTTAAGAAACTTTTTAAATTGAAAAAAATCTAAAGTGTTTACAAGTTAGCTGGACTGTATTCATAATAAGGAATAAATGTTTATCTCAGTATGCCACATCTAAATTGCCCTACCCATTAAGTAAATTAAACTAAGGAAAAAAGTTCCAAGTACAAGCTATATCTAAGTATCAATATCAGAGCAATAATTAATTATAATATTACTATGAATATGAAAAAAGCAGAATTCTGCTCCAAAATATTCATTAGTACTGGAGATTTCATTTTTACACTTCTGAAAACACCAACTGACCCTAATCAAACAACGAATGTGTACATATCTATGCAAAGTTTTTTTAAAAGAAAATTGCTGATGTTGATGACTTAGTTTTCTGACATTTCATACTACTCAAGTAAACTAGAAATTTTATTTAAGACATTTGCAATTCAACTATAAAGAAACATTTTTAACAAGACCTATTAATTCGAACATCTGGCAGAACTAAAGCAACATGATGAGTGGCTGCGGGAAAACCTAGTCACCAATTCCACCTACTGCTGGCGAGCAAAGGGGACCCTCTGGATAAACTGCTTATCTATGAAATCTTATGGGAGTTTCTATTCTTCCAGGCTGAGCTGCTCCATTTTTTTACAAACCCTCAAACACATGAGTTGATTTAAGGAGTCTAACTGGCTTTGGACTATGATTAAGTGATTAAGTTCATATTCAATGAATATGTATAACTGCTAGCAAAAAAAATAATAACACTCACCAGAAGAGACAACACAACTATTTTGAAAAGAAAAATATGTATGAACTTCTGAAAAGGACACTGCCACTTTGTCCATCTCCCCTGCTTTCACTGAAAACCATTCATTCTGTAGCTATTAGCACCTACCAAATGACAGATATGAATCAAATAGAAATACAGTACAAAATACTCTTTATAACACTTTTTAAATCCAGGGCATTGTATCCTGGTTTGTCACCAAAGAATACTACCTTGAACAATTCAACATATTTAAGTTTAAATTAAAAAAAACCTGTAACTGTATTTAGAAATAGGGTCATTAAGTTATTAAGGTAAAAGGAGGTTATGAAGGTGGGACCTAATCCAATATGGTTTTATTAATTTTTTAAAGATTTATTTTATTTATTTATGCATACAAGAGCTTTGGTGTAGACCAGAGGTGCGGGGGGTGAGAGGATTCACCAGAGACAGAATGGGGAGCACAACAGACAGACTAACTGAAATACACTGCTGAGGGCAGCAGTGGTCAAGACAGGAGAGGTCTGCTGCACCATGTGGGTTAGCTCCCTGGTCAGTGGATCTAACTTGTGCTGCAGTGGCTGGTGGTAGCTTCATAATGCTGAGACTTAATCCCTTGCGCCTCCAGGGAGGCCCCCAATATGGTTTCATAAAAAGAGACAATTATGACATAGATACACACAAAAGAAAGACCATCTGCAAGCCAAGATGAAAGCTCCCCCCAAGACACCAACACAGCTGACATCTTGATTTTGGACTTTTGTAGGCTAGACGCCTCCAGTAACTTTGTTAGGACTACCCTTGCACACCAATACAGTCCTAGAAAAAAATTAGTGTTACTAGTATACAAAAAATAAAGATAGCAACGTGGGGAGAATTTATTTTACCAAATATCATTGTAATATTTATAACGTACATCCACCATCAAATTGCAAACCTGAGCTGAAATAAAATGTAATATCTATTTCTGTGCCATGCTATAGTTATATATGATCCATAAAGACCATGTGCATTATTTAAATGGCTCTATTGAATATTGTCAGTACATCACATAAACCTTTTGTTTAAATTTTAAAAGTAAAAACCAATCCCTATTTAGCTATTAACTAAGTTAAAGAACTGTGAGCAAAAGATAGCTTCCAAAACTAACTTAGTAATACAACACTAGGGCCTCCCCTGTGGCGCAGCAGTTGAGCGCTGGGCTACAAAGCTGCCCGCAGCCTCTGAAGCGCCAGTTCAATACCGGCCGCCAGCGAGGGTCCCACATGGCACGACAGACCTCTCCTGCCGGGCCCGCTGCTCCCCTCAGCAGTGTATTTCATGAGTCTGCCTGTTCTGTTCCCTGCTCTGGCTCTGGTGAATTCTCTCACCCTCCCGCGCTTCTGACTGTACCCAGTGCTTGTATAAATAAATAAATCTTAAAAAAAATAAATAAACACTAGTAATCTAGCACAAAAGGCAATTTTAGAATAGACATTGTGAAGATTAATAAGGGGTTTTTTTAATACCATTATTTATTTTCATTACTTATAATTTATTATGGACTAAGACCATTTCAAAGAATAGTTTGTCACAGGAGTTTTTATAGTGGAATCATAGTGACTGATTAATCCTCTCTGCCTGTAACACTTTATTTGCCCTTCAACAATCATGCAGAAAAAATGTCAAAGATATTTACGTGAGCCAAAATAAAAGTTCAAGGATGTCAGTTTAAAAGCCTTCCATAAAACTCATAAATAATAGATACTAATATCACTACAATATAGCACAATTAATGAAGAATGAACTGAAAGATAGCCTCTTACAGGTTTCAATATTGAGTAATATAACAGTAAATTAGTTTTTATTGCTCATACAATAGAGTAATCAAGTATTGTTTTTTATACTTAATTGACTCTTTTTCTAAATTACTGTAAAAGTACAATTGTACATTAACAAGAGACCAATCAGAAAGACTGTATTTTATAAAAAGCTTTATGTGATGAATCTGTGTGACATAAAATTTTATTCCTATCTCTAGATTTCATAATCTTAGGACAATGAGTTGCAAACTGATTTACTTAAGTGGTCAGTTCACAGCCTTTCTTCCTTTCCCTTGAATACACTTAACGGTTGAACCAGGGCTAGAAAGCATTAAGATACCTTTAAATTTTTCTTTTTCTCTCAAATGACACAATGACCAATGAACAGCTAAGAGCAATTTTAAGTAAGTTGGGAAATATTTAAAGCAAAATTATCTATAAAGCAGGCCTGGACTGAAATTAGATATTTTAGGATTAAAAAAATTTAAGTTCTAAAATACAAAGTTAATAAAGTTGAAAACACTATTTTTAATATATATGAATAAGTAAATACCTAGTAATTGTTCAAGGACAAAACATAATTTACTTTTTTAATTGCGACTTTTAATCACAGCTCTGATGTCTAGAGACTTTGTATAGATCTGATCCTCATAAGAAACATTCAGCTTTATTTGGTTCAAGGGCATATACGGCACCACTTTTAGTGT
Source organism: Talpa occidentalis (assembly GCF_014898055.3). NCBI lineage: Eukaryota > Metazoa > Chordata > Mammalia > Eulipotyphla > Talpidae > Talpa > Talpa occidentalis. The sequence goes on from NW_023604972.1 coordinate 69,679,471, forward strand.
CTGCACAGAGGGACCCATCCTGAGCCCTGAACACTAAAGGGATATTCCACTGTTCCTCTCACCATACAGTAAATCCACAGGGCAAAGAATTTGCCCAACCAGAGTCTGTCCTGTCCTGCCCTGCCCTGCCCTGCCCTGCTCTTTTTAGTAGTTTGGATCCAGAAATCTGTGTCCAAACAACCCTAAGCCAGCTTCTAGAAGGGGATGGAAAACAACACTGGGATTTTCTAAGTCCTTCCAGTCACAACAGTTGACCTTGCCCTAGCCTGAGCAAAGGCCCAGGGATTGCAGTTTGTAGAGGTGTGGAAAGAGTGCTGGGGTGTCTCCAATATCCCTTCTAGTTTAGAACATGGTCAAGGGTCTAAGAAGAGGTTGGGCTGCTAGATAGGCTGGCATAACCCATACACCCCTTCACATTACACTGGGGAACTGGAGTCAAAGCAATCTAAACCCATACTTGGCTTTCTAGATCAGTGAGTTTGTTCTCAAGGGTAGAGGAAAGGAGCTATCTTCTTCAACAATGTATTTATTTGATCTGTAACTCTTAAAAATTTAGACATTAGGTATGAGGGTCTCTGTGTACTTCTTAATTCTGCACCAGGTGTTGTAAATTTTAGAAGCAGGACTGGATACACACTGCAATTTGAAATTCAAATCAGTCAATTCTCAAGAATCTAGCATTCAGTACATAGCCTACAGCAGCAATAGTTGAACAGATACTTAACAGATGAATGAAATGTATGGTCAAAGAGTATGTACACTTTGACAATTGTTTTTCTTCAACTAGAAATTAAATCAAAGGTAAAATTAAATTTAAAGTAAGTAAAAAAAGCATACTATTAGTGCTAATGTCTGTTTTGATGCTAACCAAATAATCTTTGCCCAATAAATTTAAGTTTCTATAGTATTTATATTTTAAAAAGTTCTGTCAAGAAGATTTTTTTTTTTACTAGTCCATTCTTTTTTATTTTTTTCTCTTTTGAATTTTTTTTATTTAAATATTTTATTTAATATAATTGTTACATCTTTTTTCATCTTTGCACAATGTATGCCTTTTCATTTTGGTTATATTCCCCATACAATTGTACCTCCCCCCTTATTTTGACTCTAGTCCGTCCTTTCCCCGCCCCTCACCCCCCAACCCCTCATAGTGTGTCTCTGGTTTATAGTTGCTTGTTGATTTTGATTTTTACTTTGTATTGATTAGTCTTTTTCCTGGTCCCTTATTTAGGTTTTCTAGATTCCTGTTATGAGTGAGACCATCCGGTATTTTTCTTTTTCATTCTGAGTTATTTCGCTGAGCATGATCCCTTCTAGCTCCATCCATGTTGCTGCAAACTGCATATGTTTATCTTTTTTTGATTGCTGAGTAATATTCCATTGTGTATATGCACTACATCTTCTTGATCCAGTCATCTATTTGGGGGCATTTGGGTTGTTTCCATAGCTTAGCTATTGTAAATAGTGCTGCTATTAACATAGGTGTGCAGGTGCCCTTTGGAATTACTGTTTCTGTGTCCTTTGGGTAAATACCTAGGAGTGGAATTGCTGGATCATATGGAAGCTCTATCTTTAGTAGGTTGAGGAATCTCCACACAGCTCTCCATAGTGGCTGGACCAGTTTGCACTCCCACCAGCACTGCAGGAGAGTTTCTTTTTCTCCACAACCTCGCCAACATTTGTTGTTGCTAGTTTTTTTAATATGTGCCACTCTCAATGGTGTGAGATGGTATCTCGTTGTAGTTTTGATTTGCATTTCCCTGATTACAAGTGATGTTGAACATTTTTTCGTATGCCTGTTAGCCATTTGCATTTCTTCTTCAGAGAAATTTCTTTTTAGCTCTTCTGCCCATTTTTTGACTGGATTATTTTCTTTGTTTTTGCTGAGTCTCATCAGCTCTTTGTAGATTTTTGTGATCAGTCCTTTATGGTTAGTGTTGTGTGCAAAAATTTTCTCCCAGTCGGTGGGGTTTCTCTTTGTTTTGCTTATTGTCTCTTTTGCTGTGCAGAACCTCTTTAATTTGATGTAGTCCCAGCTGCTTATCTTTGCCTTCACTATCACTGCTTTGGGGGATGTGTCTGTAAAGATGTCTTTGAGGTGCATGTCAGTAGTGTTTCACCTATATTTTCTATGTATTTTATGGTTTCAGGTCTTATGTCCAGTTCTTTAATCCATTTTCAGTTGGTTTTTGTGCATGGTGTGAGGTCAAGCTTCATTCTTTTGCATGTAGTGACCCAGTTTTCCCAGCACCATTTATTGAACAAACTTTCTTTGCTCCTTTGTCAAATATTAGTTGACCATAAATCTGTGCGTTTATTTCTGGATTTTCTATTTGATTCCATTGGTCTGTGTGTCTGTTCTTGTTCCAATACCATGCAGTTTTGAGCATTATGGCTTTGTAGTATAGTTTGAAGCCTGGGAGTGTGATGCCTCCATTCCTTTCTTTTTTTTTTTCCAGAAGAGCTTTGGCTATTTGGGGTTTTTGGTGATATGAATTTCATCAATAATTGTTCTATTTCTTTGAAGAATGTCATTGAAATTTTTATTGGAATAGCACTGAATCTGTATATTGCTTTTGGTAGGATGGCCATTTTGATGATGTTAATTCTTCCAATCCATGAGCAGGGGATGTCTTTCCATTTCTTTGTGTCTTTTTCTATTTCTTTTAACAGTGTTTTATAGTTTTCTTTGTATAAGTCCTTTACCTCTTTTGTTAGATTTATTCCCAAGTATTTGATTTTTTTTTTGTTTTGATAATAAAAGGGATTTTTTTTTTATTTCTTCTTCTTCAGATTTATTGTTTGTGTATAGGAAGGCTACTTATTTTTGCATGTTGATTTTGTATCCTACCACTTTACTGAACTGATTGATGAGTTGAATTAGTTTTTCTGTGGAGTTTTTGGTATTCTCTATGTATATTATCATATCATCTGCAAATAGTGATAGTTTAACTTCTTCTTTTCCTATTTGGATTCCTTGTATGTCTTTCTCTAGTCAAGAAGATTTAAAACACCAATTCCTAGGAAGACAGCCCCCTCAAATCATTGTTTTGCTGTTATGATTTTAACTGTTACACAAATTAGTTTGTACATTCAATAAGTATATTAATTCCACTTGAAAGTTAAACAGGTACCAATGGTTAGGAAAACAAAAATATTTCAGTGAAAAATAATTTATCTAGATAATAAAATTTTAAAAAACGCAATTTAAGCTTCAAGTTAGTTCCATTTTAACAGAATATCTCAAATTACAAAAATACAAATAGAAGTTATAAGAAAAAAAACTTTGTTTTATTAATGGAGTTATTCTCTATAACAAATGATCACAGGCTTCTTCTAACACTTGTCAAATTCTCTAATATTTGACTGCAACACCTAGTCTTATATTTAAGAAGCCAAATACAATCTTAACTAGTATTAGAATAACTCAAGTATGCTGCTGATTAATTTTAATTCCAGTATTTCCATTATAAGTTAAGCTTACTTTCCCCCGTGATAAGCTATAAAAGTTTTAATTAATGTTCCATTTTGGTTTACTCAAACACAAACCAAGCATATAATAAGAGCAAAACAATAAAGCTAAGCTAAATGAAAACGTTCTACAGTGAAAATAAGAATAAAATTCTGTGGGAATAGACAAACGGGAAATTCCTACCAGAAGGCAACAACAGAGATTCTTAGGTTAGTTATCATCTGAATAGAGGTAAAAAGGTTGAAGTTCCAAATAGCAGGAAGAACATATGGGAAAACACTAAGTCTTAAAGGTGTGTGTCAATTTTATGGAGCAGAAGCAATTGAGTATGGCTGCAATGTGTTTACATGGTGGCAGGACGGTAAGTAGTAAAAAATAAAAGCAGGGGCCAGGTCACTGAAACCCCTCCAATATATTTTTGTTTTACTGAAAACAAGAGAAAAGCAGCTAAGGTTTTCTGATCTGTGCTTTTAGAAATAACAGTAATACATGCGAATAGGATAGAAAAAAAAAAGGTAAAGGAGAGAGATACAGGGAATGATTCTTAAAAATGGTTACAGATTGCTGTGGAAATAGACAAGAGGGAAATAAGAGGCCAAGAAAATGAAAAATGAAGAGAACCTGGTAACTGACTCAAGTTTTCAGTAGGGAGTAGAGGGAGCATTCAAAGACGAAAATGAGGTTTTCCAAAGATCTGTGAGTCTTTCGAGACCTATGAACATGCTGATTCCTCTAAAATGCTTTTGAACTCAGGTTTCCAAAATAACCTAACCTTTTTCCAGGTGATTCAGTCAGTGTCATTTAATAGTTTTCAAAGCATATCAACTTCACTTCCATTTAGTTGTTTGAGACACAGCACTTTCTGAACCCATGTAAGATGCTGTCACAGGAAATTTTATCCCACACCCTAAGAAACTGTTTGCCTTGCTGTTAGAAGAACTGAGGTTCTGTTCCTCCTGCAGCTGTATACACAAATTTCCAAAAGCAACACTTCACTGTACAGCTTTTCTAAGTGCCCTTTAAAAGACCTGCTTACCTAGATACTTGAAAACTGCAATTGTGAGATCAACCTCCAAAATGATTTTCTAAATCTTTGCTAAATTTGCTTCTCTCCCTTGTTAAGGATTCCATCCATGAGTATCTGCTTGCACAGAATGAGGACACTTCAGGCCTAATAATTCTCCCCCAAACAGAGCTTGGTTGTTTGAAATAATGAAATGTATCTATAATATGACAGACATTGTTAGAAGTAAAAGAAAAATGACTTCCTTTGAGGAGTTCCTCTTAGAAAATGTAAGGAGGCTCATTATCTTTATGATCAGGCAAATAGAGGGCAAATTATCAAAGTTTCTAGAAGAACTCATGTTAAAGGCTGGAAAACAGTGCTTCTAAATCACTTTCTAATTGTAAATTATGTAGCAATGAGGAAAACCACTCACCATCTCATGTACTAATGAAGTATTTAAGGGCAGACATATCCATTTCAATGAGGATAGATCAGAAAAATCAGAAGAAAAAAGGATACGAAATATTTGGTAAGGTGTCTACTTTTGCAGTACAGTTAAAAAATCTCTCATTTGATTAATACTACTAGAAGTTCTGCCTGTGGTTTCAGAAATGTTACCTGCAAGAGGCAATATTAAATAATGTGCTGATTCCAGAGTAAAATGTCTTGGGTTCAAACATATTATTTATCCTCTTTTCAGCCTTTTCTCATTTGTGAAAATGAGGGTAATAATAGGACTTTTGTCTAAAGTTGCTAAAAATAATGAATTTAGTATATATAAAGTGCCTATAACAGTACCTGAAACATATTAATTCTCCTAAGTATTAGCAATTGTCTGTATAACCAGGGCACTGACCAGCTCTGAAATACAGTCTTGAAAGTTATACAAAGGCAACTGAAATGAGGGGAAACAGGAAATGCTTAATGATCACTAACTTTCCATAGGTACTATCTAACCACAAATGCTGAAAAAACACAATCCAAGAATACTTCCTTCTAAAAAGGAACTATACTACAATTCTAAAGATCTCTTAAAAAGACAATTCTAAAGAGTCATGAAAATATTTAAGTATTAAATGCCTTCATTTTCTTAAAAATTAATATTGCCAGAGAAAATAAAGGATGCCAAGTTAAATTTAACTTTTAGATAAATAACAAATGTTTAGTATAAGTACGTTCCATACGATATTTGGGACACATCTATACTAAGAAATTATTCACTGTTTATCAGAAATTCAAATTTCACTGAGCAGCTGGTGTGTGAGTGTGTGTGTGTGTGTGTGTGTGTAGACACACACACATATGTAGTGTGTTTTGGCTAAGTCTGGCAACGTTATTAACAACCAAAGTTCAGATAAACATGCTCAACTGGCTACTGTCCATAAGGCAACAAGAAATAGAATCATTTGAACTAAATGAAATATTTCAAGAAGCAGTATGGTAAAGGGAAAGAACAGGGATTTTAGAATTAGGCAAACCTGAATTTCAATTCACCATTTATTTATAATTAATATATTTACAATCAAGTATAACTGATTGATCTTACATTACTAAACCTACCCTCATTACCCTCACCTGGTAAATGGATTTATCACTTTTCAGAGTAGCAGAACATATTACATAAAATAACATGCCCCCAACTCATACCTGATACAAGACAGGAAATGCCAGTTCTCACTTTTTCTCAGAACTTCTTAGCTTCAAAAGCTCAAATCTCCCATCATAGTAGTCAAAACCAAAGAACTCATTTTACCCCAGAATCAAATACTGTTCAAACTGTGCCCACATACAAACCTCTCCTTCTTTTGACCTACTCATACATGGTGGGCAGAGCTCTGAGTCTCCACGCATTTCATAATGGATATTACCAAATTATGGCTAACCATAACTATTTTCTGCAGACTGTGCTTAAACAATATTTTAATAGAAAAGCGTTAAAATAAGATAATAGTGTGAATACCTCTAAAGATGAGTTAAAAACCGTAATATTGAAACCGTGGTGGTCATGATAGTCACTTCCTATTTGTGTTTATCTTGCAAAAACTGTATGACAGGCTTGTGACAATGGGACAAAAATATTCCTACCTATTTTAAACAAAGGGTAAAAAAAAAAAAAACAGTTTTTCATAAGTTGACAAGTTGTGTTTCAGAGCACAGGTCCAGAAAAGCGCTTGCTGTCCTTGAGGTGACAGCTCATTGCCTGGACCAAATATAGCCATGAAAGATAGAAACAAGATGACTGACTCAAAGTTTGATGAATACATTCAGAAGCAGAGTGCTTGGGACCCAAATTTGAGTTACAACATGATTTAGCAGGAAACAGACAATCAGATTCTACCAACTTACATTTTCTACATTTATTCTTCAACCCCATCAATACTGCACAAAGCCCCCTCCTCTGAGAGATCAATTTGAGAACCTGGTCTCCAGTCTCCTGCCAGGTGCCTTGCATTAAGCTGGTTCACTGAAGGAATGGTTTTTTGGCTGCTATGCCATCAGGTATTGGGCTCGTGCTGAGCAACAGGATCCAAATTGATAAAGATAATGCATAAAATAAAATTGTAACTATGGGTGCCTTGGGTGTAGGGTGGTAACACACATGAAGAGATGGAAACTATATTTCTAAATCATATACCATGTTGTCAACCAATGTTACCTTAAAGACAATAATAAAAATATTCAAAACTATTTAAAAAATACAATTGGGAGACCGGTAGGGGACTGGAGTTTATGCACCACAACCGACCACTCAGTAACCAGGGTTTAGAACCACATGCATCACCTACATTAAACCAACAACCTAACATTCGGAATTTGAGTTTGGAGAAATGAGGCCAGATTTCTCACAGAAATCAACAAATTCTACTGGCTTCAAAGAGAACCACCTATTACTGCACTGACATGTGGGAATCCCTTCCTTTTACATGTTTTTCTTCCACCCTTCAAAGAGCTGCATTATTTTACATGTGGCAGGAAAATCTGTCAATATAAGATCAGCATTTTTATCCCACATATTGAAACACTTATACTAGTTAGACATATTTGTGACTCCTAGACTGCAGTTCTCCTGAAAACCCCAAATAAAGCTTTGTTTTCACTTGTAAGCTGAAGTCCAGCTCATTGTAGGATGTTTCTGATACCTCACTACTTTTTGTTCTTTATTAACCAACATTTTAAGTACAAGTATACATAAACTCACTTAAAATCATCACATACTAAATGCAAAAATGTTTTCTCAATTTTCTGAAAATGAATTAAAAGCTAAAAAATGATATGAAAATATATTTAAAAATAATAAAATATATTTGAATGTACAGTAGATAAAAAAAAAAAGCTGAAGAACCCTCACCATTTGAGTCATCTCATTTGAGTCAATAAAAATTCTATGAAAGAATTCTTACAAATGCACAAAGGAAATTATTTTCCACTGTGACTCCTGGGCCTAGTTCTTCTTTCTGTTTTATAGTCTCACCACATGGGGGATTATTTTCTAATGTTCCTTTTATAAACGGCTTAACTAACAATATATATCCGACCTTCCATTTAGTATACCTTATCTACTCTTTACACACTATGATTTCTTTGAAGAAAAATTAAGTAAATATTTCAGAATTTAACTGGGAAGTAAAGAATTTTTAGTGGGAAGTAAAGAATTAAGATTATAGATACAAAAAGTGCAGTAATTGTACTTTAATCGTCTTACAAAATATCACATGAACATGTATCAATCAACTAACATTTAATTTCATGGTCTATGATTCAAAACTTTTCAAAAGCATAATAGTACAAAGTTATCTGCATTTATTTAACAATTCCTTCTAATTTTGCTTGAATTCATGGAGACCATACAAAATAGTGTATGACTATTTTTTACAAGTCTTTATAGACTGGAAGAACACCTAATTAGGAATTTTACTAAAATACAAACATAATTTGAAATTTCTTTCATGCAAAGTATTACCAACTCAGTCCAGATAGAAAAATATCTACAAACATGAAAATACAGCAATATAATTTTTTAAGTTAGTAGAATATAGGAATCTTTTAAAAATCTATCTCAATCATTTCTATCGCTAATAGACAAAACTTCACTGATGAAACAAATTACTAAGCTAAAGTTTGTTTTAAATTGTTACTGCAGAAAATGCAAACATATCTTAATAAATCTCATTTAGAAAGTAAATTATCTAACTGCACATTCATTGAGTAGTAGGACACAAGGATTTCCTATTACAGATTAACATCCTACTTGTAATATTGTGTACATATCTCTTCCTCAATTGAATGAGTAGCTTTTCCATGATATGAATGATTCAGTTTCTCACAGAATAATTTAGTTTATCTAAATTCTACTTTTGTTACGCAACAGTGAAAATTATTAAGTCAGCAGGTTATTCTCCAGCATTTTGCTTGATAGAAAAAATTGCTTTAGTTTTAAAAGGTCTGTTTCTGACCATTATTTTTTCCTCAAGTGGAGAAAGCCCTGAGGGTAAGGGTCATTAGCATCTTTTACTAAGACAAAAAGATTCAATGCTGGTTGCTAGGATACCCACGGCCAGATTCATTTACTGCAGTCAGAACAGTTATATTAGGATGTCTTCTCAGAACAATATAAAACTACAGTAGGAACCATAATGCAAACAATAAAGCAAAATCTAATGGCAGAGGCAATCCTGCCCTTGAAGAGCTTAATATTAAGTGTTATTGGTATTTAAAATTACAAGCTGCATTTAAAATAAGATGTTTCTTAAAGGAATAAAATAAGTAGATGGCAGGAAGAGGGGACACTGAAGAAACAAGTAGGCCAAGTAATAAAGTTAAATGTTTCATCTGAGTCTACAGCCACAGATTCCTGGTTCATTAATTCATTCAACAGAACCACAGTTTAATGTTCAAGCATTAGTGGCCTGGTGATTAAGAGAAAGTCCAAGCCCTCACTGAGCTTAAATTATAATGAGGAGGCCAAGCAAGAATGCTGGAAATATTTACATATGCCTGTATGTGTGTGCACAAATGGTGGGAGAAAGTTGCAAAGGGGCAGACAAGTCAGAGAATATCTTGCACATCTATTTAGTGATTACTGTATGTCAAATGTTAGGCTAGGTGATGAGAATAGAGTTTAATGGTTGACATAAGTTCTCTGTCACACATTTGAGTACGATTCAGGTAAATTATCAATAAAATACTCTTACTACCTGTGTGAGCTTGGCAAGATGGTAACACCTTAACAAGAACAATGGCACTAACCATCAAGGGTTATGGTGAGCATTAGATGTTCACAGAACACCTGGCACAGTACCCAGTAACAAGTTTTATTTATTACAGTTAAAAGTCCATGTTATAAAACAGTAAAATAGGAAATGAAAATTCATATGGCAAGATAATAAAGTCTTTAAAAGGAAAGGATAATGAAGTCTTTTTAAAAAAATCAAAAAGGACACAGAGTTGGGTTCACAAGACACATTGCAAAAATGTTACCTATATATTATATATTGGAATCATATCACACACTCAAGTGACAAGATTTAAACCACACAATTGGCAGGGAGAAAGAGAAGGAAAAAACAATTCTACAAGTGGCTATGCCACCATTCACTCAATAAGGGAATATTCCAAAGTGGATGAGATTTACAGAAAAAAATCTGCAGTCTCCCATGTAGTCTAAAGTCCCAAGAGTGAAGTGCGACATGCGCGCACTATACCTCACCTTAGTTCATTAAGTGTGAATCTAGGTATAAAGAAAGATGTGTTTTTCCAAAGCATCACCGAAATGAAAAGGTACTATTTAATCTAGTACTCATGTGAGTAAATAACAAAAGATTTTTGATTAGATGTGATTTTCATCACCTTTTGTATATACTTCATTAACTACTGCTTGAGATGCTACTCCACCTATCCAGCTTTATACTCTATTTTACACAGACACAAATAACGGTGCTGGGGGTCAGGATATTCTATACAGTAAAACCAAGACACCTCATTCTGCATGCCTCCAAATCCCTAAGAACTTTCCACAATGCCCAGATATAACTGAGTTGGGTTTGAAGGGGCAGCCTAAGATTAAGGAAGAAAAGATTAAAACATGTAAGAGGAAATGTTAATAAGACCAAGCAGATGGCCTCCCTGGTGGTGCAAGGAGTTAAGTCAGCACTGTGAAGTTATCTGGCAGCCACTGCAGCACCAGTTCAATCCCTGGCCAGGGAGCTACCCACATGGCGCAGCAGACCTCTCCTGTCTCACTTGCTGCTCCCCTCAGTAGTGTATTTCAGTAGATCGCCTGTTCTGCTCCCCACTCTGTCTTTGGTGAATCCGTTCACCCCTACCCACACCTTTGGCCTGTACCCCAGTTTTTGTATGCACAAAAAAATACATGTTAAAAAAAAAAAGACTAAGTATGATATTTGTAAGAAAGGATAAAGACATCAAGACTGGACACAGAGACATCAAGTCAGATGTTGATAAGTGGTAACTGCTCATCACCAATTTCTAAAATATTGATGTCATTTATTTTATACCTCTGTGTGTACTAAATATCAAAGTACCCTGTAAATTCACACATTTCAGCATACAAGTTTTATCTCCCAGACTCTCATACCCAAAAGCAGCAACACACACACATACCACCAAATCATATGTCCAGATATAAAGTAACAAGTTCTGCCTTAGAAAAAGAGAAGTTCATGCCAAAAGACTAAGGGAAAGAATTTAAGTAGGAGATAAATGAATGTTGGAGGGGGAAAAAAAAATCAAATTACTAGGTGAGTAGTGATATCTCTAACTATAATGATGAAAATGAGAAAAAGAACAAGTAGAAGTGATGGGGTGAAGGATGTCCTGAGCATACTCCATACAGGCTTTGTGGACTCCACCCCCACGACACTGTGAACTACAAATCCCATGATCACCAAAGGGAAGGTTGCGAGGACCTAAGGGCGGAGTTAAGCAACTAGGCTCTCGATTTGGGTATTTAACTGACCATGGTTGGGGGAGAGGGGGTGGTCGCCCTCTTGACCATGAGGCATGCTAGGTTTTTGCCAGCTCGGTGGGTAATTTGGATTCCAGGAACAGGTAGGACATATTTACAAACTTATCTCCTCTTTTTCTCCCTGAGTTATTCATTTCCCATTTCCCCTTCCCTTGTAAATAAACCTTTTATCAACCTTTTGTGTATGTCTGCAGTTTAGCATTAATAAGTCCCCTTTAAGCGCAGGGGTGAGGACCCACAGTCAGGAAATCCCATTTTATATCAGGGTTTGCCCTGTAACAGAAGCATAAAACAAGTCCTTCAAAAGAAGTCTTTGAAAGTATATTCAGAAAAATCCTGCAGCAGATCATTGAGAATTTTCTCTGTACTTGTGTGCTCACATTAACAAGTTTATATAACACATTCCCCATTACAATTTTAGCAATTTTCCTCTACCTTGAGGGAAAAACCTCTGGCTCCAAAAAATAACTAAAGTTATCATATTAAATAACTATAGCAATCAATAATAACAATGGCAATTAGTTTTAAGCCATACACTATGCCTTGATATTTCACCTTATGAAGAGATACTTTATTCTACCAGATTCTACCAAGGTAAAAATGTAGTCGCAAATTAAGTAAATTGCCTTAAGTTGTCTTACACTAATGGATTTGCAACTCACACCCATGTGTACCTGACACTAAGGCTCTTAATCACTTTATATTGCTTGTCCATTTTAAATATTTAAACTCCCCCATAAGCACTATGCCTTTTTGTTAAATATGAGTTTATGGAACCAAAATAATTTACTCACACAGTATTTTATAAGCAGTAACTAAAATTAACTCTCAGTACCTTACATACATGCAAGTTTTCACACTCCAAAGCTAATACCTTCTTGCATTTATTACTATTTCATACTGCACAAGTACTGTGCTTAAATAGCACATAAATTAATAAAATGAGAACTCAAAACACAATGACACAGAAAAGGACTACGTTACTGTTAGAAGTTGGGAAGTGGGTCCTATCAGATTATCATTAAAAAACTCTGTGACTACAGGAACTTAATAACCTCTAGGTTTTTGAAGTACAGACTTTACCTGGGTCATTATGGGAATGAGGCACCACAAACACTTGCAGGGGCTTAGTGTCCCATTCATTTGATTGATAGGTAATGTCAAATCCTTGCTTCCAAACTCCACCATCTGGATTGTCAAAAGGAATTAGGCTATAAACATCCAACATCTAAAAACACAAAAGATAATGGGGAAAAAAGTTTGAACATGTATAACCATTATTAAACTATGTTGGAAAATATTTTCTCAAAACCACTTATAACTGTATTGTGTGTATATTTTACAGTCTAAAACTATTTCTGTGGGCAACTGAAATGTTTAAGGCAGAAAACATTTAATCATTCAAAGGTTTTAGTGCTATTTATGTTACATAACTATCCTGACAATTTCCTCCCCATCTGCGTCTAATAAAAAATAATATCAACTCCTTCCTCCCCTGTTCTACTTCCAATACAATTTAATAGAAATTTGATAGGAACTGCAGAGCAAACCAAAAAAAAAAAAAAAAAAAAATTCAGCTTTTTCCAAACAGTACTAAAAGTGATTATTTAACTTGAGATATCTTTATTTTACAATCAATCTCATCGATTTTAAAATCTGTATCAGAATGGAAATGTGTCTATAGTTATTCTTTCATTCAACATGTTATGTTTACCTTGTCTTACTCTAAAAATAAAAAATATAACAGGGTAAACCAGGTAATCATTTAAAAATGAAAAAAATTTTAATTGATATTTAGCTTTTAATTGATATTTAGCATTATAACCACTTTCTGAGGTTATAATGAAATATTCCTTTCTAGATAGTAATTTGGAAACAATGGAAAAATTACAAAAGAAGCTAAAAGATTGTATTCTTCATACTCTGTGTAATACTTAATGTGGCAAGAACACTACCACTTTTTGGTAATTTTAAATTATGTAAAAATTATGTAAATTATGTAATTAATAAATAAATGGGTTACAGAAATATTTATGATATCAAGCAAATTATACAAAAGAGAACACAAGGTATTTTAAGGCATTAACTTAATTCTCACTTCAGAATTTATGACTTTAAATAAAACCCAAGGATGAGCTGACAAATCTTTGGAAACCAGGTGGGCAGCAGGACCTGTTAACAGACTCTGTTATTCTTCTTTCTTCCTTTGACACTGCATCTCTCCTGGCATCCTGCTGGCCCTCTCTGCCTGCCTCCCTTGGTTGCTCTGCCACTCCTTTCTGTCCAGCTCAAAGTTTGACCAAAAATAAATAAGTTTGTTGCCCCCCTTTAAAAGGGACTTAATTAAAATGGAAACAAGTCAAAACTAACTTGAACTTCACACACAGTAGCTGATAAGGCTGTAGGTGCAAGGACAGGCCAGTGCCACTGTTCCAGGCTTCTGGTTTGGTCTGGAGATCCATGGTCTTGTTCCCAGGATTTAGTGAAAACTTCTACACTGAAGCAGGCCACAACCAAATCATTTTGTGCAACTTTAAAATGGTCATACATAGAGTCCTCCCTCCACCTTTTGGTGTAGGGTGTAAGATTAAACATAGCTCTCTGCTAATTTGTAAAAACAGAGCAAATATAAGCGACATACCCTAATTTTAAGAAAGGCAGATATCCGTTCTGACCCTAGTTTTCACCTCCACTATCCTCTAGAACAGCCCTGTCCAAGAGAAATATAATGCAAGTCAAATATAAAAATCTAGAATTTTCTAATAAGTGAAATTAACTTTAACAATATTTTATTTAACCCAGCATATTAAAAATATTATCATCTCAGCATGCAATCCAAATAAAAATGATAAAATGTTTTACATTCTTTTTTCACTAAGTCTCCAAACATTGTATGTTTATTTACACTCGGAGCACATCTCAATTCAAATCAGCCACAAATCAAGAGCTCAGTAACCACATGTGAACTGTGGTTTCAGTACCAGACAGCACAGTTCTAAAATATGCCCTCCCCTCCTGTAGGGGCAGGATGACACAGGGCAGGTTTTCTATGATCCGAGCAGATGGGGTAAAGGAGGAGTCCTGGAGCCCTTAGTGGCTTTTCAGGCTTTTATTGGGATTTTACTGGGTACACAGCAGGCAGCGGTGCTGGGGTGCCAGGAGGCTGGCAGGCCTCCCAGCCCCCAGCAAGTCTTCACTCTTTCTGGGCTCTCCGGCATTCTCTGTTGGTCTCTGCTTCTCTTTAGCTCTCTCTTTCACTCTTTTCGCTCTCGATCTCTCTGCTTATGCTGGAGCCCTTAAAAGCCAAGTCTTGGCCCAGGTGAATCCAATCTACCTATGCCCACACCCTATTCCAGGTGCCCGCCATCAGGCATGCATTCAGGACTGCAAGGATCCATCATCAATCTGAATGGCAGGAGGGTGGAAAAGCCTGATACTTTTTCACTTACCCTACACCTCCCATAAAGAGATGTACAGCAAAAAGAATATAACCCTATACTGTGTGAAACTTATAATGTATAGCTTACATTAGAAAGAGTAGTTTTTCCTTTACTCTCCAAAGATAAGAAAATCTCTTTAGCTAAATTTAAAGTACTCTTCAACTAGTACAGAAAAAAAGATCTAGAAAGCACACCTTAAAAGGTCATATTAACAACCTATAAAATAATTTTAAAAATTGAGGGAAACAGAATTCTGGAATTTTATCATTAAAAAGAACAATAATGATGATGTGATTAATCAAAAATAGAAACTAGAATCCAGAAAGTTTAAGAAACGTATTGCGTTAATACAGACATCAAATTAAAAAAAAAAAAACCCAACAAATTAAAAAAGTTCAGTCATTAACAAATGTATATATTACCTGCACATCTGAATTCTGATTTCCACTTTGTGAAGCAAATAGGCAGTCTTCAGGGTCAACTGTGAGAGCCAAGTGTTTCGATGGCAGAAAAGGTGAGCCAGCATCTTGGCTGAAATTGCCTTGTGAACTTTTCGGACCGTCTTCCACAGACTCACTCAAATTGATGACCGAGTCTCTAATATTTGAGATGATCTCATTATTCTCAGCTAGCAAACGCTCCAAATGGTCTATTTTTTCTTGCAACATTGATAGCTGGCCCTACAATAAAAAAGAGAAAGGCAGCTATATGAAACTAATATAGCTCTGCTGAGACACACACTTTTTTTGTTTTTTTAAATTATATACCTGCCCGTGAGGGCAGCCACTACCCTTCACTTTCCACTTTGATAAGGGGGATCAAAAAAATCATGAGCAGCTGGCAGGGTTGAAACATCAATTTACAGCAGAAAATTTTCTCCATGGTTGCAATCTCTCTTTAATCATATTATAAAATATGCAACAGAAGGACCAAAAAATTTAGAGATATATTTCCTATTATCCAAAACTTAGCCTGAAAATATTTTTGGGTCTCTAAGATCAATAAGAATAATAACATAGTATATGGCAGGCTGAAAGGTATATAATTTTAAATTAAGTATAATTGATTCTAGTTACTCAGAAGGTTCAAAATGTATGAAGCTGAAAAAGATCATTCCATTAAGTCAGCAACTCTAGCAAAAATCCTAAAAAAGAAATATCATCTGTAGAAAAACCAATTAGTCAACTCTTAAATATAACTATATGCATGAAAAAGACTAGCATGAACATCCCCCAAGTAACTGAACTTTTGGTCATTTAGACTGCTTCCACTGCACTGTATTACATTTAGGTGTCTTCGTTGATCCTCACGTAAGAGGCTTGCACCTATATAACATAAACCTCATCATATAGACTAGCACCTCAGTTATGAGAGCAAGACGATCTTTGTCTTGTCCACTCCTATATCCCAGGCCCCAAATACATAGTAGATGCATAAGATTTGGTCTGAACACACATGGTGACAATATAACTAGCCCCAAAAGGCATACATTAAGTTTAATAAACCAACGTGTCTACATTAAGATTTAATAAAGAAACCATATGCATAGTGAACAAACAACTCTGAACTGTCAAGAACAAAAAAATCTACCAAGAGTATATAACAGGTAAACAGAATGGAAGAGGAAGGAAAAAGACATAAGTAAACCCTTAAATGCCCCAAGTAAAGAACTGGTCATCTGTAAGATGAAAGTTTTTAGCCACTGAAAATATAGAACTAAAAATTCTCCAAAAATGAATATATAGGAAGGGACTTTCAGGCATTACAGTGGAGTAAAAGCAGTTTAAATATAGTATGTATAAAAAAAATGTATGACATGATCCCCTTTTGAAAAAAATATACATATGGAAGGCTATCCCAGACATGGTAAAAACTGATTATGATATTTATGAATATACTGTTCTTTAGTCTGTTACGAGTGTTTGTTGATTTTATAACAGGGAGGCCAGGAGAAACAAGAATTCTATTCACAGAGTATAGGCCAATTCAACGAGGGCAGGGGAGAAGTCAACAGGTTGATGGTTACAAAGAGAATTTTTAAAGAAATTACAATTTTAGTAAACTGTGTGAAACTGACTAAAGACGGAAGGGACCACAGAAGATATTTTGGAATCAGAAAATAAGGTGCCAAATTTAAAAGCAAATCAGTAGCAAATGATGTCTGTGGGAAGGAAGAGGGGGAGGAGACAATATGGGATGAGTACCCAAAGCCTAGATGTCGGAGAGGCAAGGAGCGCAAGATGACCACGTGAAAGGAGCCCTCCCAGGTCTCTCCGCTTAGAGGCATGTGGCAGGAGCAGCTCCCCACACATCAAAACTGCACTCTTTTATGACAACTGTCATCAACTACAGTAGTGTGGGATGTCGCTACAAAGTAAAACTCTGAAGCCTGTTCATCCGCACACACTGGAACAGAAAATGCAAGATTTTAGCAGAGAACTTACCTTAAGACAAGCCCCATTTCCCCTAGTGAAAAGGAAGAAAAAGAATATGCATCTAGAATGAATATTCTAAAAAGGACAAAACAAGAGAAATTTGAGAGATAATTATAGCACTGACTCAGGTCTCGAAGAGAAACTTGAGCATGCAGAGTCCAGATCACAAAGGTGCTGGGCAACATCCGACTCCAAACCCTTCTTTATAAATACACAGGATGTTGACTGAGTGGTTTTCAATGGAAAGGCCAAAGGGAGCCCTTGGCATACCCCAAGTTCACCCAAAAAAGTCAGGCACACAGCTTAATCTGTATGTATTTTCCTAAACAGACATGCAATCATAGCCTGTCTGAAATAAAGGGAAAACTTTTCCTCCCTCATTACCACAATACTACCAGACCGCAGCTTTCTGAATTCACATTTGATGAATATTGTTGAATATTTCCAGTACTGAAGAAGTTAGTCTACTCCGGTGATGCTTGAAATTTCTACCGCAGCAGGTGAGAACAATAAATCAAGTTCCTCTAATTTTAAGCAGAATTAGAACATGTTGACTGGTAATGCCTGTAAGTAAAACTACATACCTCCATAAAATAAAATAAAACCTTAGCTTAGTATAAAATCCCATCATCCTAGAGTTTTTTCTAAAAATGCCTTTGTCAGAAACTTCCAGTGTATAAATTAATATATGTGCACACATTTCTTCAGCTCTTCCTGTATTTTCAGAAAAAGCTGATTTTGGAGCTATGCACACAGTAAAGCCACCTATGGCTTGGCAAGCACACACTGAGAAAAGAGAGGAGACCTTCTGGGAGTATTTTTACTATGGTCCCATAACCCATAAATGAAAGTATTATTCAAAATAAACAGAGGAGATGGAGGTTTTATGAAAGAGAACCCTGCTGGCACTAAAGATGACTTTCAATCACATTGCAACTTTAAAGATACAATTAATGATCAGGACCTAAAATTCTGTACTGAATTTTAAGTCCACGGAGAAAATTGTGGCCCAGGGATATGTTGCCATAATGGACTAATGAAAATTATTTTTTAAACAATATTATGAAGTGGAATAAAATTTCCCTCCAAACAGCTAAAATTCATCAAATACATATACCTCATAAGCAAATTCAAAAACATGAAAGAGTGCTATGACCTTAAAAGGATGTGCTCAAAACCTGCATTAAAGTAATAGAAATCATAGATAATGTTTCAATTATACTGACAAGTCAAAGAATTCTGATGGTAATATTGAAAAAGACAATTTTCTGCAGGGCAAGAAAATCGCTTGTGAGAAAACCACTTTATTCTTTGATTTGCTAATCAGTTCTTAGGGAGGCCACGGTGTTGAAAATGCTGAAGACTGGGGAAGGAGGTCATGATATTTGATTTACTCTGCTTTTGGCAAAAGAGAAAACTGAGCAAAAAAACACTGATAACAAAGACTTTGAGAAAGAAAATTCAGAACCTATTACCAGGCAAAATAGAAGGAGTACCCATTTAGTTTTATGAGTAAAATCAATCAGTGTGCATCTACAGCAAAAATCCAGAAACATATTACATCATTATTTGTTCCAGGTAAGACAGCTGGGTCTGGCATCACTAAAATAAAACTGAATCTAAGTATCTTTCTCTTTCCTGTTACAAATGAAAATACGTGTGCCTTCCCCTCCCCACTTCAAAGGCATACACTCTCCTGGTGAGTTCCAAACATATTTTTCTCAGAAGCTCAAAGGCTGTATTCTTTTGGTTAAACTCTCTCAACACCTTTTCATAAAGGCCCCTTTTCTTATTAGCTGCCTTTCTCGCAAACTCCATTTTGCTCATCGTCCCATTCCACTCAGTATCTGCCCACCACTCTACCTTGGGAAAAACTCCAAAGGTTTTCATGTTGTTAAGCCTGATAAGCAAACATCATTTTCAAATTATCCATTATCTCTAGAAGCACTGTGCACAGTGGAGCACACCTTTCCTCCTGGAAACATTTTCTTATTTGTTCCTGACACTGCATGCCCATGGTTTTCCTCTCGAATAGTTTATCTCTCTCCTTATCTCAATATCTAAATGATGGAGAGCATCAAGTTCGCTCCCAGCTTTTTGAATACTGTATACTGTCAAATTATTTCATCCACTCCATGGTTTAAATTCCATTTTTTACCAAAATGTCCCATATTTATATCTCCAACTGAAACCTCTTCTTTGAAAAACAGATGCATATATCCACATGATTATATAATTTCTTCATTTGGGTTTCAAACATAAATCCAAAACATAGCCTTCCCAAGAAAGACTCCTGCTGTCCTCGGATCTTCAGTAAATGACTTTAATCTCTGCCTCCTTTATCAGTCCTGAAATCTTGATGTCATTATTGATTCTTCCTCCTTCCTCAACGTGCTTACACACCCTACCTATTTACAAGCTCTTTTCATCCTACCTCTGATATATTTCTTGAATCAGTCTAAAGTCCCTACATTGTTTCAAGGGAGCAACAATCTCTCCTCGCCTAGTATGGCAGCCTCCCAACTGATTTCTCACTTCTGTGTTTATATCCTTCAATCATTACCTGCTCAGGTGCAAAACTTTCCTTCTTTGTGCACTTAGAATAAAATCATATACCTAAAAACCAGTAAGGACCTGCATTTTACTCTCCCTCTCTCTCTCCCAACTTAACTTTGCCCTAATCTTATCTCAGTTTCAAGTCAGCTGCCCCAAATTCACCTCAATACCTATGCCCAAATTTTCTTTCTCCCAGACTTCAACTCTCCTTAAAATGTTCTATCTGCATTGCCTTCCCCAGCCATCCTACCTAAAATAGGCCTTTTCATGTTATTCTCTCCATCTTCTTATTTTTGTTTCTTCCACAGCATTCATGAGATTTTTATCTACTGTATTCATATATTGTTTACTATCTTCATCACTAAATGAATCTCCATATTAAGAACAGGGACCATAACTGTTTTATTCATCGGTGTGCCCTAGTGCCTAGCTCAATGCACGGCATACAACAGGATCACAAACATTTACTGGGGGGAAGGAAAGAAAAATACATGTAACTTTTTCTAAGACAAGAAGTATTAAATGTCATTTTTGGCACATACACCTACATGAAAAATATTAAAAAAAAAAATGAAGCACTCCAAAATTTTTAAGGAAGAAAACATAGGAAAAACCTTACTGTAACACAAAAAGCAAGGACAGAAAAATGAAAAGTAAAATCATAAATAGTAGGAAATGTTTTCAAGAACTTTTTTGGGAAATGATACAGAAACTGATCCACTGGGTGGGTGACAATCATAACTACAGGGTGACAATCATAACCACAGAAATAGGGTAGAATATGTGGCTCTTTTTCTGGGGCAAAGATTATGGACACTGTATAGCACAACCAGAAGTATTCAATTTCTACTACCATCTGTAGCCATGGCTAAATGGCCTATGATTGTCACAAGATGTGGGTGTAAGAGGAACAATAAGGAGCAACTTCCAAGGCAGTGGGTTGTGCTCTCAGCTAATTACTTGGTAGAAGTTGGAGCTTTACAGACTCCACCCCATGACATAATGAGTGGTGAGTTCATGGGAAATAGGGATGGAGTTAGAGTTTTGGCAGTTAAACCACTGGAGCTTTCACAGTTAAATCACCAGAGCTTTGGCAGTGAAATTGCTGGTATGTGGGCAATTATAAACCTGGCATGTAGGGCTATCAATAGAGAAGACACCAGCTTGCCACATTTGGCTTCAGCTTGAACCCCGGTTTCTGCTAGCTATCAGGGTAGAGATGGCATCTGGCCACATACTGGCCAAAAACCTCTCTCTCTTCTCCTCCCTCCTAACCCCCACCACTCTCCCTTTTCTCACTCTTTATGTAAATAAATTCTATTATTGTTGTTACCTAATGTGCCTGCTTTTGAGCTGCATCCTGCAGTCATAATAAGCGCATGGGTGAGGAACTAACAACTGGGTGAGCACCAATGGGGCAGGCTTGTCCCATTTCATAAGTATGAATGGAGGTTGGAAAAGAACTCCAAGACAAATCTGGAACCCTTCCTACCATTATAGATATATAAAAACTAACAAAATTAAATTTCTAGTTAACAGAACTGTAGAATAAATATAATAAACTAATGGCAGCATTCAGAGTGAGTGTGTGTATGTGCGCACGCACGCGCATGCATGCACACACATCATCTTGCATGTTTGCAATTTTCCCCTCTAAATTTAACTTTGTTAAATTCAGCATATCATTTCAACACCTCAAAATTTTTCTGGACTTGGAGTCTATCATCGAACAAACAAAGCTGGTATGATTGAGTAAAGATAAAAAAGGCCATATATAACAAGTCCACAGCTAATATCATATTAAAAGGTGAAAAGTTGAAAGCTTTTCATTTAAGATCAAGAACAAGACTGGGAGCCCACTCTCAGCACTCCTATTGAACATAGCGCTAGAAGTCCCAGTCAGAGAAATTAAGCATGAAAAAGACACAACAGGCATTCACATATGAAAGGAAGAAGTAAAACTGCCTTTGCAGATATGTTCTCATACACAGAAAATCTTTAAAGACTACACCAAAAAACTGTTATCATAATCAATAAATTTAGTAAAGTTGCAGGATACAAAATCAATGTACAGAAATCAGTTGTATTTCTAAACACTAACCACAAAATATCTAAAAGGAAAGAAAATAGTCCCATTCATAATAACAACAAAAAGAGTTACCATAAATTTAGCCAAGGAAGTGAAAGATCTGTAACACTGAAAACTGCAAAACTGATGGGTGAAAGAAAAAAAAGCAAACACACACTGAGGGCAAAAAAAAAAAAAAAAAAAGGAAAGATATTCCATGTTCAGGCAGTAGAAGAATTAATACTTTTTAAATGTCCATATTACACAAACACATTAATGGATTTAATGCCATTACTGTCAAAATTACAATTGCATTTTTGACAGAAACAGAATAATCCTAAAATTTATGTAGAATCACAAAAGACCCCAAAATACAAAGCAATCAAAAGAAAGAATAACAAAGCTGAAGACATCACATTTTCTGATTTCAGACTGTATTACAAAATTGTAGTAACCAGGGCCTTCCCAGTGGCGCAGCGGTTGAGCACTGGATTGCGAAGCTGCCCACAGCCTCTGCAGCGCCTGTACGATCACCGGCTGCTCCCTGGCCACTGGAGGAGGGTTCCACATGGCGCGCAGACCACTCCTGCTGCCCACTGCTCCCCTCAGGAGTGTACTTCGGTCCTTCTGCCTGCTCTGCTCCCCGCTCTGGTGAATTCTCTCACCCTCTCACGCTTCTGACTGTGCCCAGTGCTTGTATAAATAAATAAATAAATCTTAAAAAAAAAAAAAATTGTAGTAACCAAACAGTATAGGACTGGCATAAAATTAGACACCAATACAAAAGATTTAAGAGTTCAGAAATAAATCATTACATATACAATCAACTAATGTTTGACAAAGGTGCCAAAAATACTCAATGGGGAAAAGATATCCTCTTCGATAAATGGCATTGGGAAAACTAGATAATCACCGGAAGATGGAATTAGACCCCCACAAAAATCAACTTGAAAACAACTAAAGCCCTGAAAAACAAAAACTATAAAATGCCCGGAAAAAAATATAAGGAAAAATCTCCTTGACATTAGTCTTGGGAATGAAATTTTTTTTTTTTTTTTTTTTTGGTTCTGACACCAAAAGTACATGGAGGAAAAGCAAAAAACCACAAGTGGAACTACATCAAACTAAAATGCTTCTGTACAACAAAAGAAACATCAACAAAATGAAAAGGTCAACCTAAAGAATATGTGGAACATATCTGCAAATCATGTATCTGATAAGCAGTTAATAGCCACGCTATAAAAAACTCATACAACTCAATAGCAAAAAAGCTAAACAACACAAATAAAAAATGGATAGATAAACTGAATGTTTTTCCAAAGACAAAATACACATGACCAACGGGTACAAGAAAACATTGTCAACATCACTGACCAGAAAACATTGTCAACATTACTGACCAACAGAGAAATGCAAATCAAAACCAATTAGCTAGCACCTCACTCCATTAGAATGGCTGTCATCAAAAATACAAAGTGTGCTACTGATGGAAATTTGAATTGGTTGAAGTACTATGAAAAACAATATGGAGATTCCTGAAAATTTTAAATTGGAATATTATAAGGTCCAGCAATCCCACTTCTGAGTATGCAAAGGAAATGAAAACTGAATCTTTAAGAGATAATCTGCATCCCATGTTCACTGCAGCATTATTCACAAAAGCCAATACATGAAAACAACCTAAGTGTCCACTGATGAATGGATACAAAAAATATGGAATGAATGTTTGCATGCATGCAAACACACCACATACACACTAGACTACTACTCAGCCATTAAAAAAAAAAAAAAGGAAATCCTACTATTTCTAACAACATGGACAGACTTTTAGGGCATAATAGTACAATAAGTCAGACAAAGAAAGATACATACTGTATGACATCACTTATATGTGAAATCTAAAAAAGTTGAATTCACAGAAACTAGAGTATTGGTTATCAGGGGCTTAGAGGTCAGTGGAGATGGGCTGATAATGGTCAAAGGGTACAAACTTTCAGTTATAATACAAATATTTTCTGCGGCTCTAAAGCACAACACAGTGATTAAAGTTTAATATTGTGGTATTACATACTTAGCAGCTGGTAGGACAGTAAATCTTAAACATTCTCACCACAAGAAAGAAATGCAGTTCTGTGGCATGATCAAGATGTTAGCTAAAGCTATGGTGGAGGGGCAGGAAGGACCACTGAGCAGGTTTACTGATCCAGCAGACCGGGTAAAGGAGGAGTCAGAGCCCTCAGTGGTTTTTGCAGGTCTTTTTTTGGAATTTACCCGGTGCACAGCAGGCAGGGGTACTGGGGGAATGGGAGCCGGGCAGTCCTCCCAGTCCCCAGCAAATCTTCACTCTATCTGGGCTCTCCGGCGTTCTCTGCTTCTCTCTCTTGGCTTCTGTAAGGGCAGGAACAGGCACAGTGCAGGTTTTCTGATCCCATGCAGACCGGGTAGAGGAGGAGTCAGAGTCCTCAGTGGTTTTTTGCAGACTTTTTATTGGGATTTAAACGGTACACAGCAAGCAGGGGTGCTGGGGTGCCGGGAGGCTGGCAGTCCTCCCAGCCCCCAGCAAGTCCTCACTCTATCTGGGCTCTCTGGCCTTCTCTCTGCTTCTCTGCTCTTCTGTTTGTTCTGCTGCTTCTTGGCTTCTTCATCGGCTTCTCTTTCGGCTTCTGCTGGCGTCCCCGTGACGCTGACCTTAAAAGCCCAGTCTCAGCCCAGATGAATCCCATCTACATATGCCCACACCCTACTCCAGGTGCCCGCCATCAGGCATGCATTCAGGATCACAGGGTTCCATCATCTATCCTGATGGTGGGAGGGCAGAAAAGCCTGACATTTTTCCTTACCCTACAGCTTCTCTTTCGGCTTCTTTCTCAGCTTCTGCTGCTTCTCTGCTTCTGCTGTAGTCCCTGTGAGGCCGCCCTTAAAAGCACAGCCATAGCCCAGGTGAATCCCATCTAACCTATGCCCACACCCTATTCCAGGTGCCCGCCATCAGGTATGCATTCAGGACCGCAAGGATCCATCATCTATCCTGATGGCAGGAGAGCAGAAAAGCCTGATATTTTTCCTTACCCTACATATTGTAGCAATTTTTTTGTAATTTATGAGTAACAAATCAGTACTTATACACCTTAAACTTACATAATGTTATATGTCTGGTATTTCTCAACAAGTTCCGGGAAATGAAAATAGAGCCCAGTCAAATTTAACTCATGACTCTACTATAAGGCCTGTGTAAACTTAGGCATTTTATGTAACTTTCTATGCCTGAATTTCATCATCTACAAAATGGGTAAATGCCTATCCCATGTGGTGGTTACTATACGGAAATCATTTTAAATAGTGTCTACTGTGGAGGAGTAATGGTCCACTGGTGATGTTCATCCCTAATCCTTGGAACCTGTCAATCTGTTACCTTACAATGGAAAAGGGGGCTTTGCTGATAAGATCAACTTAAGGATTTTGAAGTGGGGGAATTGTCTGCAAAGATACAAACAGTAGGTTCAATGCAACAGTGGGTCCTTATAAGGAGAAAGAAGGAGAGTCAGAGCCAGAGGAGATATGATCCCAGAAGAGGAGGTCACAATGATGCTCAGCTGGCCGGGGGCCTGAAGCCAAGGAATACAGCCAGCCTCTAGAAGCTGAAAAAGGCAAGGACATTGATTCTTCCCTAGAGCGCTCATAAGAAAGACAGCACTGCCAACATGTTGATTTTGATTTAGTCCAATAAGATCCATTTCAGACTTTTGCCTACCAAATCTGCAAGATTGTTCTTGTTTACCAATTGTTGTGATTTATTACAGCACCAATATGAAACTAAAATAATATACTTTGCAGACAGCTGGCCCTATATAAATAGTTTGTAAAATATTCTGACACTTGAAGACCTAAGTGAAGTCTGTCTAAATCCCCACCAGAAGAGATGGAGAGCTGTGAGCCTTAGAGCTGATAGCAACGGACAGTGAAGCCACGGGACTTTATAAGCTGGTCCTAGGGGCATATTTTGGTCTGACAATGCTATATAGCTACCTTTGAATAAAGAGATAGGAAAAGACTTTATTCATAAAAATATTTTTTTCAGGGAAAGAAAAAACACCAACAGATTCATTTTGAACAGTTGTAGGGCTTATTTATTAATGCATAGAAGAACTAACTGGGCAGGCCAGATCTTCTAGGCATAAAAAAAAAATCTTTAAAAAAAAACATGTGGTGGGAGAGGGGCAATAAATAAAGAGTGTTTTAAGCTATCCTGGAGCCAGAGTGAGACCAGTGGGAAGTTTGTCAGGTAAATGCCATGTAGTTTGACCTGGGGCAACAGAGAGGGAAGAATGTGAAAGGATCTGTCAGGATAGTGGACTGGGAAAGAAAGAAGCAGGAAGAAAAACGGCATTTTTTTGCTAGGTCAACCAGAAGAATGATGGCTTAGGAAAACAAGGGAAGGCCGAGGAAGTTTCAGAGAAAGGGGCAAAGGTTCCATTCTGGAACTATCAGATAGTTCAATGCAGGTATCAGAAAGACATGCAAGTCTGAAACGCAAAAGAATATATAAATGTGAGAGGTCAGAATCAATATGAATTAAAGCAGTGGGAACAAATGAGATTACCTAGAGAAATTGCACAGAACCAACCTTTATAATCATAAAAGTTCACCAGGGGGTTCTCACACATTCCCAGTTAAGAACCACTATATTAGGGTCTCCCTGGTGGCGCAAGGGGTTAAGACGCAACCTATGAAGCAGTCTGCAGCCTCTGCCGGCCAGCCAGGGGGCAACCCACATGGGGCAGCAGACCTCTCCTGACCCACCTGCTGCTCCACTAAGCAGTGTACTTCGGTCAATCTGCCTGTTCTGTTCCCCACTCTGTCTCTGGTGAATCCTCTCACCACCCCCCAACTCTGGCCTGTACCCCAGCTCCTGTATGCATAAATAAATAAATCTTTTTAAAAAATTATTAAAAAAAAAAAAGAAAGAACCACTGCATTAAAGCTAAAAAGGAACTTGGATTCAGTAAAAGGTATTTCCAGCATGGGTAGCACGTTACTGCAATAGTTCCAAGTCAGTCAGCAGCTATTAAACTGCACTGAAAATTCCTGCTATTTGGTCAGAACTCAGGCATTTAACAGGAAGGCATTTGGTTTGACAAGATAACAAGTAACCACTCCACTTCTCAAGATGTGCAATGCTGAGGCCAAAAAAAGAAAGTAAACTGGGACTGTGGCCACAGTTATGTATATAACTCTACCTCTCCACCAAGTCACAAACCACAATTACATGACCTTTCGTGTTATTTTCTAAACCCAGGACTTGTAAGTACTGTCTTTGCACTTCCACTTGTCTTTTCAAAGAAATAAATGACCTTCACACGTGACCACAGAGTAGTTAATTACATAATACCTGGCCAATACACAGGCCCTGACAAAATTCATAAATTCCATACCTACCTATATGTGATGGTCTGGAGGCTACTCCGATGCAGGCATGAGACAAGAATGCCAAGTGACTCTGAAGACAAGAGTTGGGGCTATTCCAAACCCACCACTATGTGCTCCCGGT
Source organism: Talpa occidentalis (assembly GCF_014898055.3). Taxonomy (NCBI): domain Eukaryota; kingdom Metazoa; phylum Chordata; class Mammalia; order Eulipotyphla; family Talpidae; genus Talpa; species Talpa occidentalis. The sequence goes on from NW_023604972.1 coordinate 69,706,981, forward strand.
AGAGGGCCCAAAGGACTAGCAACTGTACCTGGGCAACAACTCTGCGGCTGCCACAATTAAAGTAAGAAGTTCCAGCCGTGACCCAGAATAACAAAAGGCCATGCCAGTTTTCCCCACTTTTTAACTAATTCCAAAAATGTGGCCAGCTTGCTGGCACTTTCTCTAGATGCAAAGACACAGCTGAATTTCCACCCTCTGAGTTTCCAATGTGTATTTAGATTAGAGCCATAAGTCCCCGGACATACCAGCCCAATGCAGTTGCACAGAAACCACCACTTGCTGAGGCAATATTTTGGCACTAAGCTACTTATAAAGTAAGATTCTGTAAAAATCTAACTTTTTAAAAATGACTATTAGGGGAAAAAGGCTTGCAATTAGGGCAAATATTTGGATTATAAAATATTTTCATAAAATGCAGTTTTATCACTTTCAAATGATCTATTTCCAGCAATTAAGAGGCAACATGTTTATTAAGTGTTCAAGAATAGAATTCTTTAATGCAGTACTTCCCAGACTGTTCTATAGAACACTTCTTTGTTATTTGCAAAAAATTTTTAACCACAGATTAGTCATCTAAAATGTATTTTTAATATGTTTCTATTCTAATACATAACACTCTGAGATAATAGGTCAAACACATATCCCATTCATGAATGTGTATGAAAATTCATTGGCTGTAATAATACCCAGGTATTCAGGGTCATGCAATCATGTTATCTGATCATTGACTGCTGGTCTTGATATTAATCTGTCTTATATTTTTTGAAATATACCTGTCTTTGCACGTAAGGATTATTATGCACTAATTATACTATTTAAACTCATTCCCCATGGCTGAATAGCATATATTTATTGTATCTTAGGAGCTACTGATATAAATCCCATAAACATTATTATTTTCCATATGTTATTTTGAGAAACACAGTTTTAATGTAAAAGGAGAATATCAGTAACAGAAAAAGCAAATCAATCCAAACAGTGTTAGCCTTTTAAAATAAATGCAATTGACATGTCTAAGATGGCTTTTCATATAGAAATACTTTCGGGGAGCCTCTGAGGGCAGGGCTGTATTAAGTAGACAATCAGTCTGCCTACAATCTTACTTAAACTAAGCATTCCTGAATTCCCTTCTCTTCCTTACTGACATTAGACAGGTATTTAGACAAGTCACATCTAAATTATTATAAATTCCAATTTCCTAAATATTCTTTAAAAGCACCAAAGATTCTAAATTTTTTACAAATCCTTTGCTACCAACCTTCTTTACAACCATCTGAGCCAATTGATCTACAAGGACAAGGTGAGGTATGGCAAATGCCACAGAACTCAAGTCCAACAGTAAAGCATAATATAATATGTAAGAGTAAAAATAACAGCAAACTTCCAAATACCAAACCAACAGCTAGAAAATATGATTTGAAGACACTAATTTCTTGGGTTCTTCTCAAACCTTTTTTTTTTTTAATTATTATCTAGATCTTCTCAATAAAAGTCACAAGAAATAGTTTGCATCTCCAGTAGGAGTTCTTAAGTCTTCAGTTGGAGTGGGTGGACCATTAATCACTAATCAATGGGAAAGGATCAAGCAGTATAAAGAGTATTCTCAGAAATCAGTTTAATCTTTAGAACAACCCTGAGCTATGTGAACCCTATTTAGAATGTTGCTTTCTGATAATAAATATCACTCTAGTTCTCTCCCGCCACACACACACACATACAAATCTATTTTCGGTTCTTACAACATAGAAAAAGTAATTTAGTCCCAGAATTAATTTGAGCCAAAAATGAGAAGCATCATTTTTAGTTTTCTACTGAAATGCTTCTTTGAAATCCTTCCTTATGATAGTCTTATCTTTTCTTAGGTATGCTGATCAATGAGCTGGTTTCTGACAATTTGAATGCAAGCTGCTTCATTTTATTAACATCTGCTACACAATAATCTTAATATAAGAAGAACAGTTTTTGGCTATAAAAATGTACTTGGCTCTCTGCTCTCTTCTCACAAAGCACAGTCAGAGTGAGCTCATTCATTCCCCACTATGCTGATGCTGCCCCAATCAGCATCTCCCCTCCCTGATCTCTCTCTGGCACTCCAGCCCACTTGGCTAGTTCCATATATGAAACAACATTCGGCTTCCCAAATCAGTTTATCTTTCAAACTATCCCCTTCTGGAAATAGTCTCCAAACACACCAAGAAAAGAGGTGGAAGAAATATTTTTACACAAGCCATCCATCATTACCCTTTATTAAATCTGTTACAGAGTCCTGATGCTACTTTTTACAAAATGTGGGGACATTTTTCCTCTTCCTCTTGATTCTAGCCAATTCAGTACTGGTACAGAGATTTACTGCCTTATGTCTGTATTACCTCAAACAGATTCTCAGTTGCCTTTCTGCTTCTGAGTCTTCCTACACACTGCTACCAGAATAATCTAGATTGAATATTCTCTTCGTTCCCATTCCAGGTCTAAAATTTTTTCTGGAATTAATTTCCCAACACTACTTTTCTCAAGCAGTTTCATAATATACTCAATAACTTTGAATGATTCATTGCCATATAACTAAACTGCACAGATGGGCACTCAGGGCAATTCACAATCTGATCCCAAACTACCAATCGTGTTTTCACAAATAGTCTACAAGCACCAAAGACTCTAAACCAAACCAATCTCCTCACCTTTCCTAATGGTACAGGCTCCTTAATGATTCCTTCATAGGCAATGCACTTTACAGGAGTAATGTTCTTTCTCCCTTCAAAATCCTGGCTTCTGTACCAAGTCCTCTGAGCTAGGCCATTTAGCAGAACTTAGTTGTTTCTGAATTCCCATTAAGGCCATTGTCCTCCTATCAAGAACATCAACTAATTATCATAGACTCTTATTTTATTTTTAGCTCCTGCACCCACAGTTGTTCCTGGTATATAACAGGCATTCCATAAATCTTGGTTCACTGGTAATAATTAGTAAATCATCGGTAAATAATTATTGAGCATTTACTATGTGCCAAGCAATAAATATTCTTCTTTTAACACTTACAATGAGCAATTAAGTAACACTTAATTGTCTCTAATTATGTCACAAATGGCACCTGTGTCTCCTCAAATAACTAAAAGCTCCTTCAAAGTAACACATTGTCTGCCATATTTTCCATACCTTCACATAGTGCTTAGAGATAGTAAGTTATCAAATATATGCTGATGTAGTACAGATATAGTACAACATAAAGATCACTGAATTATAGGCCAGCAAGTCCACTGCAGGTCCCAGATAAGGTATGACTGTTTATGGAACCCAAGGCAAATTGCTTAAGTCCAATTTATGTGTCCTGGTTTCCTTATCTGAAATACCATAGGCTAAGTTACCTAACCTGGGAAGACTTCTTACACTAAAATTCTATGTCTGACTTTTCCATACCATGGCGTTTCTGGTGTGTTGATGACTGTTCGGAGAAAGACTTCACCCGATTCTAAAAATGCAAATTCAGGCCATTTTTTATGTAGAATATAGTTCTGAAAATGATTCAGGACAACTTCCCACCACAAAGCTAAATCTATCAGTCCCAGAAGAAACATGGCTTAAAAGGAAAAAAGCATTGCCAAATTCCCTACTTCTCTAGACTCCCGATTCAAGACAGTGAGGTTCACTGGGGCCGGGGTCACATTTGGAGCCTGCAATGTCCTTGTAAAAACATTTAAATTTCTCTGACTTCCAAAGGGGACTAGCTGCAAAGGAAGTCAATGAGAAATCCATTTACATGTAAAAACTGTACATATGCATATATTTAAAAAATTAAAAAAACTTAAAAATAGCATCACCACTCAATGAGACATATTGTATGAACTCTGATAAGACTAAATGTACTACAAGGAATGATGATATTGAAATCTCTGAGAACACAAATGGGATGGTGGCCTATACCACAGGTAATGAAGAAAATCACAAATAATCTTTTAGTAAAGAAGAATCAAAACTTACAGGAATTAATTGCACACTGATAAGTAGAGTAGCCTTCCAATACCCCTGCAGGCATCCTGGTAGTTGTCCACCTACAGTTTGTGAAGAAAATACCCACCCCATGCCCAGGTTGTCCTTCCACAGTACTAACCAAAACAAACAGGTCAGGCTGGGAATTATAGCAAATTCAAAGCATTATAAAGTCATGGTTTTCAATCTTGAGACAATGGATCAGTTTTAGATAGCTTAGAACCTTCCATTCCCAGAACAGTCCGTAGGGAGAAATCTTATATGACAAATGGGAAACAAATTACATATATCAAGCAGGTCCATGCTCTAGCATAGATGTTCCCTGAAGAATTTCTTGGAAATCCATAAAATATACAAATAACACTAGTTTTAAATCACATTCTTAAAACACAAGCTAAGTTTGACCAATGCTTGCCTAAAAAATCAGCACACAAGTATTTTGTTTGTTTTTAATAACTCCACCTCTGCTTCAATAGTCTTGACCATACTATTTACCTCCATCATTAATTAATAGAAAAATACAGTTTAAATCAAGGAGTGGCAAACTTTCTGTAAAGGGTCAGAAAACTTAGGTTTTGTGGACCAGATATTTTTGGCTGATCTATCTACTCAGTTCTGCCCTGGTAGAATGAAATCAGTCAGAGATGATTACTGGATAAATGAGTGAAATAAGTCATAAAACTTAGCCATCTAAAAATCATTAAGAGCCATTCTCAGCTTGTGACTCAGCAAAAACAGGTGTCCACAGGATGTGGCCCACAGTTAGCTGACTTAGGCACAGTTCAAAGCCAGAGGTCATGGGGCAAAAGGTAAAGAAGGGGCATTTTTGCCTAGAAGCTCATTCTTTTCCTATCCCTCCCTCCATCACCTTTCTCAAAGCATGATCTTTAGAACAAAATAAAATGATGAGGAGGGTAGTCTCCATCCACTTTCTTTCTTTTCAATTTCTTTCCCAGCTTCTCCTCACCTCAATAAGTAAACAGAATAATCAGAATTAACAGACATAAAACAAAGCAATACACTAAAGAAAGTAAATAATTTGCCTAAGAAAACTTCAGACATCTCCAATTATTTTTTGTGTATGAATTTTACATTGTTATTACTAGTCAATATATCTTATTTTCTCATCGTAAAAGGCAAGAAGAATAAATCTGGACTACTGCCAAACTGAAATTCGGCTTGCAGAAAATAAAGATCTATTTACTATCAACTTAACATAATGCATTTCTCAAAATAATGAGTATATCCAATTTTTTAAAATTAAGTTTCATTATAATAATCTTTTTTCTTTCAACTGACATATGAACGTAACTTATCCTTGCATTTTCTATAATATACTGCACTTCAGAATCCTAAAATTTCACCTATTCAAAGAAAGAATACATTTCAATCATCAAAAAATGTTAGTTAACCTTCTGAATATTAGATTTAGTCTTTTGTGCAAAATGCAAAATGCTAACAAAGTACAATGGGTATAAAGAATAAGTACAATGGGGCTGATTTTTCTCTAAGAGCACACTGAGCAAAGGTTGGAGACATTTTTTTGGTTACAGCAGCTAGAGAAAAGGAGGGAGAAAGGTGTTTCTGGCATATCCTGTGTAGAGATCAAGGACACTGCTACACATCCTATAATACATAGAACAAAGTCCAGCATAGTTTACTATGTCCCCACACCAAAAATTACCCAGTCCAAACTACCAACAGCCAGGAGATTTGACAACCCTGGCCTATGGCCAGTCAAGCTAAAATGCTTCAACATTAATCTTTTCTTTAGAAAGCACTGTTAGTATTTTTTCAAATTTAACAAAATATTTAACTGAATATCTACTATGCACTTGTCTGCATTAAAGGGCAAATAACACTACCTTAAAAATACTCTATCTCACAGAAAAGCTATGCTATGACCTCAAGAGACCAAGTTCATCTAAATCAAATGATTTCCTTCCTTCCTGCCACAAGCAGATTTAACAATACTCAGTACCAGGTCTGAACTCCATTTCAGTATAATCAACTCTCCAATTTGCTTGAAGTGAAACATGATTTCAACCTTAAAATTAGCAGTTTGGTTTGAAATCTGTAACTGAAACATAAACCTATTTTAGCTAAAATGGTCTACTTCCTCTCCTGATCAACCTATTAATGACAACTATGAAAAGAAGCAATATTTATTTTAGAGTTCCTCATCCTCTCCTTAGTTTTCCACATATTCTACATAAAAGCCGATGCTGACAGCTTAAAAAGTCAAAAACCCCATGAGGCCTTCACTATCCAGCAACTAGAGATTACATTCCAGCTGTTGCATAGCCTCCCATTGTATTAAAGATTTGTATGGAAGTGAAGGGACAACTAAAACAGCTGGACCCGACTAGCTAAGGAGAAAACCAGGGATCAACAGCAGCTACTTAATTGCTCCTTCTAGGAAAGCCTCAACATATTCCATTCTTTCAAAGAAGTCTAAAGTTATAATGATCATCACAAAAAGCAATGGCTGACTCAGAGTAGGAACAAATAAAAGTGGTAATTTTCATCAATGTTTTGCCCACAACACAGATATTCCCTAATGCTAATTATCAAAGGTCAAAGAGAACTCCTGTGAATAAAGAGAATTACACCTCCCAAACAAAAGTATTTAGTCACTGATAACAGAGTTGATCTGAGAACAGCATACTCAATTAAAAAAAATTATAAATGTAAGTCTTCAGAACAGATGAGTGATATCTCAATTGACTAATAGGAAAAAAACTGGGTTCTTAGTGAAACAAGCTGGGCAGGATCTCTACAGGATTACTAGATGTGAAAAGGAGTGGAGAAGATCGCCCTCTCTAGAGTCTCATGTTCTTGCATTCCTAAGTACCTGACTGCCACAATGTCCAAAGTGTCATCACTTTCCGAAAAGTTAAAGATCTCAAATATTACACCCCCAAGAAATGAGATAGTCATAGACACCTACACAAACTCCAGCAACAAGTGCTATAGTTTATAAATAGGATATACTGGATTGTGGAATATCCTATTTTTCCCATATGTCATTCTTAAGTAAAAGTCAGAAATTTCTGAAAGCAAAAATACAAGTAAAATAACTGGGGAATTGAGGTCAACTTTTATTTCCATCAACATTGGATTCTTTAAAACATATTAAGCATATTTTTATCTGTGCATTATATTTTTACAATAAAAGTTAAAAAAAAATCAAAAGGTATAAAAATTCACATCTTCCAAAGACTTTCAATCAAATACTTATTTAAATATATTTTTCACTTCTCATTTGATAAATGCTATCTGAGCATAAAAATAAAGTCTGAACTTTACTTTCACATTTTACATCAGAGTCCCACTCTCTGAAATGACTTTCAAGTGTTAATATTAATCCCTGCGGTCATCTGCCATATCAGTTATTTAAGGATTGATTTGTTATACAAAAGCTGATTCATTAATTTAAATCCCCAAATCCAAACTAAGACTTTAATAAGGCATCTTAGTACACACAAGGTTGACAGTAAGCACCTTGTAAAATCTACTTGTAAGTGTTGAAGAATTTCAAGAAGACCTCACAGCAATGTTTCTCCTTTCCATATGCTTAAAATCTTACAAGTTACCTCAAAAGACCCTCAGGCCAGTAAGTACAGGCTAGCCTCTAATTCAGAGTGGAATCTTTATTAATTTTTCTAGCTGAGATTAGCTCTGAAGTATACACACAAGTTAAAATAGATAAGGCCACCCGTTGCCTCCAGGCCTCAAAGGAATCCAGCAGCTCAGGTGGGAAGCCTTCTAAAGACTTTTGTTAGAAGCAGGCAGCTACTACCCCCCAGGTGTAAAGACACTGAAGTTCTTGAGCTGGGGTCAGTTCCTCTCCAGACACTGGTCAAGTAGAAAGCAGATTTGTGAGAGAAAAAAAGAATGAAAGCCAGAATAACAAACAGATCACTCTCAATTTAGGACAGTTTTAAAACATTATCTTGCTTACAAGATAGATCTATACCTTACTGAAGGTTCTAATATTAACTGAAAGTAACAAAAATGGAGAGTTCAAAGAAAATAAACCCCTTTCAAGAAAAATCATCCTACCAAAAATAATTTAATGAGTGACTAATTAGCTTGGTTCTATCAAAACTCAGTACCTAAATTCACCAAACCAATATATTACAACCTACTTTTGCCGTTTGGTGCTTGCATCAAATTAAGGCTTACATTGGAAAGGAAAGTAACAAAAAAAAATACATAATTCAATTCAAATGCTGGATACTGTGCTATCTGATAGTTTTTGTTATAATATTTAGCTGTGAAATGAATTAAATTCTGGGAAAAGTATAAATTCCAGGCATTTAAATGTTTCAGAAAAAAGAGCACATTCATGAGGGCCTCATAATAAAAGTTCCTCTTAAGAAGTCTTACGCTACAGCACAACTTATTGTCTTCTACATCAGAATTGGGGCCTAAACAGTAGGTAAAAGATTATCAAGACACAGTGTATAGCACAATGGCTGAGAGCCTATATTCCAAAAGTTGCCTGTTCAAATTTCAACTTTATCTGTGTGGCTTTGGAAAAATTAATCTCTTCATGTCTCAATTTCTTCACCTACTGGGTGGTGACTATGGGAATTGAGTTTATCATGTAAGACACATACATTGGGCTGACAGAGCCTTATTCTGTCCATCTGCTTGGAGATTTGGTGGCTCTCCAAAATTAAATCAGCTTTTAAAGGTTGCCTTCTTTCTGGATCAAAAATACAGTACTAAAAATCTGAGAAAGGCAACCTTAAAGACAGATAGCTCCACCTTCTAAACCCTCTTCTCTTCCATTGAAAACAGAATACTAACAGGGTATTCTCTTCCAGCAGCCACTGTCACTTTCCCTGAAGAGATCTGCACACTAAGTAAAAGTTCAGCCCCTTTATGTGGAATAGGAATGGATATTAAAACACTGAAATTAACTTTGCCTAAAATTTCCTAGTAACTGAATGAGTCACTCTATTAGAAATAATAAAATGCCAAGGCTGCAGAGAATCCTAACCCCAAATGTTAGTATAAATCACTTCCAAGTGATCATCAAGTCAAAGGCAGAGGACATTATTCAAGTAAATATATTGGTTTCTATGACTTTTCCTGTAATGAAAAAAAAAATTCTGAAAATGGGAGGAGGGTAATGACTGGGGGGGGGGCGGGGGGAAGGGAGAAGGGAAGAATCACAGTATATTTAACCCCAAATTATACAACATATTAAACAGGCTCAGAATACCTCCTCTTGCTCTGATTTCAGAGGGTTTATCCTTCTTTTGAATTATTTTCTCCAAATTCATCAACAAACATTGTACAAACTCTAAACTCAAGATTTAAAGCTATCCCATGGTAGTTATCTTACCACATTTTATCATACCTAAGAGAAGCAGACGCTTTTAAAATGTTCACAACAAAATTTTTAATTCTAATACCTCTCACCTGCAAACTATTTTGAGTGCTCTATATAGCCAATAACATCCACAAGGGGGGTCATTTTCCACTCTCATAATAATTCAGGAAGTCTACAGTTTCAGTTAAATTCAAACCATCTGTGCTAGTCGATCAAAAGAATAAATGACAGAGGTACCCTTAGGTCATTTAAATTACCACTAAGGGAAAAAAAGTTTAAAATAACCTGACATCTTCAGGTTTATTCATTACTGGGGTTACTACTACAGAAATGTTACCGAAATTTCTGAAGGGTAGGTTCATTCGCAAATTACTTGAAACCGAAATCGCACACACGACACAGTATCCTTCCCAATAGAGCAACTGTGTTCATTTACTTATTTTAGTAACTTTAAGTACTAGACTTAAGACGGGTCGTTTTCTCAATTCGTCTGACAATTTGAGCAGCGGGCGTGGGACTGAGCGCCCCTCAGCTTCCGGCCGGAGTATAACACGCGCTTCCAACGAGGATCCCCACCTCCGCTGCAAACAAACCCCACAGAGGAGCTTAAGAATGACGCCACTAAAATCAACCTTACAGATTCGCGTCCAAAGGGTCTGCACCACGATAAACTTTGGTTAATTTCCCAACCGACACTGGGGGAGGAGGAAAGCACCCCCCAGATCTGTTGATCCATTTCCGCTACTCGGTGCGCGCGGGGGGTTCCCGCAGCTTAACCCTGAGGGGTCCGAGCTGCCACCCACGGCCGAACGCCGGCCCCGAGCCGGCGAGGGGGCGCCCCGCGCCGCGCCCGGCCGCCGGCCGGCAGGTGCCCCGGCCCATCCCAGCAGGCCCGGGCGCGCGAGCCGGAACATGGCCACTTCCCGGAGGGATCCCGCCACCGCCAGCCGGCCGGCACTTTGTCAACTCGGCGCGCCGGGGAGGCGGAGGCCCCGGGGTCAGAGCCGCCGCGGTCCACACGCGGCGCAGCCCCGGCTGGAGGACAGGCGGACCCTCCTCCACTTCGGCCTCGTCCGCCCGGGCGCGGAGCCGCGACGACATGGAGGTCACCGAGCAGAGGGAAACTGTGGGTCCCCACGACCCGGCTCCCGCGCCGCTTACCTGAGGAAAGGAGCCCTCGCGGCGCGGGCTCTTGGGGTAATCTAAGTGACCCCGGTCCAGCATCAGGTAGAGCGAGAAGATCACAACACAGAAGATCGCGCTGCCGAACACGGTGAACTGGCGGCTTAACTTCATTTTTCCTCGATAGACTCGGGCACAGGACACCGTCCTCCCCCGGAGCAGGAGGCAGACTGGACTCCTGGAAACGGCCGCCAGAGGCTCCCTGCTCCCGGCTCGCGCCCTCCGCGCTCTCGGCTGCGGGCGCCGGGCCCGGCCGCGCTCAGCACCGCGTCTCAGGCGCCGCCACGCGCCCTCGGCCTCCGCGCCGGCCCGCCGCCCGCCCCGGGGCCGGGATGCCCTTCTGAGGCGGGCCCGCCGCGCCGCCCGGAAGGGGCCCCTCAAACTTGATCTGGAGCTCAGCGTCCGCACCCGGCGGGGCGCGCGGGGCAGGCGGAGAAACCCTGCCCCGACTTCCTGCCACCGCCGCCCCGAGCGAGTCAGCAGGAAAAGTTTTCTCGACGAGGGCAGGCGTGTCCACCTCGCCGAGGAGGTGCAGGTTCGGCGGCTACGGCGCCGACGGCGCTGAGCCGGGTCGGAAGAGCCGAGGGGAAAGGAATCGGGTCGGGAGGAGCCGGGCCCCACAACTTAGCGCCGGGATGGCCAGGTCCGCCCCCGCGGCGCCTCCCCCGCCTGAGCCCTTTTCAGATGTCGCCGCCGCCGCTGAGGCCAGACTGGGGTGCACCCTGGGCGTGGGGGCGCGCGGATCGGGCAGGAGTTCCCTCCAGCGCGGGTTCCTGAGCCGGCTCGCCCCCCACCCCCACCCCCCGCCGCCCCTTCCTCTCCTCTCCGGGACCCGGGCTTCTCCAGGAGGGCGCAGGGGGCGGGCGGCAGCGGCGGCGCACGGAGGAGGAAAAGGAGACGGAGAAGAGGACTGTCCCCAGGGAGAAGCCGCTCCAGCTGCAGCCGCGAGTCCCCTCCTCCTTCCCGCCCCGCGAACGCGGAGATGGCGGCAGCAGCTGCGAGAGGAAGCGCCGGTTCTCCAGCGCCACTCGGCGCTTCTGCACCGCCCGCCACGAGCAGGAGGAGACGGCGGCGGCGCAGCGGCAGCTGGGTCAATGGGCGCCCGCAGCCCGAGAGCCGAGCGGGCGCTGGGTCCGCCCCTCCCGACGCGCCCGGAGCAGGGGCGGGCCCCCGGGCGCCCAATCACCGCGCGCCGCCCGCTGCGCCCGCCCCGCGCCCGCCCGCCTGCTGGCGGGCGCAGGGAAGCCCCCGGACGGCCTGTGTGACCCGGGGTTGGGGGGGCAGCGTCGCTGGAGTTAGGACCCTCGGCATGGTTAGGGCACGGGCAGACCTTGCTTCACAGTGTCTGCGCTTTCTCCCAACTACCCTTTTGCTACCCGGATCTCCTCTCCTTCCGGAGCCGGGCCTGAGGAGCCTTGGGCGGGAACTCCGTGAGGAGATGTAGGAAGAGAAGGAGGCTGCTTATTCTTTCAGGCTCACCTTTTCACAGTGGCTTTTGGTGAGATCCTGGTGAAACTCCTGGGGTCAAGATTAGCCTGCCAAAGCCTCCAGGCGGGTGTAGACATCTGGCTACAAAATCTGTGAGGTGAACCTGAGAGGTGATGTTTGTAAAGATTAATGATTTATGTTGTCTCTCAATTTCAAATTCATCCTTCTTGACTGTACTATGAAAATGGATCTGGGCCTTTTTAAGTAGCTTGAGCTTTGCCAACTGGAGCTGAAACTTTATCTGTAGAGGGCGCTGAAGAAACATTACAGGAAGACAATACTTTTCCTTCCTGAGTTTGGTATCCTGGTAGGCAGGCTCTTGCAGATACCTGACTTTAGCCTCTGCCATGCTCCAATCGTGCTTGAGGGCCTCCAGTTTCCTTTAGGTTTTGTAGTGGAAGGCCTAAGATAAGGCAATACCCCGTGAATAGCTGTCCAGACACTCTAAAAATAAGATGTAGCAAGTTTCAGAGGGCAGATTTTCAACAAGTTCTGCCAGTGTGGCAAGTGTGCTGACTTCTGTTTCAGGGAGCCAGACTGTGTCCTCTCCAAAGGGACCTAAAAGGGACTTAGGAACTCTTATCTCCCAGGTGTTATTTATAAGGTCAGTTCCTTATAGCTGTGATTTCTATATCCCCTAGAATTCTCTCCTTGCCAGTTAATCCATCATTACTCTAATCCCCTTTTATAATAAGTATTTTTATTAAGCTTTACCTGTTCCTGGAGTTGTACCAAGAAATAGACCTGCAAAAATGAGATTAAGAGATTGGTTTGATTAGGGCTTTGGGCTGAAGCTCCTTGCCAAAGGGAAATTATATGCTAATAATTCATGGCACACAGGGCCACCAATTAATCAATTTATCACCTGTGGCTGATAGTGATGCAGTACCAAATGTGGCACTGTCTCCTGTACCCAAACAGCAGCTACACTTATCTGTTATGGCTATACAGTGGTATAAGTATGGCTATACAGTGGTATAGGAAGGATTTTATTTTTTTTAGTTCCTTTTAAGGTTTACAGAGAAAAATCACAAGCACAGTTTGGATTTGTGGTATGACAACCAGAAAACTTCCATAACAATTCTAGAAGATGCACTTACTATAGCAACAAAATATTATTGCTGAAAGCTAAACACAAAATTTTAATTTTCAGGTTATTGAATTATAGCTGCTGTTGAATTCACAGATGTGCCAAATTTCACATGTAAAAATATTAGGGTGCTGACTGGTTAAAAAGGATTCCAAAACTTGGAATAGGGTGAACCCAGATGAAACTGACCATCTTGCACCCACAAGTCAGACTGAGCCTCTCCTAACAGTAGAAGTTGCCCTCCGATATTTGAGGAGGCTATGCACCTCTGCTTGGAAAACAACCTTATATGGAAGAGATGACTTGAGAGGAAATTAATGTTCTCCTCAAATCCCACCCCTATTGCCACTACTCATAACTAGGATCAAATCTCAGTGTGCTCCTGTGATGGAGGAATAAATAACTTATGCACCAAAATCACTACAAGACCCCAGTAATGTGTATTAGGAGAAACAGACCAGATGTGGGAATAGATTCTAAGGGTGTTAGACCATGGAGGATGGAATTTAATAACATTGAGCCAAATCTATTGCTATGGTGATAATTATATGTGTTAGCTCATACAATTAGAGGTGGTTCTAACAGCTTAATTTATTGCTTGATTGACAGAAACTTGGACTCGTGATGGCCTGTAGTTTGTCAAGTTGAGATGCTTCTCTGATAATGATGTGGAACAGAAACTCCAAAGTTTTAAGGATTATCATAAGAAACCTGCAAACCTATCTCCCAACTGTGTTCCATGCAGAGGTCCAGAAGACATCCCCTTCACTGAAAACTTAAGAAACATTAGTGACAGGAACACATGCATCTTTAAAAATCTCTGTGGATGTTCCCCTCTGCAGGCCATGTTAGACTACAAACAATGCCACTATTAAGATTGGCTCTCTATTTCAAGAGGGATGAATCCCAGAAAAGCAGAGACCAAGCAGTACTTAATCACCAAAGAAAATGTTGGCATATCCACATTAAAGGGCAGCAGATGGGTATAAGCAATCAGAATGTCTTGGCCCAAAGAGATGCCCTACAAACAAAATAGATAGGCAAACTTACAGAAGTGTTGCTTGAGACTTATAACAAGAAAAGTTCTAAGTCAGATAGCCAAAATCTGACTTGAGTCACCCCAGTGGACAAACATAACCTCTCAGTTTTCAGAATTAAATAAGATCACAGACCCAGAATCACTGGATTGAAGGACAATCATGTCCTCTTCTGGAAGGACCTTGCACCATTGCCACTGTACATACTGCAAATGTCCCCCATTCTTCCCCAAAGAGATGTGTGGCCATTTACTAGAGCGAATGTGCTTTGGAAAAATGAAAATTTGTAGTTCTTTGGCGGTTTATTAGACACTCATTCTGAATAGGTTCCTAGGGCTACAAAGAACATAGCTGCGACCCTCCAATCAAAGTTGAAGTTTATCTTGGTCATCAGGAAGTCTTAGGTCCAATTCACAGTTGTCCTGTTAGTTTTGTTGATCCAACACCATCTGTGAGGTTATTTTCTCAGTCTTCGAACTGAGATAGACTAGCTAACAATATTCGCACATTATTTTTCTAACCTATGGAGTGAGGGCCATTATATTATAGTAGGAAGAGCTAAATGGAAACTTTACTCTCTTCCAAGACAGTAAATAAGAAACAATTAATGCCATCATAAAAGGCTTAGAAGAAGCAGGAATGGAGCTACCTATCACATTCTCATTTAGTTCACCAGCAATAATAAAAGTCATATGGATCTTTGGAAATGACTGAATCATTATAACTTTAATCAGGAATTAATTCCAGTTGTGACTACTGTCAGAGGTACAGTTTTTTGTGTTTTTTGAGTTTTTTTTTTACTGTAACAAATCAACACATCACCTGACAATTGATATATAGCAATAGACTTAACTAATGCCATCCTCTCTATATATGTGTTTTAAAACACAAGAAGCAACTGGCTTTTACAACACAGAGCCAACATGTTTTAGTTCTATATTGCCAACAGTATTGCCTCAGAGATAACTTAATTCTCCTTAACATAATCTATAGAGTTGTTGATTGTCTTGACATGTCACCAGACATCATGCTAGTTAACATTGGTTGTTCATTACAATAATATTCTGCTAAATTGGATCTGATGAGCAGGAATTAGCAAGAATTTTAAATGCCTTGGTAAGATAAACTTGAACTACATGTTAGAAAATAATATTCATGAGGTAGGATATTTCTAGTTTGGTACAAGCTACATAAGAAAGAAGTTACTAAGGGCCTCCCCTGGTGGTGCAGCAGTTGAGCACTGGGCTGCAAAGCTGCCCGCAGCCTCTGCAGCACCAGTTCGAACCCCAGCCACCAGCGAGGGTCCCACATGACGCACAGACCTCTCCTGTCTCGCCCACTGCTCCCCTCAGCAGTGTATTTCATTAGTCTGCCTGTTCTGTTCCCCGTTCTGGCTCTGCTGAATTCTCTCACCCTCCTGTGTTTCTGACTGTACCAGTGCTTGTATAAATAAATAAATAAATCTTTTAAAAAAAGAAAGAAAGAAAGAAGTTACTAAGAGATGAATCCAGGCAAATGCTATGAATTAGAAATAACAATGATTGGAAATAGGAGTGAAGTGATAGCTGGTTACACCAATCCTGTGACTGTGGAAAGAAAGCAACACCCATCTGGTAGGAAAGGAATACACTGATTGCTGGAAAGTCAGAATTTAGCAGAAGAATTATTATCCTCTCTTGGTTCTTACTTAGTCTGCCATTCTTAACTTAGATCTTTAGTCCTAGATCTTAAACTAAGGACCTTTCAAATGGATGTACTCCACCTGAGGTTGCAGAATAGAATTCATTTTCTGGACATTAATATGGTTCACCCTAGACTGTTACTGTGGTCTCTATCATCTAAGAAAAAAATGATTTTTTTCTTGTCTCCCTAGACCATAGCTAATGCTCTGAATGTAATCACTCCCTCCTGACCCTACTGACAAAAAAATTAATAGCTTTTCTTTTGAACACTGAAGAAACAAACCTTGACATCCATGTCAGCAAAATACTATTGTTGAAGTAACTAGAAACCTATTAGCAAAATGTAGTTCACCTAGAGTAATCCACATATTAAAGGGAGGCTGGTTGGCTATGATAGCCAGATTGTTCTTTTCAGAAGCATACCTGCCTGCTTGACAGGAATTATTTAGCTCTAAGCAAAGAGTTTGTCTATCACAAGGGACACAGAAATGACTCACTCATGTTCCTATAAATGATACACTCAATACAGTTTATCCTCCAGTAAGGTATTACTTCTCATGTTGACATCAGTCTATATTTGCCGCCATACATAAACCACTCTAAATCACTAATACAAGTGATTTAGACAATCACATTGCCCAGACAATCTGCCGACCAGTCAAGGTAGAATATATTCAAGTGCCAACACCTATTGTTACACTTTGATTAAAAGGTGGAGCAAATATCTCCTACTTCATAAAAAGTGCTTTGGCTTTCTAAGATCTGTCTCAGCGGCACCTGAGACATTTTTGGTTGGCTTGGCTCTACATGGGGAGTTTGCTTATTTTCATACAATGAAACTCAAGCACTATTTCTTCAAATGATAACCAGATATTTGTTATAAATCTCATTTTCTGGAAATATCTGAATTTTTATCCCTCCTCTAAATTGTCTAGCATTAGATTTTTATTATTCATCTTTAGTCTATTTATCCTGAATGAGCACATGATGTGTTCTGAATCAGAAAAATATTTCTTATTGTTGCACAGTAAATAAGAACAGCATGCCCCCCACTTGTCCCAGATCTTATCTCTGGGAGATGTGAAGAAAGCCATATATTTTCTTATATGAATGGCCAGACTCTGTAGATAAGAGCCAACATACTTTGGCTCTGCCAACAGTATTGCCTCAGAGGTAACAATTCTCCTGGATTTGTCAGGATTCATCTCTTTTCTCTGTTAATAAAGCTGAAGGAGGCAGATGCCCCCCTCCTCTCCTAAAAAGGTTTCCTCCTTATTCCAGATGTTTCAAAGTTGAAATTTAAGAAGAACAGTAACACTCCAGTCTCCTCAGCACCTTCCAATCTGACATAGGTGCCTATACCAGAGTATAGCCTTTTTGCTTTGGGGAAAATGAAAGTTTTATTCACCCTTTATATCAGAGCAACTAACTCTATCATTAGGGGAAAAAAACATTACAACAGTAATCCCTGTAGTATTAGAAAATATATCTAGGAAAAAGTGAAAGCAAACATTCTCAAAAATGCATGTATCTGAAAAAAAAAAAAATGCATGTATCTGTGGCTCAAGAAGCTAGAACTTTGTATAGAATCACTAAAAAAAAAAAAAAATAAGAAGAAGAAGAAGAAGAAAAACAAAACAAAACAAAAAAACAGGGAGATTTTATTTTCCCATATCTAGAAACTACATGAGGGCAGGATCCTCATCATAAAATTCAATTTGGTTCTTTCTCCAGAACACACAAATTTTACGATTTTAGGACAGTTACACAATATCTCCAAAGCTCCGTTTTCCAACACACCTCACTGTGATAGTAATATCTATCTTTCAGCATTGCTGTAAAATTACAAAATATAACATTGAGGATGTTATGAGAGCATTCCCTAGATACCTTCTATGGAAGATGGGTTCCATGAAAGGGTGAATAGGTTAGAGAACATTTGAAATAGCTGCTGTGGGAACTGGATAATGGAGTTGCATGGATAATTGGACCACATCAATTTGTTGTGAGGCAAGTCTAGAATTTTCTCTCCCTGTGATTGGTCTGTGGCTGGAGTGCCTGGGGAATATGGACTATGAGGAGGATAGTGGTAGGAGCCTTCTACCAGGATCTAAATGCAATAGCCATACACAAAGTATTCATCACTGGGATCATATCATACTCTATCCTTTTTCCTACCCCCATACATGTATTTTTGCAGTGGAGGTCTGTCAAAATGAGCAAAGTAATGTTGAATGGAAAGAGCCTGCATGAGATTTCTGAAAGGTGTGACATCTGGTTCCATGCTTTAGATAATGAGAGAATTTAGATAATGAAAGAGCCTCTTGGGCCTCCCCTGGTGGTGCAGCGGTTGAGTGCTGGGCTGCAAAGCTGCCCACAGCCTCTGCAGTGCCAGTTCGATCCCCGGCCACCGGCGAGGGACCCACATGGCACGACAGACCCCTCCTGCCGCGCCCGCTGCTCCCCTCAGCAGTGTATTTGGTCAGTCTGCCTGTTCTGTTCCCCACTCTGGCTCTGGTGAATTTTCTCACCCTCCTGTGCTTCTGAATGTACCCAGTGCTTGTATAAATAAATAAATAAATCTTAGAAAAAATATATATATGTATAAAACAGAGCCTCTTGGTTATACTTGGTAACATCTGGAAAATCTATCTCTTCCCCTGTCAACTACTGCTCTAAGTCTGGGTAAACTCCTCAGTTGACCCTTAATATCTGATAGTATTCTTTATACTCCTATGATGTTTTTGTTTGTTTTTTGAATTCCTTTAAAGGGAGTTTCCCCAAACATTATTTTGTTAATTTTCTCATTCATTAAAAGAAGTTCAATGAGGGCCTCCCCGGTGGCGCAGCGGTTGAGCGCTGGGTTGCGAAGCTGCCCGCGGCCTCTGCGGCGCCGGTTCGATCCCCGGCTGCTCCCCGGCCACCGGAGGAGGGTCCCACATGCACATGGTGCGCAGACCCCTCCTGCCGCCCGCTGCTCCCCTCAGCAGTGTACTTCGTTCCTTCTGCCTGCTCTGCTCCCCGCTCTGGCTCTGGTGAATTCTCTCACCCTCCCGCGCTTCTGACTGTACCCAGTGCATGTATAAACAAAACAAACAAACCAGCAAACAAATAAATAAAGCATGCCTCTATAAAAAAAAAAAAAAAAAAAAAGAAGTTCAATGTGACCATACAAAGAAATAAACACTCTATAGTAAGAAGCAAATCCATGCTATGTGCTATACTTTTTCCCCATTTAAATCTTACAATTCTACAAGAGTATATATTAACATCTCTTTTCTATATAAGGAAAAGTGGGTACAAAGAGGTTAAATAATTTGTTTTAGGACACTTAACTACTAAATGGTTATAGATTGTTTTTTTTCTGGTTTGAAGACTATTCTTTTTGCTACAGCATTCTATAAAGTTGTGATACTTTACACCTTGTACAGCAAGGAATAGATTTTTCCATTTAGGATATGTATCAGTCGGGATTTACTGTAAACAAATAGAAACAATTCCAGGTATTTTAGACAGGAAGGTATTTAATAAAGAGTGCTTACCAAAAGCTTTGTCAGAATTGGAGAAGTGAGTTACAGACTGAGCCTTCAAGAATGAATGATTGCATGGGCCTCCCCGGTGGCGCAGCGGTTGAGCCTGGGTTGCGAAGCTGCCCGCAGCCTCTGCAGCGCCAGTTCAATCCCTGGCTGCTCCACGGCCACCGGAGAAGGGTCCTTCATGACGTGCAGACCTCTCCTGCTGCCCGCTGCTCCCCTCAGCAGTGTACTTTGGTCCTTCTGCCTGCTCTGCTCCCCGCTCTGGCTCTGGTGAATTCTCTCACCCTCCTGCGCTTCTGACTGTACCCAGTGCTTGTATAAATAAATAAATAAATAAATCTTTAAAAAAAAAAAAAAAAGAATGAATGATTGCAGTTCAATACAGTGTCGACTCTTAGTGGAGTTATTACTGATGAGACTACTGCAACACTGGACTTGATAACATAACCCTCTGGTAATAGGTAGAGTCAAAAATCTGCTGGTGTCCACAACTGCGCAACTGCTCACTGTCTTTTGGGAAGCTAAATAATGGGTCATGGAATATTGCTGCAGAAAAAAAATATTCAGTCTTTAATTATAAGAGAAATACAAGCTTAATCATAACAAGCATACAGTCAAAACTAGTCAGGGGGACACTTCAACTCTCCTTATGTTTTCTAACTCTTTCATGAGTGTATCTAATTAACACACTTCATTCATAGCTCTATGGTGCAAAGAAAGTCTAGGAAGTGTTTTAAGATTCTAGTCTCTGCATTATGAAAGCAGATAGGTAGACATTGAGTGACTCAACCTGAAGTACTTACCTTGGTAGTATTGGGAGAAATGCAAATACTTATAGAGAGAGAATGGTTTCAAATGTTCAAACCTGACTTCATTCAGAAAAACCTTTTTGTAAGATACTTATTTGAACTCCAAGCTCCTGACATTAAAATACGTATGCCTCAGATTTACCTTTGGTAAAATATCTTCTATGAACTTTAAAATTAAGGACAATGATATATTTAAATGTGCACATATTAAACACAGGAAAATTATTTGTAGCAAAGATCATCACTTCCAAACCTTTTGTTGGTTGACTGTTGACTTGATTTTGGAAGTGATTTATTTCCAGGAGGCTCCAGGCCATTCTCTGACTTCTCTGTCTCTGATTTCCATATGTCACAGCAATATTTAAATAGCAAGCTTTCTTATCTAAAAGCTTCAAAGATATCCAAATGTTTTACATGGTGGCCACAGTGAAGCATAAAGATTTGCTCAAGATCTTATAAAGATTAGATTAGAGGCCAAGTTTTCTGGCTCTTTGTTGAAATTATTTTTTCAAAACAATTAAACCAAGCCTTAGGTTGTACTTCCTATATACAGTGATGTGTGTGTGTAACTCTGTTTATATCTAGTCCAAAAATGGGTAAACTAAGCAATGTTTTTGGGAAAGCATACTTACAAGTTGAAGTATGATAGAAAGCAAGGAAGGATTAGCCATCAAAGTCTGCTCTGTGGTGGTGGTGGTGAGTTACTACAGGGAAAGGCCTATGGGGATTTCCAGGGTGATGGCAATGTCTCGGAAACTCACAGTTTTGTGGGATTAAGCTTTTATAAAAGAAATTTTGAAACCCAATATATGGATCTGCCTTTTGTCTTAAATAACAGTTTCAGTGCTTTACTAGATGACAGGTTCAGGCTAAGTGCTTCCCTTGGATTACTTCTTTAACTTTCACAAGAACACGATAATGGAAGCACTATTATAACCCCCATATCATAGATGAGGAAACTGAGGCTCAGCCTTTACTAAGCTGCCTAAATCCACAGTTAAGTAGCAGAGTTGGTTTTGAAACATCTGATTCCAATATCAGGTACTTAGCCCATCCAGCTATGCTAGCAACCAGAAACTTAGAGTTGAGTAAATTATGGACCCTTCTATTTATTACTATAGTCACAAAAGTTATAGCTATAAAAACCATATTAACAAAAGAGAAAAGCAGTATGCAAAATTGTATATGTATAAAAAATTGTAATTACATCGATCTATATTAAAAATATAAATGCTAATTTATAGAAGACCAGAATATAAGACAATGACAAACTAGATAATGAAAATATGGGTGCTTCCCCACCCTGTTTTCCGAATTTATTTTAAAGTAGCCATATTAAATTTACAGAGGGAAAATGTGTTCTAAAATAAACTTCCCATCCACCTGAAATTATGTAGAATTTAATTTCCATGCTCTTCTCTCTTATAGCTTTGTATAATCTCTTCTGCTCAATGAGTGCCTTCATTACTAAATTGATGGCACCAGATCATTCTAGCTATGCAAATCACAAAACCACAGCCAGCTGAGGAAAAGACTGATAAAAGATAACATTAAAAATTAAAGCAATGTGTGGAGATATGGAGATAATGTGCTTACAGTTATTTCTACATATTTAGCATTTATACAATTACAAATTCAGTCATGACAAATCTCAATCTTGAGTCATATTCCTTTTGCCCTCTGATATTTTTGACCTTGAGCTGAGATTGCCAAACAACATCCAAAATATGGCTGTGGGAGAAGAATTTCCTTTGGCCTGTAAATGATAAATGCCTTTTTTCTTAGAAAGTGATCTCATTTCTTCCTAGCCTTTGTTTATTTTCAATGCCTTGTAATTTTGTACTCTGTTATATTCTGATCACCCTTGAAAGCACTGGGCTTTCAGTCTTCCACAGTTTGTTTGTGTTGCTTTCTGGTGCTGCTGCTGTGATGTGTTTTCTGTCAAAGGAAATTTACAGGCACATTAGCCTACTTGACAGACACAATGAGCCACAAGACTCCTAAGGAGAAACTTCCACGTGCTGTGGTGTGGTTTTCTCTCTCTCTCTCCATCTCATCCTCCTTCTTACACCTTAATACACCACTATGATTCAGGTACAAAATCCCAACCACTTTTGTGTAGTTATTGACTTGGACCCTAGACTTAACTCCATGGTTCCTGGTAACAACATTATGTTTTTTCTGCAGTAATGTATTCTTATTTCTAAAATAATCTGCCTTCAGCAGTTTTTGGATAAAATCAATGTCTTCACTTATAGCCATAGCCACATAGACTCCAAGAAAGGAGTCAGTGGAAAACTTTAATTTTTCCTATAAGGAGTCTTTGACTCAAAGAAGGGAAAATAGCATCCAAGAACTATATAAATGAAAAGTGATATATTTCAGTTGTATGAAGTGTGTTTAGAAAGGAAATTATGAAATGCTTTTCTCAATATGTCATAGAAAAATGGTCAACAGAAATCAATAAAACTTATTAAAAATTCAAAAATATAAAATCAGACATAACTAAAATAATAAACTTTTTTCTTGGCCAATTCCTAATAAACTAAAATATTTCCCTACAGTCTTTGGGGAATGAAAACCCTGTGCATTTTCAGTTTCATATATATTATGCTTCCCCTTAGGGAGTAAATTTGCTAAGACATAGCAGTTCTGGGATATTAATGACATGATGTTAAGTTATCTCTCTAACTTGATATCTTCCAGGCCTTTTTAATAATTTTTGAAGGGTGATTTTATTTTTTTGGCTTTTGATTTGTCCTTGGTATGTTTGACCCATAAACATGTACCTATGTAACATATGGAATTATTTAGAAAAACAATCCAAAATCACATGTAACTTTCTTGCTTGATTCTCTTGCAGGAGCAGAGATATTTACCAACCCAAGCTGTGATGCGGTTTGAATAGCTCTGTTTTGTGAATGATTTAATAGTGGTTTGAACAGCTCTGTTTTGTGAATGATTTAATAAATGAATGAAGCATGCATTATTTGAAGCTAGGAATAGGTAGTTTCATAGAGGCCTCACTCTTCTTTTTTTTTTTTTTAAAGATTTATTTATTTATTTATACAAGCACTGGGTACAGTCAGAAGCGTGGGCGGGTGAGAGAATTGGCCAGAGCCAGAGCGGGGAACAGAACAGGCAGACTGACCAAATACACTGCTGAGGGGAGCAGCGGGCAAGGCAGGAAAGGTCTGTTGTGCCATGTGGGACCCTCGCCAGTGGCCAGGGATTGAACCGGCACTGCAGAGGCTGTGGGCAGCTTCGCAGCCCAGCGCTCAACCACTGCACCACCAGGGCAGGCCCAGGACTCACTCTTTAGAAAATTAATTAGGAACATTCCTACTTTGACCCATCTTAGCTCAGGCGGCTATCAGAAAAATACCACAGACTATTGCAGGTGGCTTATAAATAGCAGAATGTATTTGTCATAGATCTACAGGCTGGAAATTTGACATCAGCATGCCAGCATCATTGCCTGAGGGCCCTTTTTCTGCACACAGACTTCTGTCTCTTCATGAGCAGAAGGGAGCTCTGCAGAGTTTCTCTCTTTTTTAAAATATATATATATATTTTATTTTATATATTTTACATCATTCTTCATTTTTGCACAATGTTTAAGCTTCCTCCTCTCAGGTGTAGTCCCTATAAATTTCCCACCTCCAATTCACCTGTGCATCATCACCATAGTCCTTTTTGTGCTCTCTCTCTCTCTCTCTCTTTTTTTTATAAGGGTATGAATCCCTTTCATGAGGGTGGAAGCCTCAAAAGCCCCATCTCCTAACACCATCACCTTTGGGGATTAAGATTTCAACATTTGAATTTCAGTAACACAAATATTCAGGCCACAGTATGGCAGCTTCTTTTGCTCTTCTTGTCATCATGCTCTCCAAATGTTTTCAGAAAAACTAATTGCAGCCACTTTTCACCTGTGCCCTCTGTCCCTTAAGAGGATAAATAAGACTTTTTCCATTCTGGAAGATTCGTGGTCCTTGAAGAGACTGCCTTATTCCTCAGGCCCCCAACCAGTGAGAACAGACCACAGATTCCCATCTTTAGAATAGTTTTTCCTTATTCTGATTTTCTGCAATGACAGGGACTCTCCTCTCTGCCTTTTGTTCTCCTATAATTACTTCGAGGATGAAGAAAGGAGCTGTGGAGAAAGTGGGACTGAGTTTTCCAGAATGTCAGGATGACTAGAAGTCCCTTCCTTTAATCCAGAGCAATGGCAATAGATTTCAGTATCCTTACCCACCATCTAGAAAATACAGAAAACCGGAAGAACAGGAGTTATTTCGCCTCAAATTAAGAAAACCAAAGATTCCAGTCTCTGGACTTATTTATAGCCATTCTCCACCTAAAGGTCTTTAGACATAGGATTCATTGATTTAGAGTGATTTGAGTAGATTCTTTCTGAAACAAGAGACTGATTTATTTATTTATTTTTTAAATTTAATTTAAATTTCATTTTTATATTCCCCATACAATTACAACCCCTTTATTTTGACCCCAAGCCCTCCTTTCCCCACCCCCCAAGCCCCCATAGAGTGTCTCTGGTTCATAGTTGTTTGTTGATTTTGATATTTTCTTTCTTATAGTTATTCTTTTTCCTGGTCCCTTATTTAAGTTTTCTAGATTCCTGCTATGAGTGAGACCATCCGGTATTTTTCTTTTTCTTTCTGGCTTATTTTGCTGAGCATGATACCTTCCAGCGCCATCCATGTTGCTGCAAATTGCATGTGTTTATCTTTTTTGAATGCTGAGTAATATTCCATGGTGTATATGTACCACATCTTCTTGATCCAGTCATCCATTTTTGGGCATTTGGGTTATTTCCAAAGCTTAGCTATTGTAAATAGTGCTGCTATAAGCATAGGGGTGCAGGTGCTCTTTGGAATTGATGTTTCCGTGTCCTTTGGTTAAATCCCTAGGAGTGGAATTGCTGGATCATATGGAAGCTCTATGTTTAGTAGGTCAAGAAATCTCCACAGAGCTCTCCATGGTGGTTGGACCAGTTTGCACTCCCACCAACAGTGCAGGAGAGTTCCTTTTAAAGCTTGACTACTACCTAACACCATGCACAAAAACCAACTCAAAATGGATTAAAGAACTAGACATAAGACCTGAAACCATAAAATATGTAGAAGGAAATACAGGCGAAACACTACAAGATATGCACATTAAAGACATCTTTACAGACACATCACCCAAAGCAGTGATAGTGAAGGCAAAGATAAACAGCTGGGACTACATCAAATTAAAGAGCTTCTGCACAGCAAAAGAGACAACAACAAAAACTAAGAGAAACCCCACTAACTGGGAGAACATTTTTGCACACAACACTAATGATAAAGGACTGATCACAAAAATCTGCAAAGAGCTGATGAGACTCAACAACAACAAAGAAAATAATCCTGTCAAAAAATGGGCAGAAGAGCTAAAAAGAAACTTCTCTGAAGAGGAAATACAAATGGCCAACAGGCATATGAAAAAATGTTCAACATCACCTGTAATCAGGGAAATGCAAATCAAAACTACCATGAGATACCATCTTACACCAGTGAGAATGGCACACATTAAAAAACCTAACAAGAGACTGATTTAAATAACACCTCATTGGGGGCCTCCCTGGTGGCGTAGGCGGTTAAGCCCAGTGCTGTGAAGCTGTCTGCAGCCTTTGCATTGCCAGTTCGACCCCTGCTGGCCTGGAGATACCCAATGGTTTGACAAACCTCTCCTGTCTTGCCTGCTGCTCCCCTCAGCATTGTATTTCAGTCAGTCTGCCTGTTCTGCTCCCTGCTTTGTCTCTGGTGAATCCTCTCACCCTCCCACACATCTGGCCTGTATCCCTGTTCTTGTATAAATGAACAAATCTTTAAAAAAATAGTCTTAAGGGCCTCCCCTGGTGGCGCAGTGATTGAGCGCTACACTGCGAGGCTGCCCCCAGCCTCTGCAGCGCGGGTTCTTAAAATAAATAAATAAATAACACCTCATGGCATCTTTAAACTCATGTTTGACTTGTTTTGTTTTTTAATTCACAGGGTCATAAAATGTGCATAAATTTTCATAAAGAATAGAAGTTCCTGTCCACATCCAAAGCAGTGGGATTTTCTCTAAGTTTATTTATTTTTTGCACTATTTTAAGTTTATCTTTTTTATTTTTTTACATCAGTGTTCATTTTTAAACAATATTTGCTTCTCCCTACCCCCTCAGGTGTAGTCCCCAGAGTTTCCTTCCTCAGTGCACCTGTGCACCATCACCTCAGTCCCCTGTGCTCCTCCCTCCCTCCCTCTGATCCTTCTCCCTCCTCCTCCCTTGCAGGATGTCTCTGACTTAAAATTGTCCGGTTTTTTTTTTGTTGTGTTTTGTACTGTTATTACATTTTACAATGATGTTCTCTAAGTTTAATACTGAATTATTTTAACAAATAATCATCAAACACCTACAATGTGCTAGACAATCCTGTAGACACAAGAAACAGAACATAATATGAATATTAAACCTTCAATATGCTGAGGGCTCTTGGGCTCCTTTGGTGAATCCACTCACAATTTCTGTACCCACTTATAGTTTAAATTGAACTGCAGTGAGCTCTCCAAATCATGGGTTCCACTTGCCACCCTCATCCCCTAGGACCAAACCAATGTGATGAATCCCAGCACCTTCATTCCAACCCCAGTCCAGTATACCCATTTTCAGTGGGATGAGTATATTCAGGAGAAGAATTTGTCATCTCCCCAAAGTCCTGAGGAATTTTTTTTTTTTATTATCAAGAACTCTTAATGAAAGTCAGTAACCAGGTAGATAAACTGCCAAAAAGGAGCTGAAACATGGAAGTATTTGCCAGTCTTGATGTCTGCAAGCGTAAGTCTTTGGAAAACTGCTACAAGATCGTTGAAGAAGGAAATTACTCACTTGGAAGCCTGGCTGTCAAGAGAAAATTCAAACCCAGGGGCTTTTTTCCTAAGAACCCCTAGACATTTTATTCTTTAAATAAATCTTTTCTTCCTCTCCTTAGGTGAGAGATTGACATTTTAAGATCAATCATGCCTCTGCTTTGCAGGGTTGGTAGACTTAAAGCAGGATAAATGGAAATTAAGTTAAATTTCCACTTTTGAATAAAAATGCTCAAAATAGCTATATTCTAATTCAGCATAAAGGAGGGGTGCTCTTACCCCAGTGGTCATTCTTATTACTATGGCTGTCGCAAGATCTATTGATGTCAAAATTTCACTCCGTTTTCTATAAAAGAATCATTCTGAACATACACCTGCTGTTTGAAAAACAAGAGAAAGCAAAGGAATCTCACATCACATTTTCTTTCATCACAGTCAACGGTGTGTTAGCATTTCAGTTATAACTTTTCCTGCCCTTCACTATCATGAGGTAAGTTTCAGTCTTTTACCACAGGCTACAATTTAATCCTTTCCTCCTGTTTATTCAGTAGTTGCTCTTCCTGTTCACAATGGTCTATTTTTTAGCAATTGATTGCCTTATTCAAAAACTGTATTTGCTCAGCACTCTTAACTAATTTTAAATGACTTTGAAAAAAATATTAATGCTCTCAGGTCATTTTGTTAGTCAATGAATACTTATTGTGAGCCTTCTATGTTGCAAGCACTGGAATAGGTTTGGGGTACCATAATATTCCAGGGCACATTTGGTGGTCAAAAGGGTCCTAGATGAGAATTAGAAGGCAACATTCTAGGACCGGCATTAACCTGAACTAATGGGAGACCTAGAAAGGGTCTTCACCTTCTGGGGTTCCAGTTTTCTCACATACAAAGTAAGGGGTGAAGAGAATCAGGCTGTGATTTCTGTTGGCTTAGTTAATTTACTGCATTGAAATCCAGTGGCCTTGCAAATGTGAATGCTTTTATAAACAGTCTCAGAGAGTCCAAATTCCAATCTATGGAGCTAAGGTAAATGACCTTTAACGACCAGAAATGACAAAGAATGGATACATACTTGTTTAATTTTACTGTATTTTACGTGTTTAACTTTACTGTACTTTACTGAACATACTTTTCCCCCAAAATGCTTACCTACCTTCTAGTTACTAGCCATGTAAAGGAGAGCAGTCTCCAAGCCTGTGCGTCAATTAGAATTCTAACTACCATGTTGTAATCTCTCTAGGGTAATAATTAATCAAAGTTGGAAAACAAGAGATATGGCCAGATAATTCTGGATTTACATTAGTGAAAGTTTATCAGGGCAAGTTAAAATTCCCTAGTGCCTTGGCATTTCAGTAGTTTCAACTGTTTTCAAAGGATTTGAAGCTTCCTATTATTGCCTATCCCATAGTTAAAGTGAAGAACAGGTAGTTAACATACAAGTTATATTGAGTATTACTCTGTTTATTTGTATTCACAATAAAATAAAGGCTTGCTGTTTGTGTACTATTGTGTTGCTTCTTGTTGCCACTAGATATTCTTCTAATATGTGAGAATTACTTTTTTCTTCTGTCTTCTCACTATATAAAATGAACTTTATAAAATATTTTCTAAATGCATTTCAAGTTGCAAAATATGCAACAGTTTTGTACTGGAACCAGACAGATTAATTGAAATTCAATTTGATTCCCTAAATTCTGACATAGAAAAGCAGGAGGGGAAAGGAAAGGTATTACTTTTTATCTCATCTTTCTGCATTTGTGGTTAGTTCATTTCAATTCCTTGGATCGAAAGAATAGTGTAACTTCTCCTACAACATTGATCCGAGAAAGGAGAGTTTCTTATTTCTGTTTTTAAAAATAAGACCCCACCAAATATCATACTTTTTTTTTTTAATGAAGAACAAATAGTAAGGTATGAATTATATTGGGTATCTCTATTTCCCTGACTTCCTAATAACATTTTATGACTTTCTCTTCACTTTTCTCCTTCTCTCTATGAATATAGAGTTGGCTTTTAATGCTGCATTTCATGCATACCACTCAGGTTTGCAAATTAGGTATTGATTCCCTGTCTCCTACCCTGCCTCACATTTCCAAGTCTGGTAAAGACCCACAAAGAAAACACAATAGTAAAACCAAAAGTTGGATTTTATACTTACTGTGTTGGCCAGTTTTAGTTCTCTTCAGGCATGGCATAAGGCAGCTTCCCACTGAACACTTTGCTCAACGTAAAGGTAAAAAAAGAGAAACCGAGCAAGTGATACAAATAGAGAAGGGGAATAGAAATGTTGACAAATAAGCCTTCCTATAAGCAAGAAATTCTACTCTCTACTCCAAACATATTTTTTTTCTTTACTGAGGTAACATTGGTTTACAACACTGTATGTGATTTAGGGGACTAGGTTCACACATCCTCATGTATGTTCCCACATCACCCCCACCATTAAACCACCCATAGTTCTTTACCCTAGGACATTGCACCCATTCTCAGCCTTCCTCCCCCTCTAGCAAGCTTAATTCTGAAGTTATATTTTTAGGGTTTGTTTTGGTTTAGTTTTGTCACTATCTTTGTTTTTTTTTCTTCTCTATATTCTACATATGAGCGAAATCATCCAGTATTTGTTTTCAGTATTTGTTTTCATCTTTTCGCTTATTTCACTTAGCAGAATCTCCTGCAGTTCCAGGATAGTATATATCCCTTTGAATTAATAATTTTGTGTTTTCAGGTAGGTACCTAGGAGCAGAATTTCTGGAGCATATGCTATATCTATTTTTCATATTTTGAGGAACATCCATACTGTTTTTCATAGGGCTGGAACAGAACAGTTTACATACCCACAAACTATGTATGAGCTTCCTTTTCCACATCCATGGAGCACGTGAGGTTTCTGGAGTGAGGTGGTATCTCATGGCAGTTTTGATTTGCATTCCTGATGATAAGTGATATTGAACATTTTTTCTGGTGTCTATTGGCTATCTATATGTCTTCTTTGGAGAACTGTTTAGCTCTTCTGCTAATTTTTTGATTGGGTTTTTTTTTGTTTTCCTTTTGTTTAGGTGTATAAGTTCTATGTAGGTCTTGGGTATTAGCCCCTTGTCTGATGTATTATGTGCAGATATTTTTGCCTTTTCAGTAGGTTGGTTCTTCTTTGTTTGTTTTAATATTAGTTTATTTTGCTGTGCAGCAGTCTTTAAGCTTGATGTAGTTAATACATGTTTGTTTATATTCTCTTTTGTTTATTTTGCTTTTGGAAATGAATACACAAAAACTGTACCTAAGTCCATGTTATAAATTGTTATGCTTATGTTTTCTTCTATGTGTTCTATGGTTCAGGTTTCACATCCCATTCTTTAATCCACTTAAATTATTTTTGTGTATGATGTGAGATAGTGGTCTAGTTTCATTCTTTTGCATGTAGCAGTCCAATTTTCCCAACATCATTTTTTTAAGAGGCTTTCCTTTTCCCAATGTATACTCTTGGCTCCTTTGCTGTAGATTAATTGTCCACATAATGATAGGTTTATATCTGGGTTCTCAATTGTATTCAATTGATTTGTGTGTCTATTTTTATTCCAGCACCATACAATGCATTGAAATGATCATACAATGCATACATCATGATCAAGTGGAATTTATTCCAGGCATACAAGGATGGTTCAACATACCAAAATTGATTGATATAGTTCACCACATCATCAACAAAAGGGAAGAGAAAAATCATGTGATCACATTAATAGATGCAGAAAAAGCATTTGATAGGATTCACCATTCACTTTTGCTACAAACCATCCCCAAAATGGCTATATAAGGAACATATCTCAATACATTAAAAGCCATATATTACAAACCCACAGCTAACATCATACTATTTGGTGAAAAATTAAAAACTTTGCCTCTAAGATCTGGCACAAGACAAGGATGCTGACTTTCACTGCTACAATTCAACCTAATGCTGGAATAGAGATATTAGGTAAGAAAAAGATATAATTAGAATCCAAATTGATAAAGAAGTAAACTATCACTCTTGGAAGATGACATGATAATATATGGAGAAAACTCTAAGCACTACACCAAAAAACTAATGTATAGGGTTGAAGAGGCTAGCAGTCACACCTACCACCCAAGTGCTCCAATATGAAAGAACGTATATGAATAACAGTCTTGGAATGATAACAATATGGCAACCACACTAGTGAAGGACATGGCCAGATACATGCTGGGAAATTTATTAACATTATTGCACTTTTCACCATAAACCTATATATTTCCCTACATTCACATAATTGGAAATTGGGAGCACTGCCCATTAAATAGAACAACTTGAACTCATCTGCTGAAACATCAGATTATTTACAATATCCCCTAAGTTATTGTTTGTTCTCTGCCTCAGTCTAGTACTACCTAAGATGACTGACTAGAGGGATGACATAAATACTTATAAGGAAAAGACAAATTGTGGAAGTAAGAAAACTTGTACAGCAGAGAAACTAGTTTGCACCAAAGTAAATGTAAATTGTAACCCAAAAGAGAAGTGATTAGGGAAAATATCCTCCTCTCTCTCTTTCAGAACCTAAAACAATATGGGTTAAAAGCCAGTTACCAATTAACTCCAATGAAAGAATTTTGGTTTTTAGTCCTAGAGATATCCAGAAAAGTACTAAACAAGAACACTTGCCATGTGTCATCTTACCCAGCAAAGATTAGACCGACTCAAAATATTCAACTTAGAGTGAGATAGCTCAAGCCAACTTTCTCCACAAACTTCCCTCTGAGATTACTTCAATCTGTTGAAAACTGTTTTATGACTCAACAGAGATAAAATTTCAGCAGCACATATCTTCAGATAAAATGCTTCATTCACATTGAGCAGTAATTAAATGTGCAGGGCATGAAATAAGCAGCAAGTTTGGCTTCAGAGCCATCTTGCAATCTGTAAGCAATCCAAAATAGACCATATGCCTTTAAATCTAGATGACTACATACGTATCTAAGAGAAAACTAGCTGCCATTTCTACACAAGTGATCAAAATATGAGAAAAGATAAATTTCTACATCTTGTTTGATAAATGTATGTCAATATATATGACACCAAGATTTGGTAAACTGCCCTTCACTTTCCCTTTTGGTTCTTGATTTCATTTCTACTGAAAATATATTTAAACTGATGACTAAAATCAGCATTAAGCAGCTCATAACAATGGACTGAGGTAGTTATTTGCATAGCTTTTGTCTGTCTAGCAAGGATTGTCATGTACTTCTTTTGGTTCCTTAAAGAAATTTCTTCCCCATTCCACACCGGGGCTGTCCAGCACTGTGCCACCCTAACTCCTGAATACAGACTTGCCATGTCCTATGTGGGTGATTGGTTCAGTCATGAATATGTGACAAAGCAAAGCAACCTGAATCCTCCTGAGGATTTTGATACAGGCATGGGAAGGAAAAGTCTTTCATCATGGGCTTACTAAGCTAGAAGATGTGAAATTTGGGCTGCTGGTATTCATACAGCCACCTTATGAAGGAGTTTGAGTGAATATATCAAGAAGGGAAAGCATACCATGGAAATGGAGATGTGTTCTGACTACGTTCTTTGAGCCTCTGAATCCTTGACATGTATGATGTCACTTCAAGAACATTGTGTTAGTGAAAGAGTGTCTGGCAGTTCAGGACCTGCATCTTTTTTCTTCCCTCTTTGACTGTGGCTACTGCCAAATAAGGATAAGGATTCAAGCCATCTCTGACAACCAACACCATTGTTTCTGGATTTAGAGGAAAGGCAGTAAAATTTATTGGAAAATGATGAGCAATGCAAGCTGCCTCTGCATCTTGCAGATATCTGTTTGGAAACAGACATTCTTTTTCAGTGTGCTCTTACATCTGAGAAAACCACTCAACCATAGTCATGTTTGTTCAAAAAACATCTTATTTCCTGAGGCAGTTCCTTAAACTCTAAAGTGGAACCTACTAAAGAAAGCAGATTACATAAGGACCTTAATGGGCATACCATTTTCCAATGGCCAATTGTATGAAGGTACCAATCTACAATTGTTTGTTATATGCCAGTTGCACCATTCTATAGAAAGCAGGCAATCCAGTGTGTTAAAAAAAAAAAAAAAGAATATATCAACTTGACACTGTTTTTTCCCACAATATATTTTTATTGATACCACATTAGTTTTTAACACTATATGAGTTTCAGGTATATAGCCCAGTTCTTCTTCTTCTTCTTTTTTTTTTTAAAGATTTATTTATTTATTTATACAAGCACTGGGTACAGTCAGAAGCACAGGAGGGTGAGAGAATTCACCAGAGCCAGAGCGGGAGCAGAGGAGGCAGAAGGACCGAAGTACACTGCTGAGGGGAGCAGTGGGGGGTAGGAGAGGTCTGCGCGCCATGTGGGACCCTCCTCCGGTGGCCGGGGAGCAGCCCGGGATCGAACTGGCGCTGCAGAGGCTGCGGGCAGCTTCGCAACCCAGCGCTCAACCGCTGTGGGTAGGCCCTGGAGTTCTCAAATTTTTAAAGTGAATCTACTCTATGGCAATTACACCCTTAAGGATCTACCCAAAGAATACAAAACTACTAATTTGAACCCCCCCCCACACACACACTTCTATGGGATAGATATATATATATATATACATATATATATATATGCTTTTATATATATATATACTTCTATGTTCATTGCAGCTTTACTTAGAATAGTTAAGTTATGAATCATCTTAAATACTCAAGGATATAGCAGTGGATGAGAAAATTGTTGCCTATACACACGGTGGCATATTACTCAGCTATAAAACAGAACAAACTTCTACCATTTGAAAAAACATGGATGAAATGGAAGATATTAGTGCCAAGTGAAATAAATCAGAAGGAGAAAGACCAGTGCAATGGTCTCACTTATATGTGGAATATAGAGAAACAGAACAAAGATCAGTCAAAACCAAACTGTAAATAAACTCTTAATATCTGACTGCAAAACGGAGACAACCAAAGGGGGAGGATTTGGGTGTGGGAGTGGTAAAGGGTGCCCAGTGGAACATGGTGAAGAATTGTTGGGACACTGGTGGTGGGCAGGATGTGAAAGTATAGATTTATAGAGGTTCGAACCTATAACTCTGGGTGCAGAAACAAAGATGTAACACTACTTTAACTCAATAAACATAGTCTAAATTGTTACAACCAAGCAATCTGTAGTGATCATATGGGTGCACATATCTTTTTCAAGTTAGTGTTTTCATGTTCTCCAACTAAATGGCCAGAGTGAAATTGCTGGATCATGTGGTGTTGCTATTAAATTTTTTGAGATACCTTCATACTATTTTCCTTAGCTGCTGCACCAGTTTTCATTTCCACCAACAGTATTAAGGTCTCCTTTTCTCTACATCCTTGCCAACACTTGTTTCTTGTATTTTTAATAATTGCCATTCTCACAGGTATGAGCTGATGCTTCATTGGTGTTTTGGTTTGTATTTCCCAATAATAAGTGATGATGAACATATTTACATGTGTCTGTTAGCCACATGTGAATGTCTTCTTTGAAGAAATGTATGTTTAGGTCTTCTAACCATGTTTTGTTCTTTCTATTTTTTGATTGTTAACCTCTTGTTGGGTATATGATTGCAATTATCTTCTCCCATTCAGTAGACTGCCTTTTCATTTTGATGATGGCTGCTTTCACTGTGTAGAAACTTTTTTGTTTGATGTAATAACATTTGTTAGCTTTTGCTTTTTTTTCCTCTTTCCTTTGTCATAGTGTTTAAATTCATGAAAGCCAGACAGCATGGTGGCATTGTGTTAAATATTAAATATTGTGTTAAATATTATAAAAACCAAAGAATTTATAACTGGAATGGTACCAACAGATAAAAGAAACCAAGGCTCAGGAGATCTAATGAGTTTTTAAAGGGTAAAGTTAGGACCTCAAGCCATATCTTCTGGTTTTCAGTTTGACCTCTGCTCATACCCCACTCATCATAGATGATAGAATATTAGAGTTGGTCCCTTGTATGGATCCTCTACATTCCTCCTAAAAGTGAGACCATCCGGTATTTTTCTTTTTTTTCTGGCTTATTTTACTAAGCACAATCCCTTCCAGCTCCATCCAAGTTGCTGCAAATGGCATGAGTTTAATTTTTTTGATTATTGAGTAATATTTTATTGTGTATATGTACCATATCTTCTTGATCCAGTCATCTATTTTGGGGTATTTGGTTGCTTCTATAGCTTACCTTTTATAAATAGTGCTGCAATAATCATAGGGGTGCAGGTGTCCTTTTGATTTAATGTTTTTGTTTCCTTTGGGTAGATACCTAGAAATAGAATTGCTGGATCATATGGAAGCTCCATTTTTAGCAGTTTGAGGAACCTCCAAATAGATTTCCATAGTGGCTGGACCAGTTTGTATTCCCACCAGCAGTGTAGGAGAGTCCCTTTTTCTCTACATCATCACCAACATTTGTTGTTGCTAGTTTTTTAATATGTGCCAATCTTACTAGTGTAAGATGGTATCTCATTGTGGTTATGATTTGCATTTCCCTGATTATAAGTGATGTTGAACATTTTTCATATGCCTGTTGGCCATTTGCATTTCTTCTTTGTAGAAGTGTCTTTTTAGGGGCCTCCCTTGTGGCACAGCAGTTGAGTGCTGATTTACAAAGCTGCCCGCAGTCTCTGCAGTGCCAGTTTGATCCCTGGCCACCGGCCAGGGTCCCACATGGCACGCAGACCTCTCCTGCCACCCGCTGCTCCCCTCAGCCATGTATTTCATAAGTCTGCCTGTTCTGCTCCCCGCTCTGGCTCTGGTGAATCCTCTCACCCTCCCGCGCTTCTGACTGTACCCAGTGCTTGTATAAATAAATAAATAAACCTTAAAAAAAAAGAAGTGTCTTTTTAGGAAAATAAATACATAAATAAATAAAGAGTAAGTATAATAAGGTAAATATCAAAATTAACAGGTGACTATAAACCAGAGACATTCTACAGGGGGAGAAAGGGGAACAGGATCAAAACAGAAGAGTGAAGAGCACAGGGGCTAGGGTGATGGTACACAGGTGAATTGGTGGTGGGAATTTCAGGGGGTTACAACTGAGATGAGAAAGCATACATTGTACAAAAATGAAGACTGACTTAAAATACATATAAAATAAAAAATAAACAAAATTCTACTACAACTTGTAAAAACAAATCAAAACAAAACAAAAAGAATATTAGAGTTGGGGAGACTCTTTTAAATAATTAAGTCCAACATCCTCCTTGATAGTAAGAAATCGAGCCAAGAGATGTTCTTATGGGAGGTCAAAGGGAATTAAGCTAAAACTTACTGACTTTTGGACAAATATCCACTCCTTGTTGCCATATAAACATGCTTTATCAAACTTAGTTGTAACCAAAAATCATACCACCAATTAATTTCTATCAAAAGGCAAACAAATTAACAAACATCCAGACATCAATAGAGAAATCTTCAGATAATAAAATTTATGAAAGAAGCAGAGTCTCTTATTGAAGTCCATATGTGGTAAAGTATAAATAGACAACTGAAGTAAAAGACAATAATTTGCCAGATGTATTGTGGTATTATTTTTCTCATAGTCGCCGAAATATAAAGACTGCATCTGTTTCTGATACTGAAACCTCACTGGCTTCATGAAGAAGGTCTTTAAATGGCCTAAAGCATCAAGTGTCTTTTCTGCTCTTGGTTCCTAATTTATTCTGATATATAGATGGGGTTAAACATACAGCAGTTGTGTTGACACTGTAGCTTTCAAAATTCCTGTAGGATATATGTACACCAGGTAGAATCTACACAAGGGTAAATAAGTCTTAGTCTCTTTCTCACTCCTCCTCTGAAAATTTGAGGAGTTTAGTCATTCTATCTAAGGAAGAGGGGGAAGGTGAGAAGCAAGCCTCTGAGTTGCCTGTCCGCCTACAGAAGAACATTAACATTGTTAATCAGCATTACAGGGTTTTCTTTGCTTCCCAGGGAAATGGTTGATAGAGATATAAAATGTTTCAATTCATTCAGGCAATATTGCCCTTGGTAATAGCCAGAAGGAGGGATTTTTTTTTTTCTTTTCATTTGTACCTTTTAGCAACCTTGTATAGTTTTTAGTTACAAACAATAACAAACAAACTAATGTCAAAACAGGTTAATGAGGGGATTATCAACTACTCACTTTGTACAACAATGTGTTAAGCCCTACTGGAGAGATAAACTATATTGTTGTTGCCCTTGAAGAGTTCACCATCTTCTTAGAAAAACAATGTTTAATAACAATAATAATAAAATGTTGCAATCCCTTGGGTACAGTGAGTCTGGCAGCGCTGACCCCATCATTTAGTGAGGCATGGCTCAGGCAAACAGTCAGAAGGCCAGGCAGGAAAGGAAAGTAGTTTTGAATAGCCAAGAATGAACACTAAGGCTGTCTCATAGGAATTCTGTGGAGTCATATCCTCTTCGTCTAATTTCAACTTCCTGTGACCAAGGCCCTTGAAGCTGCAGTGTAAAGAGTTCATCACCCCACACTCTACACCTTGGACTGTATGTTCTTTGTTATGTGGTTCGGAAAATAGTGTTTTCAAAGCATCAGAAAAATAGTGTAAGAGAGTCCTTTCATTTCTTGCTGAAGCACCAATATCCTGGGCCCCAGGGACTATTATGATCAGAACAGAGGCCCTCCCTTGTTTCTGAGTGATTAGCCTTGTATCAAATCTGCAGTCTTTAGTTGCTGTGCATAAGAATGTGGTTTTGTTGTTATAGCTCTTATTATTTTTTATTTCCAGAACACTTTAGTATTTTATGCAAATAATTTTCTTAATGGGTACACTGTATTTCTTCTTCAGTTTACATTCTTGTTTATCTGAATTTTGGGAAAACCAAGCTGAGGCAGCAACTTCATCCTTAAGCAGAGAATAATAGTCATTCAACCCATTAATCCCTGTTGGAACAAAGTAGCTATTGCTGCCAGCTTACCCTTCTAAACTGCTTATCTCAGGCTTTGTTATTGTTACTAGCCAGGACTTTGGAGCCAGACCTAAGGAGTTCCCAAATTAATTATTTAAGACTCAGAGTCTCTGCTTCCTTATCTCTAAAACAGAGACAATAATCATCCTACCTCCTAATGATGTCGGTAGGATTAAAGGAGGTGCTACAAGCAAGGTACTAAATATGGTGCTTGGCCCCTCGGTGAATAAGCAATGTTAGCTTTATTTTTATCATTATCCTTAATATTGTTCTGGGTGTTCTTTTTCATTCAGTTTTACTATATCCAAAATGTAGGAGGTATGTCCAAGGAAGGCCACAATATGCTCTGTCTTTAGTAAGAGGGAACATTGAATTCAGGCACAAAACTGTAATAGATGAACTCCCACAGAACTTTTCATTGTTCCTGCAGCAGTAAAATAATACCACATGATAGAAATAGCAGCAAAGCACCTACTATTCCCTCACCTGAATAGATCAATTATTATTTTTCTTTTTCAATTTTGTCCATTGTCAAATGTAATTTTGCAGTTACAGTTATAGCAGTTTGTATTCATTAAAAAGCAAATATATTCCCTGATGAGCAATTATTGACTGCTTACTAACTATCAGACACTGTTCTAAGGTACTAGGAATATACCAAGGAAAAAACCTTTGAAAATCAAGTCAATCTAAATCAAATATTGTTTTTTTTTTTTTGGTCAGTGTAATTTTTTCACAGCATAAGGATTTTCACATGGTGTTGCAAAGGAAAAGGGGAATAGTCAAGAAATTGAAGATAATGCACATCTCAGAGTTGGCACTAGACTAGAGAATTGACTGGAGCATGCCTGAGCAATCCATGCACAAAAGCTGGGCCATTCTATGGGGCATAGGACTATCCACCTTGTGTTGGGAAACATTTACATTACAGAAAACGTAAAGATAAAAAGAGAAAGAACAAGTAAGAAGTTTATGTAATATTTTCATGGGATATCTAATTGATGCCATTAGGGAAATTAAAGAGAAGAAAGAAATTCAGAGCCTTAAAGATAAAATTATATTCACTATCAGCTTAATGTTGGTAAGAAACATATGCGAAGATGTCAACCTAAAAAAGATTAATCTATTCATTAACAGAAACATAAGAAATCAATTACAATTAATAAAATTGTTAAACACTCAAAAGCAACAATAAAAAACTACAAAAATAAATGAGATAAGTGGTAAAGAGTTGGTTCATTTTGCAGGAGAATTTTTGAGTCCTCTTTCACTTTGAATTATGTTGCTGCCATTATTACAAATAAATCATATGAACATTTAGGCAATGTACACAGGCTCAGTTGAGTGCTCACTGATCCATGGCTTCTAGTAAGCATTCCATTGTCATCAAAAAGAAAATTGTAGGGCTTCCCTAGTGGTGCAGCGGTTGAGTGCAGGGTTGCGAATCTGCCTGCAACCTCTGCAGCGACGGTTCGTTACCCGGCCTGTTTCCCGGCTGCCCGGCGAGGGTCCTACATTGCCCTCAGACTTCTCCTGCTGCCTGCTGCTCCTCTCAACAGTGTGTTTCATCAGTCTGCCTGTTCTGCTCCCCGCTCTGGCTCTGATGAATTCTCTCACCCTTCCGTGCTTCTGACTGTACCCAGTGCTTGTATAAATAAAGAAATCTTAAAAAAAAAAGAAAAAAAAAAGAAAATTGTATTACTAACCATCAAAATAATCAAGTCCCCTAAATCTTAGCACACCCAGAAATATAAGTGTATTTAACTGCATATATGTATATATAATTATGTCTAGAAGATTACATGAGATATTACAAATATAACATTTTATGTAATCACATATTACATTTATTTTTATTATTATTTAAGTCCTATAAATATAATAGTAAATTCAAAAATAGTGACTATGTTTAGGAGTGAGATTATGATGAGAGGCGTATCTGTGCTTTTTAGTTTATATGCCTTCCTTCAATTTCCTCAGAATTTTTAGCCATGAGCATGAGTTACCATAATAGCAAACTACTGAAAAATTGAAAATAAATTTATCTCATGATTCTGAAATACAATAACCAGAAAAAAATGCTAAGTAATATATTAAACACATTAGTTACCATGTGTTAACAACACTAAATTACAAACAAAACTGTGAAGCTAATGGCTCCCTTTCAGTCAATTGCTTTGATTATCAAGAATCAAGTCTATAAATGAAACTTTCTCAAAGAACTTTATGAGTTCCCCCATGAATATGCATCTAAAAGACAGAAGGCCTCTTCTTCCTAACCATGATCACGTACACACACAGCTCAGCAGTGCACTGTCAACATATGCTCACTACTGAAGTGAAATTTAATTTCATGACCCACCTAAAATATCGACATCTAAATGTAGACATTCTTTTCTTTGGAATCATTGCTGCAACCATACCCTTATACAGTAAAGAAAAATTCATAGGAATATATACATTTTTGGAATGTGTCAAGTGGTAATTTAACACGTGGCACTTCCAAAGGATACATCTGGGAGGAAGAGGAGCTACTTCCATGCTTTATCCATTCTGACTCAATTCATGTCTGTCACCATAGTATATGCTAACTGCTTCTATCCTTTCAGTTCACATCTATAACGACAATTTAAAGGACAAAACAAGAAGGCTTGAATCCACACTGAGAATGAATATAGAGAGTCATAAATAGGTAATTAGCTATACAAGTACATATGGTTTTAACAATAACCCTAAATCCTCATTAAAGAATTTTTGGAGCCTCGAGCCTAATCCCATTTGAATCCACACCTTCATCTGATCCTATTTAGTCCCTTTAACTATCATCAGTATCTATTATTAGAAATGTTAATTCTTGTAACTATTTATTGGGAATCTAGTATGTGTCACATTTTATAGCAACTGCATTGCATGTTTTTTTCCAAATTCTTTTTTTTTTGCTTTAACTTATTTTTTAAATTTTATTTATTTTGTCACATCATTTATTTTAAAAAATTAAACCTACAATACTATATTATTATACAACTGATGGAAACATATATGTAGCAAAGGTCAAATATACATAGGGAAATGTTTATGGAAATAATGCATACAGGAGAGGAGGTATCTCTGCCAAGAGACTAGAGGAAAAGACCAAGCTGAGTTTCCTATGTAGCTGTGATATTTATTTAAGAGAGAAATATTTGAAGCAAATATGTCAACATACACATTCAATTTGAGAAATGAGTATATGAGTAACAGTTATTTCTTTAAGCTTTTGAAATCATAAAATGCTTCATAATTTTTTATTTTTTTTAACGAGTAGAATAAATAAGTTTTTCTTTTTTCTTTTTGGTAGTTTCTTATAACTTAGTAAGGAAGTAGGGGTTCAGAGAAGGCCCAGCAAATAATCATCAAAGCTAAGATGGGAATCTGGGTGTACCAGTTAGGATTTTGGGTTGCAAACAGATTTTGATTCTGATTCTAATTAAAATACACAAGAATAATTTATTGGAAGGTTATCAGAGACTTCACAGCCTCTATATATCTCCTTCCAGAAATTATATATATATATATATTTTTCCCCTTTATAAAGGTATCATACTATGCTGGAGAAGTGGACTTAAAACTGAGCTAAGGAACAGAGGGAGGCAAGATAGTTTGAAAGTCAGCCCAAGTTATGCCAATCATTCTTTTTTTTTTTAAGATGTATTTATTTTTATTTATGCATACAAGAGCTGGGGTACATGCCAGAGGTGCTGGGGATGGGGGGCAGTGAGAGGATTCACCAGAGACAGAGTGGGGAACAGAACAGGCAGATGACTGAAATACACTGCTGAGGGGAGCAGCAGGTAAGACAGGACAGGTCTGCTGCACCATGTGGGTAGCTCCTTGGCCAGCTGGGGATCGAACATGTGCTGCAGAGGCTGCAGATTGCTTCACAGTGCTGTGCTTAACCCCTTGCACCACCAGGGAGGCCTGCCAATTATTCTTAATGGGCAAAAAATGGAGATGGTGAATGACTATCAAGGAGAATGACTGAATAAGTTACGATGGAATTAATGGGACATAATGTAGCCATTCATAAAGATAGCTAGAGCTCTTTTTTTTAAAAAAAAAAAAAAGATTGATTTATTTATGCACACAAGAACTGGGGAACAGGCCATAAGTGCAAGGGGGGAGTGAGTATTCATCAGAGACAGAGTGGGGAGCAGAACAGGCAGATCTATTGAAATATAGCGGGTGAGTCAGAAAAGGTCTGCTCTGCCATGTGAGTCACCTCCTTGGCCGGGGATTGAACTCGTGCTGCAGAGGCTGCGGATTGCTTCATAGTGCTGACACTTAACCCCCTGTGCCACCAGGGAGGCCCCAAGATAGTGAGAGCTCTTGCTGGTACCATGGAGAAATATCCACAAGGAGTCACTAAGTAGAAAAGCAAGATTCAGAAAAGTATAATATGGTTCCATTTTTATAAAACATTATAGATTTTACATATTTATGAACATGTATTCATTCACATATGAACATATGACATGGAGTAAAACATGGTGAGATATATTCTAGGTTATCACCAGAAGCAATTGACTGGGGTACGTGCAGGATGAAGATGTGCAAAATCAAGCAAAAAGGAAGAGAAGTACTATGACATTGATGTATTTATATAAAGGTGTGTTTTTGTGTGTTCATATAATAACTAATGATTTTTTTAAATGCCAGAAGAAGGGATTGGTCAGGATTCTGTCACTGTGGCTGCTGCCACCCTCAACATGAACTGTCTGAATCTGTGCCTTTTCTACATCCTTTGCCCCAGATGGAGTGCATCTAAGTACGGAGAGCATCTGCCTGGTCAGGGAAAATATCTTGATAAGCTCAGCTGCATAACAAAATACCACAGGGAAGGTGGTTCCCAACAGTTCTGGAGACTACAAGTCTAAGATCAAGGTTGGTTGATTCAGGTTCTAAAGAGGCGAGATCTCCTGATTTACAATGACCACCATCTCCTTATGCCTTCAAATTATCTCTTCTTTGTACACCAGCAAAGATCTGGATCTCTTATCTCTTCACCAAACCCTTCACTCTTTCTTCCTTTTTCTCTTTCCATCTCCTTCTTATAGGATGACAGTTCTATTAGACTAGAATTTGTGACCTCATTTTATCTTAATTTTCTCCTAAAGACCCTTTCTCCAAATATAGTTATATTGGAGGTTCGGGCTTATTACATAACTGGGCGGGGGGGGGGAGATCCAATTAAATTGGCAGTAAATCAGCCTTTTTTTCTTTCATCATGGGAATCTAGGTCATGACTTCCAATACACTCACACACTCAGTGGCAGATTCTTCAAACACTTAGACGTCGTTTGCTGGATGACCAAAGACATTTGATAAGCATGCAGATACTTGACTCCAAAACACCTGCATCCCTTTTTACTCTTCAAGGCTATTTTCCCTGCAAAGAAATGCAGTCTCTCTTCTTCAATGCTGAATATTCAGACTTTAGGTATTAAACCTTTGGCAAGTATATTTCTATTACATAATCTACTACTATTTCATATTTGCTTTTGCACAAATCCAAACTTAATCTGCAGTACAATTGCTTTTAGTTTTTTGGAGGTTTGGGATGGGGATAAGGGTAGATTGAGGACTATCTTTATGTTTGTGTGCCTTTTCTCTGTTGTGATGTGCTTAGTGAGGATTATATAGACTATCTTGGGTTTTGGAGAGAAAATACTAATTTATGTTTGAAAATATCAATTTATGCTTAATTTATCCTTGCAGATACAAGAAATGCTAGATATCCTGACCCCATCTAGAAGCATCTTCTTTTCTCCTTGAATCTCTGCCTGCCTTGGCCTATTCACTTCCACTTCATCCTCCACCATGTCCATCAGGATAACCAGAAGTCCTACAAGATGTCCAGTTCTGGTCCCCGGGTCTTCAGCAGCTGCTCTTACTTGAGCTCACCTGGCACCCCCATCAGCTTCTCAGCCTTCTCCTAGGTAGGGAGTGGCAGCATCCAGAGTGACCTGGGCACCAACATGAGTCTGGTTCGAGGCTACAGAGGGACTGGGACTGTAAGGGACATCACATCTGTCATGGTGACCCAGATCCTGATGAATGCCCTAAAGCTGGAGGTGGATCCTAACATCCAGGTCTTGCACCCTCAGGGGAAGCAGCAGATCAAGACCCTCAACAACAAGTTTGCCTCTTTCCATGACAAGGTGTAGGGTAAATGATTTTCTGCCCTTCTACGTAAGGATTGCCCTGCCTGATGGAGCACCTGCATTTTGTTACATTGTTATAACAGGCCTGAGTGCCTTCCTGCCTCCTGGTCCCCTCAGCGCCCCTGCCTCCCATGTACCTGATTGCTGCACTACATGCAAAAGCTCAATAAAAACCTGAGAAAGCCACCAAGGGCTCCAGGACTCTCCTTTACCTGGTCTGCTCAAATCATAGAAAACCAGCTCGGCGCCCTTCCTGCCACTACAATTGGCATAAGTCGGCAGGATGATTTGATGCAGTCGGGCATGGAGCCCTCTGAAGACCTCAGGAGGAACTGGGGAGAACAGACTGTGAGCCTGTGACAAAGCTGCACGTGCCATGGCAGCACAGGAGGTGACCAAAGACCAGGAGCTGCAGGAGCACAGGAGATGGACAAGGTCTGGGAGCTGCGGGATGAGACCTCGAGTGGAAGACAGCCTGCGAGGACCAGCCCATGACCCCTGAGGCAGCAGAATTGTGGCGGAAGAAAGGACCAGGATTCAGAGCTCACCAGTGCTGACACAAGGAACAATGGATGGACTTGGACTGACAATACCGCCAGAAGGCGGGAGGAACTTTGGCAGGGTAATGTTAAGTTTTGGGGACCCC
Organism: Talpa occidentalis; assembly: GCF_014898055.3. Taxonomy (NCBI): domain Eukaryota; kingdom Metazoa; phylum Chordata; class Mammalia; order Eulipotyphla; family Talpidae; genus Talpa; species Talpa occidentalis. The sequence continues at coordinate 69,751,842 of NW_023604972.1, forward strand.
AGTGGAGGATGGTATTGTTTGTAGAGCCCAGGAGATGGGAATCTGGGGGTGGCCAGTGGGCCTCAGTATTTGAAAGCAGCCAGTGTACTGCCCAGCAATCCTAGGGCCACAGCACAGAGAGGCAATGGCCAGAGTAGAGGAAGAGGCAGGCATGAGAAGAGCCCAAGAGGCTGAGAGAGCTGGCCCTCGCCAACTTCTCTGCAGCCAGGCAGATGAGATGTATCAAAAGCCAACTTAGAAAAAGAAAAATACCATAAAGATGTCTTTGATGTGCAAATCACGTAGTGTTTCGCCTATATTTCCTTCTATATATTTTATGGTTTCAGGTCTTATGTCTAGTTCTTTAATCCATTTTGAGTTGATTTTTGTGTATGGTGTGAGGTAGTGGCGGATGGTCTCACTCATAGCAGGAATCTAGAAAACTTAAATAAGGGACCAGGAAAATGAATAACTATAAGAAAGTGAAAATCAAAATCAACAAAAAACTATGAACCAGAGACACTTTTAGGGGGGCGGGGACGGGAGGGGAGGGATTGGGGTCAGAATGGGGGGGCTGCAATTGTATGGGGAATATAAAAATAAAATTTATTATTTAAAAAAAAAGAAAGAAAAAGAAAAATACTGGATGGTCTCACTCATAGCAGGAATCTAGAAAACTTAAATAAGGGACCAGGAAAATGACTATAAGAAAGTGAAAATAAAAATCAACAAAAAACTATGAACCAGAGACACTCTATGGGGGGTAGGGGGCAGGAGGGGAGGGATTGGGGTCAAAATAAGGGGGTTGCAATTGTATGGGGAATATAAAAATAAAATTCATTATTAAAAATAAAAAGCCAACTTAGAAAGGCAAAAGCTGGTGCTGAGATTGGGAGGCCCTGAGCGGCTGTTAAGCAGCCTAAGTATGTTAAAGAAGGTCAGTGAGTCTCTTAATATCACCTGTAGGTGATGCCCTGTTCATTATTGAGTGAGGATGAGGAGCTGAGGAACCCGCCCTTGGGGGACGGGTGGGGAAGTTGGATTGTGGTGGAGCCCACAGCTGAAGAGGGGACCCCCCAAGAGAGGCTGAATGTGGTGCTTGTATCCATGGATCCCTGACCCAAAGTGCTTATACAAAGGGTTGGCCTGTGTAAGGGGAGGACATGGGCACAGTGCAGGTTTTCTAGGATCCAGCAGACTGGGTAAAGGAGGAGTCAGAGTCCTTAGTGGTTTTTTGCAGGTCTTTTATTGGGATTACCAGGTACATGGCAGGCAGGGGTGCTGGGGGGCCGGGAGGCTGGCAAGCCTCCCGGCCCCCAGCAAGTCTTCACTCTATCTGGGCTCTCCAGCCTTCTCTGCTTCTCTCTTGGCTTCTGTTCGTTCTCAGCTTCTTGGCTTCTGCTGGTGTCCCCGTGACACCGCCCTTAAAAGCACAGTTTCTTAGCCCAGGTGAATCTCATCTACCTAGGCCCACACCCTATTCCAGGTGCCCGCCATCAGGCATGCATTCAGGACTGCAAGGATCCATTATCTATCCTGATGGTGGGAGGGCAGAAAAGCCTGACATTTTTCCTTACCCTACAGTCCACCCCGTCAGGGTTTTCTGCCATACAATCTACATATATACAATTTTCTTAGCAAACAAACAATGCATCCATGGCCCACAAAAGCAAATACATCACAACATAACAACAAAATATAACAGAACACAAATAAGTCCAGGTAGGGCCCCAACCTAGTGGCAAAAGACAATTATTGGTACCAGCAGATGAGCCACCACATCTGCTGCCGAAGGCACTGCTCATACGAGGGAGGGGAATCACTCACGGCATCTACTGTCACACACCAGGAGCCGTCAGGCTTCCTGGCCTTCTCTGGCTGTAGTCTCAGCTACAAGCCACACACCGCATCCACCCCCAGAATGCACTCACTCTGGGATTGGTGATTCTATTCTATTGGGGGTAATCACCAACCCTCAGTGTTTCTGTCTGCAGTCGCTCCAACATTCAGCCTTCATAGCCACCAATGCAACTTGCAGACCCCTGCACTCAGCCAACCCACTGCACAAGCACATGGGTCTGGGATCCAAACTCTACATTTGGCTTGGGCTCCACCCCAAGCCACGTTCCCCACCTGTCCCCCAAGGACAGATTCCTCAGCTCCTTACCCTCACTCGAGAATGAGCAGGGCATCAACCACAGGTGATTTTACGAGACTCACTGGTCTTCAGCATACTCAGGCTGCTTAACAGCCACTCAGGGCTTCTCAACTTAGCATCAGCACCAGCTTCTGCCTTCTCAGTTGGCTTTTCTCCTCTGCCTAGCTACTGGGCATACACTGGCTGCTTTTGGCCATCAAGGCCCACTGGCCACCCCCACATTCCCAAAAAAACATAACCTGCCAAGGTCCTCTGCCTTCTGGCGGGATTGTCAGTCCAAGTCTATCAGCCCAAGTCCATTAGGCCTTTCCATCAGCACTGGCGAGCTCTGAATTGCAGCCCTCTCTTCCCAACGATTATTGCTGCCTTGGGGGTCATTGGCTGGTCCTCTTGGGGGTCATTGGCTGGTCCTCTTGGGCATCTCCTTCACGCCAGGTCTCCTCCTGTAGCTCCTGGACCTTGTCCATCTCCTGTGCTGCCATGATGACCCCAGCGTCATCACAGGCAAACACAGTCTGTTACAACTCCTTAGTCCCTCCAGGTCTTTGGAGGGCTCCATTCCTGTCTGCATGGATCATCCTGCCGACTACGCCAATTGTAAGGGCAGGACATGGGCACAGTGCAGGTTTTCTAGGATCCAGCAGACTGGGTAAAGGAGGAGTCAGAGTCCTCAGTGGTTGTTTGCAGGTCTTTTATTGGGATTACCAGGTACATGGCAGGCAGGGGTGCTGGGGGGCCAGGAGGCTGGCAGGCCTCCCAGCCCCCAGCAAGTCTTCACTCTATCTGGGCTCTTCGGCCTTCTCTGCTTCTCTCTCAGCTTTTTTGTTCTCAGCTTCTTGGCTTCTGTTGGTGTCCCAGTGATGCTGACCTTAAAAGCCCAGTCTTAGCCCAGGTGAATCCCATCTACCTATGCCCACACCCTATTCCAGGTGCCCGCCATCAGGCATGCATTCAGGACTGCAAGGATCCACCATCTATCCTGATGGTGGGAGGGCAGAAAAGCCTGACATTTTTCCTTACCCTACAGCCTGAGTGCAGGAGCTTTGTGTTGCATTGGCGGCTATGAAAGCTGAGTGTTAGAGTGACCACTGACAGAAACCCTGAGGGTTGAGCGATTACCCCCAGAGAGTACAGAATCACCAGTCTAAGAGTGAGTGCATCCTGGGGGTGGATGCAGTGTGTGGCTTGTGGCCAAGACTACAGCCATAGAAGGCCAGGAAGCCTGACCGCTCCTGGTGTGTGACGGCATATACCTGAATGGTTCCCCCCTGGAATGAGCAGTGCCTTTAGCAGCAGAAGTGGTGGATCATGTGCTGGTGCCAATAATCATCTTTGCCACTAGGTTGGTGCCCTGCCTGGACTCATTTGTGTTCTGTTGTATTGTGTCATTGCTATTTTCTTTTGTGGGCCATGACTGCAGTATTTATATTTGTTAGGGAAAATTGTATCTAACTTACATGTTGACTGTTGTAGGGTAAAGGAAAAAAATGTCAGGCTTTTCTGCCCTCCCACCATCAGGATAGATTATGGATCCTTGCGATCCTGAATGCATGCCTGAATGCACCTGGAGTAGGGTGTGGGCATAAGTAGATGGGATTCACCTGGGCTAAGACTGGGCTTTTAAGGGCGGCATCATGGGGATGCCAGTAGAAGCCAAAAGAGAAGCCGAGAAAGAAGCAGCAGAAGCTCAGTAGCAGAACCACGAGAGAGCAGAGCAGCAGAGATCACCAGAGAGCCCAGACAGAGTGAAGACTTGCTGGGGACTAGGAGGCCTGCCAGCCTCCTGGCCCCCACAGCATCCCTGCCTGCTGTGCACCTGGTAAACCCCAATAAAAGCCTGAAAACCCGCTGAGGGCTCTAGGACTCTGACTTCTCCTGGATCATAGAAAACCTGCTCCCTGTCCAGTGCTGACCATACAACTGTATAGCAGAAAACCCTGAGGGTGGTGGATTGTAGGGTAAATGATTTTCAGGCTTTTCTGCCCTCTGGCCATTAGGATTGCCCTGCCTGATGGGGCACCTGCATTTTGTTACATTGTTATGTTATGTTGTTTACTTCTGTGGGCCATGGCAGCAATATGGATATATTTGCCAAGAGAAGCGGAGGCAGAAGAGAGGCAGATGAGAGAAGGTGAGAAAGAATTCCAGAGAAGCCCAGAGTGAAGATTTGCGGGGACAGGGTGAGGGGGTGGAGGGGTGGGGGGAATGGCCTGGGGGCCTGCCAGCCTCCTGGCCCCCCAGCACCCCTGCCTCCCATGTTGCTGCACTATATGTAAAAGATCAATAAAATCCTGAGAAAGCCACCCAGGGCTCCAGGACTCTCCTTTACCTGGTCTGCTCGAATCATAGATATCCTGCTCTGTTCCATCCTGCCACTACACAAGGTGAGGACAGTAGAACAGCGCAAGATTTTGGAGGCTAAATTGATTCTCCTACAGCAGCAGAGAATGGTAATATTTTAGCTGTATGGACTTACATATTTAATTCCCTCCCCAAATTTGGGAAATATTCCCGTATTATTTCTTGAAACAAATTCTGCTACCTGTTATCTCTCTTCACCTTCTGGGATACCTATTAGCCTTCCTAATGGATTTGGATAGTTCTTAAAGTATTTCTTCATCTTTTTTTCTTAGTCTTTCTCTTTATTCTTCCATCTGAATCCTTTATCTATTATGATCTTCAAGATCACTAATTCTGTCCTCCATTTGGTCTAATATGCTTAAATACTTTCTGAAGAATTAATTATCTCCTGCATTGATCTTTTTCCATCTTGAAATTTCCTTGATTTCTTATTCAGTTTATAATTTCAGTTTATTCAAAGCATTTCTCACAAAATTAATTTTTGCTGCATTTTTTTTCTATTTCTTTGAGTTCCTTTATAGTGGCTAAAATAACAATTGATAATAGATTTGTAATGGTATCTAAATGTAATGGGACCTACACCGAGACTCATAGTTGTGAAACCACCAAGAATTCAAAACAAAGAATAATGAAAATAGTGAAAGTGACTAAGGAAAAGAAGCAGGTAATATGAAGGAAATCTCACTATGTTGGCTTCCTTCAGACTTCTCAGAGGAACCCCATAAATGAAACCCCATACTTAAAAAACTGAGTGATGGAAATTGCTGCTGAAGAATACTATAGGCTATAGGACTCTCCTTCAGAAATAAGAGAGAAATATAGATCTTCTCAAACAGAAGCTGAGGGAGTTTGTTAAATGCAGACCTTCCCTCCCAGAAATGTTGCAAGAGGCAAAAATGGCAGTGTACTATGGTGGTAATACTTGATGGGGGTATGCCAATATCATCCCACTTAAACATTAATTAATTCAAGAAGGTTGGAAATCATACCAAGCAGTTTCTCTGATCATAAAGGCATCAAACTAGAAATCAACTTGAAAAGGAAAGCAGGGAAGTCCTCTAAGATGTGGAGACTAAACAACACACACTGAAAGACTACTGGGATAACTTGAAAATCAAAGAAGGAAATAAATCACATAATTCACCAAATCAACAAAAAGAGATAAAAATGATATGATCATATCAACAGATACTGAGGAAGCATCTGATAAGATTTAACATCCATTTATGATGAAAGCCCTTGAAAAACTAGGGTTACATAGAACAAAATTTAACATAATAAAAGCCATATATGACAAATCCACAGCTGGCATCATAGCAACTGGTGAAAAAAGTGAAAGCTTTTCCACCAAGATCTGGTACAAGACAAGTATTTTCACTTTCATGACACTGTTCAACATAGTGTTGGAAGCCCTCGGACAATTAAGCAAGAGAAATATATAAAGAGAATCCAAATTGGAAAAGAATTAAAAGCTATCATTATTTGCAGACGAGATGATAATGTACACAGAGAGCTTGAAAGTCCACTGAAAAAACTGAAATAAACCAGTTCAGCAAAATGTTAAGTTATAAAATCAACACACAAAAATCAGTTGCCTTTTACTATATCAGTTGCTTCACAATGATCTAGAAGAGGAAAATATTAAGTAAACAATCCATTTATAATCACACCAAAGAAATTAAATACATACATGCAAATTTAACAAAGGAAGCAAATGATATATACAAAGAAAATTACGTTAAAAGAAAGAAAACATAAAGGAATGAAAAGCTATCCATTGCTCATGGTGGGAAGAATTAACATTGTCTAAATGACATCCTACCCAAAGTAATATACAGTTTCAACTGGTCCAGCTATGGAAGTTTCTCAAAATATTAAAAATAGATACCATTCAACCCAACAATTCCATTCTTGGTATTTGTATTTCCAGTCTTGCATTCTTGATACTTATCCAAAGAGTGAAAAAACACTATTTTAAAGGAATATATGCATGCCTATGTTCATTGCAGCACTATTTACAATAACAAGTCATGGAAACAACCTAAATGTCCTAGGATAGATCAGTGGGTTATAAAAATGTGGTATATATATGCAATGAATTGCACTTGGCTGTAAAAAAAAATGAGATTTTTTCCAGTTGTGAAACTGTGGATGAAATTGGGGTGCATTATGCTAAACAGAAAAAATAGCAGGAGAAAGAGAATTACGAGGTATTTAATTTATATGTGGAATATAGAGAAACAAATTAGAGGGTCAGACAGAACCAATCCAATAGCAAACTCTGTAAATTTGAGTGTGATATTGTAACTACAAGATTGTGATGGAGGGGGGCATGATGGGTAGGGTACACAATGGTGTACAGTGGAGGACTGTGGGTGCCATGGTGGTAGGTATGGTGTGTGACAAGCATCTGAGGACATGTGACCCTATGCTTCTGAATCACACACAGTGTTGTAAATCAGTTTTGCCTTAATTTAAAAAGAATAGGGACAATTTACTAATATTAGAATGAAAAGAGAGTCATCAGTGTGGATTCCAGGGATATTAAAATGGTGGTCACCAACAAAGAAGGACAAAGAGGGTGGAAAGAATGGGTGCAGGGAGTGAAATGGATAGAGTTAAATAGACTGGAATATCAGTGGGTATATGATGTGGCTGATATATTTATTGAGGTGTGGCACTATACTACTAAAACATATATTTTTAGAAATCGATGGTACCTCAATGCAAAGAATAAAAATATATAAATAGCTTAAACAATTATAATCTAAAGCTTCAGAGTATTAATGTTGAGAAAAGTAATTATAACTAAAATACAGATACAGAGCTAGGACAATGCATAGCTTAATGAATTCTTACAAGGTTAGTGCCCTTGAACCCACCTCCCAGTTCACCTCAAAAACTTCTTGTGAATTGAATCAACCTCAGCCATTCTGTGCCCCACTGCAACACTATCCTGATCTTTATAATTATTCTTGCCTGCTTTGTTTCATAGTTTTATCATCCAAAGGTGCAAACCTAGATCCTAAGGTTTAGTCTTGCCCGTTTTGTAAAACCTTAGTATGCGGTCTTGAAGTTTATGTCTTTTAAGACAGGCTGCTTGCTTCTTTTACTGAATTGCCACAACTTTCCCCATCCATGAAATGTAATTATGTTTTATTGGTTTAAATATTTTTTCTTCAATGTACCATTACTATAACTAAATATTCAACTAAACCCACACAGAAATTAAAAGCAAACACTTTTTTCCTGATATAAGCAGACACATTAGTCCAAAAGACTTTGATCTAGATTGAGGTGGGAGGCACAAAGCACATTTTTATAATCTCAGCCAACACTGGAAAACCCAACAGTAAGTATTTCATTGTATTTTGAATAATTTCTGGTGCTAAAGTTTCCTCTTGGTTGTCATGACAATATTCACATTCTTTACAATGTGAAAACAATTAGAGAGTATCTGAGAAATTAAAAGGAAAAAAAGTATATAATCTTCTAGACAAAAATATTGCTTTAGGATAATTAAGGTGAAACATAGATTACACATTTGATCAGTTCAGAGTAAAATATTTATTTTTTTGAAAATCCTTCTACCTCCACTTTAATTCACTAGGAATTCACTATATGGCCTCAAAATGTTCTATGATTGAAGAAAAATATGAAAGAGAATTTACATTAAAATATAAATTCCCAATTTGTATTGTCTGTTCACTGAGTCTGTTAGGCTTTCACATCATAAGGCAAAAGTTCAGAAGCAAGCTCATCCTGTAAAAAGGGTATCCATTTTAGAAACAGCAACAGCAAAATCTTCCAATAAGATTGTAAAGTAAATAATTATAGGATATTTCCATTCATTTATATTTTGTAGTCAGATTTAGGTTAGAAAGCAAATGGAAAAACTGTCTAGCATTTACAGTCAAATTTGGGAATGAGGATAGCAAAAACATTACTGCTTATTATTTTATTCTTGTTAAATGTTTTGTATCTTAAAGCTAGTGATAGATTATAGAATTTTATTTTTCTGTTTCTGTTCAATTTTCCTTCCCACTTTAAACCTAACCTATTAGAAAAGTAACCATATGTCATTTATTATCCATTGACTAGTCTATCAATCATTAATATGAAGAGTGATATTTTCTCTTTTAAAATAGTTTATGAGACCTGAGAGTATAATACAGATTTTAAGAAAAAGTCCTGAATGTGCTAATAAATTGAAGGATTGCTAAATTTTGCTTGGAGTATTAGCTGGGAAAATAACCATGGTACTATAATACATATACAGCAAATTGTTTTTATGTTAACCTATCTTTTGTTCACCAATATTAGACATGGCAGCAAATGTCCAACTGAATAAATATCTGTCCTTGTAAAATTGTGAAACATTTTTTAAATTGCTATAAATTTAATTCTCACTAAATCATAACTCTTATTTTTCCTTAAAAATGTGATGATTAAAAGTCATTGTTTATCTGTGGGATCTGGATATTACCTTAAGCTCTTAAAAAGCCCAGCAAGAATGTGCCCTCTGTTCTAAGTTTTATATTTCAAATTCCTTTAAGAGGGAAAAAAAAAAATGACTTCAAGATCTGGTCACCATTTCTCAGCTGTCAAAAATGTTGTTTCTTTCTGGTTGTAGAGAAATATCACATTTCACTTTGTTTCAAGGTCATCTGTCAAGAGTCTCAATTTGCCTGCAAGTCTTGATGGATCTTAAACATCAATAAGTGGCTCTTTCCTGCCTTGCAATATAAAACTGAGTCTGTTATTGTGTCATCTAATAAGACTACGAGTGCTTTTTTAAGCAGTAAACACTCAAAAACATCACATCTCATTCTCTTTCTTACTCTTTTGAGAAAAGAGAAAGATATCTTCTCTTCCTTAAGAGTAGAAGCTCTCTGGCATCTTTGCTGCAGTTCCTCTCAGCATGAAGCAATAACCTCTCCATATGCAGAATCTTAAAAAAAAAGTTGTCCCTATTGTGAAAGGACACTGTCCCTGCCTGCACTATCCATAAAGCACCCCATATGTGTGTTTTTTAATGCATTCTTTTACATTGCTATAACAAACAGCCATCTGGACTACCCAGTAGTAGGCAGTTTATTAAAGAGAAGTTTCAAACAGGAAACTAGAAGAGTCTACTTTATTCTTTACATTGCAAGTGTAAGGACATGAAATGTCAGTGAATTTCTTTTTGTTTGATCCTGGGTACCCCTTTACTGTCAAATGTAACATAAGCACAATGATCCTTTGTAAAGTTAAAAATCCTCCTGTTCATGCCCAGGAAGCCTAAATAGGCCAGGATAAGTTATTTAATGCATTTTCCATAATTATCATTAATGCTAATCATTATAACATTTTATTAGTGCACTCTATTTTAAGTAGACTCTTTCCTGCACATCTCATTCCATGCCATTATCTTTTCGCCAACAGAGGGTCAGACCAGAAAAAAATTCATTTATTTATTTATTCAGGCATCAAAAATATTTATGAAAGTACTCTTCTGATATTAGGGAATATTCAAATAAGTTTAAGAAAAGGCCCTTGCTTTCAAGGACCCTAAGCTTTTATAGAGATAGCAAGACATGCTCTCAAAAACCCACTACAGAAAGCAATGCTATCTGAGTGGTAAACGGAAGGGAAATATGTATTGATCACTTAAGTGCATTCACATGTGATCTCATATAATTGCTTACATCAATCCTCCCCTGAGAATATTAAGATTAAAAAAAGAAGAAACTTGCTGAAGTTCATGGGGTTTTAAAGTGGATCTGTCTGAATCCAAAGCCCAAGTTCATTTTTGTAGAAACACAGTCTTACTTTCAGGAGGGAAATGTCTCATCAAAGTTTGACTAAATGGGAGAAAGAGTTTCAGGGATATAGCACATGGTAGGAAGGAGGGTGGGAAAGGGAAGAATTAGTTTGGGGACTGCAAGAAGTAGAGCACATGTGTCGTGGAAAATGAGGCTAGAGCTAACAGTTGTGGGCCCGAGAAGTAGCAGTAGTGGGCTGCCCGGGTTGCACTTTATCTGGCAACCAACAGGATCACTGGAAAATTCTATCAAGGGCATGGAATGGTCAATGTCATCTTCTAGGAAAACAATCTTCTAGGAGGATCCAGGAGAAAAAAATCCATGCTTACTATCATTTCCCGTGCAAGCCACACTCTGGTTTATGGGTTGCCAGGAAACTGTCAGTCATGTTTTTTGTGGTCTGTGGTAGATATGGTCATTCCTTTGTGTGTGAGACTCAATTCTTTTTTAGTTTTAGGTGTGTTGCAGAGAAGTCCTTCTATGGCTGACAGAAAAAGGGAGTGTGGGAAGAAAAGGGGGAGATTTAAATTGATTGTACTGTGATTAAAATAATTTTACTCCCTGGCTAAAAGAACAAAGTTCAGCTCTTTAGTGCATTTTTATTTCACAATAATCCAAATGTCCATTCTGGGGGAATAAGTGACAGAAAAGATTCCTTGGTTACAATTCTTCATGAACACCCTTCAAAAACTCATAAAAGTTCTGTAGGCTTAGGTGGGGAAAGGTTCAGTTGCAACCAGTTTGAAAGGGGATGGCATTATTGAAGTTCCAGTAGCCAATTCTTCAATGTTGAGGGGAGGAGTTCACTACTAGGAGATGCAGATATGTGGATATGCAGGAGCACCCAAATTCTGCATTCAAACTACACTATATTTTCCTGTATTAAAGGGTAATATTTCTCCTCCCTGGTACAGAAATACATTAGAATCACCTCAAGAGGTTTCTTTTGTTTTTTTTTTTTTTTTTGTTTTGTTTTGTTTTTTGGTAGTGGGGAAAGAAAAACCATATTCTGGCCCCACCACCAAGTGGTCCTAGGTTCAGTGTTCCAGAATATTTTTTTGTCCTATTAAAAAAAAGAGATTTAGTTTATATAGGGTAACACAGATTTTGGTTGATCTGTAGTTGGATGAGTGGATTCAATGTTTTTTTACTTGAGATCCCATAAAATTCAGAAATGCACAATCCTTGACCTTCAATCAACAAGTTGAACAACTACAGGACCAGAAGAAATTCAGAGACTTAGAGAAAATGGAAATGATTACTAGTTATCTTTAAAATATACTTTGGGGGCCTCCCCGGTGGCGCAGCGGTTGAGCGCTGGGTTGCGAAGCTGCCCGTGGCCTCTGCTGTGCCGGTTCGATCCCCGGCTGCTCCCCGGCCACCTGAGGAGGGTCCCACATGGCGCGCAGACCTCTCCTGCCGCCCGCTGCTCCCCTCAGCAGTGTACTTCGGTCCTTCTGCCTGCTCTGCTCCCCGCTCTGGCTCTGGTGGATTCTCTCACCCTCCCGCGCTTCTGACTGTACCCAGTGCATGTATAAATGAAACAAACAAACAAACAAAACAAAAATAAATAAATAAAAAGCATGCCTCTATTAAAAAAAAAATAAAATAAAATATACTTTGGGCTACATTTACTTGAGAATACATATAAGTTTTTTAAATTTTCTTTTTTGGTTATATATACTAGAGCATCAAATTAACAATGCACATCAGTGAACTCTGGGAAGACCATGCATCATGAAGCCTGAAGCATCTCCTCTCTGTGATCCACCCCACCCATGTATCCTGGAAGCCTGTTATGGGGGCATTTGAAGGGGGAAGATAAGTGATTGCATAAAGCTGCTCTTGGCATTATGATCTTGGTCCTAAGGCATTAAGAGAGACCCTTAGTGGGTCCTGTTATTGTGTGTAGAGGACATAGGAGAGAGAGCAGCACAGAAAATTATGCCAGCATCAACCCATCTAAAGGAAAAAGACTTGTCTTATGTCATACATCCAAGTGTAAGAATCTCTGCATGGGAAATACCAGAGAATACCCTGTCAAAAAAAGTCAAACTAGACTAGCATAAAGAGAAAATAAAAACAAGATTTAAGGCATTGCTCAATTTTCTTTATCACAATTAAAACTGCTTCTGAAGCATTGATCAGAAGGAGGATTGGAGATTTTATTGGTATGTATGAATATACATGGTAAACATGTAAGCAATTAAACACACAAAGATATAACTTTATTGTTTGGTGTTCACTTCTGGCATTCTTTCTGGGAGTACTGATCACACACTAAAACCTAATTTCTGGAACCAGCTTTTGGAAGCTCAGCTTTTAAATTCTTACTGATTATTGACAACTAGCAAGCAAATTCTTAACAAAGCATAGAAACCACACATGATCTTCATTTCAATTAACATTAGGCCAAAAAATAAATCATCATAATTTTAACATTTTAAATTCAGAAGAATGTTAAAAATGAGTGAATAAATCATGTGTAAATTTAGTTAGCTAAAAGAAGATTTTGGTATTTAGAAGTGTAAGCATAGCAATGAAGCAACATCATAGACTGACTGCTTCCACATAGCACCCCAATATATATAAAGGCGTGTGGAGAATAACTACTCAGAGTTTCTCATATGCCATGCTGACTCTGAGAAAAAGTTCACAACATGGATTATCTCTTTTAAGTCTGACAACACTTTCATGGTGTTGGTCCTGTTTCATGTATGAATGAACTGAAAAGTTAAATAATGCATAAAGGTCACCCACTTAGCAGTGGCAAAACCAGAATTGGAACTGGGCACTCTCATTTCAGGCTCAGAAGCACAGAATGATTAACTGAGGTATGCAAAATAATGTTCAACATATAGCAGAAAAATACAATACATGGTCCCTGTGGGAGCCTCTGAAGAGACAGGAAGGGGAGCAGTTGAAACTCAACCCTGGTTTCACCTTCCCTCCCCACAGGATTGGTCAGTCCTCACAGGAAGCAGCAGTCACATAGATATTTTATTTTCTTATCTGGTCTCACTTCTCCATTCAAGCAGCAGATTCACAGTGACCAAAAAAGAAAATCATGGTAAATAGTGATAAAAATTGAGGCAGCTCCCTCTGCCTATCACCCTAAGATACAGGATGTTTCAGAACATTGTCAGCGGCAGGCCCTGGGCATGCAGCTATGCCTGGCTCACCTTCCATGAGCAATTCTACCAGTTTGTCACTGTGTTCTTAAACCATACCACTCACTCTTTGAACCAATGGAATGTTTCTGGAGAAATAATAGTGATAACTAAGTCCTACAGAATTCTTACTGCAGCCTGCTCTCTAAGCACTTTGCACACACTGCTGCCTTCATCCTCCTGCAATCCTGTGATGCAGGTATAGACAGACCATCTCATCCTCATTTGTGTGGGACTTCCTCGGTTTGAGCACTGAAGCGTCTGTAAGTCAGGAACCACCTTAGTCTCAGATAAAATGGGATCATTTGTCACCCCAGATGAGAAACAACAGATAAGAAACAACAGAGAACTTAACATCACAAATTTGGCAAGTGGCAGAGGGAGGATTTGAAGCCAAGTAATTTGTCTCCAGAACTCTTTCTTTTTTCTTTTTGCATAGAAGAACTGGGGTGTAGGGCCTCCCCAGTGGCACAGCTGTTGAGCGCTGGGTTGCGAAGCTGCCCGCAGCCTCTGCAGCACCAATTCAATCCCCGGCTGCACCCCCGCCACCAGAGGCGAGTCCTACATGGCGCGCAGACCTCTCCTGCCGCACCCGCTGCTCCCCTCAGCAGTGTACTTCGGTCCTTCTGCCTTCTCTGCTCCCCGCTCTGGCTCTGGTGAATTCTCTCACCCTCCCACGCTTTTGACTGTACCCAGTGCTTGTATAAATAAATAAATAAATCTTTAAAAAAAAAAAAAAGAAGAACTGGGGTGTAGGCCAGAGATGCGGGGTGTGGGAGGATTCACTGAGACAGAGTGGGGAGCAAAACAGGCATTTACTGAAATACACTGCTGAGGGGAGGAGTGTGGGAAACAGAAGAGGTCTGTTCTAACTCAGACCATCGCAGTAATAGTGCTGCTACTTAAAGGCTAGGCCACCAGGGAGGTCCCTGAGCTCTTTCTCTTAACCAATAAAATATGAATTAAGGTTCCCCTTCAGAATAGGGGTCTCTTAATGATGGACTAATAACAATGATAATACCATCTTGAAAACATTGAAGCTGAGAAACTGGAAAAGAAATGAGGCATTATTTGGATACTCTGTGTAGGGTAAGGAAAAATGTCAGGCTTTTCTGCCCTCCCGCCATCAGGATAGATGATGGATCCTTGCGGTCCTGAATGCATGCCTGATGGCGGGCACCTGGAGTAGGGTGTGGGCATAGGTAGATGGGATTCACCTGGGCTAAGACTGGGCTTTTAAGGGTGGCGTCACGGGGATGCCAGGAGAAGCCGAAAGAGAAGCCAAGAAAGAAGCAGCAGAAGTCAAGAGAGAAGCAGAGAAGGCCGGAGAGCCCAGATAGAGTGAAGACTTGCTGGGGGCTAGGAGGCCTGCCAGCCTCCTGGCCGCCCAGCATCCCTGCCTGCTGTGTACCAGGTAAACCCCAATAAAAGACCCGCAAAAGCCACTGAGGACTCTGACTCCTCCTTTACCTGGTCTGCATGGGATCATAGAAAACCTGCACTGTGGCCTGTGCTGCCCTTACACTGTGCCAGGCAGGCCGTTTTTTTATGTAACTTACTGTAACTTGTACAGCGACCCAGTTCAGTATCTAGATACCCATTTTATGGATAAAAACAGTTTTAGAAAGTTAAAAGTTTTGCTTACACAGAGGTAGGAAGTGCAGAAATGTATTTCAAATTGAAGTCTTGCTGTTGCTAAAGTCAAAAATTACTTCATCATTCTGGGTACCTCTAATAACTTATATTGGAAAGCTTTTATTTTTTTATGTGAATATCATGAATATCTTTTCTATTTATTTATTTTAAACATCTTAATTTATTTTTCACAATCTAGGATTTCTCCCTTTCTGTAAGACTGACCCTTGAAGGCACACAATAGGAATGAAAATTCACAGTTTTCAAGCCCTGTCACATACCTCCCTTTCTTTATTCCTCATGAGCTTACTGAAATAGGCATAATGGTAATAATATTCTCACCTACACAGGAAGACACAAAAGATCTGAGAGGTTACATGTTCTTTTAAGGTCAGACATAACCACATGACCAACCTGAGACTAGGAGCCAGGTTTATGATAAGTTAATGTTATAGTGTGAATATGTTGAAAGTTAATCTCCAATGTGCCAGATATTAGGAGGTGGGGCCTTTGGGAGTTGATTAGGCCATGAGGATGGCCCCCTGTTGAGGGGGATTTGTACCCATTTTAAAGAGAACCCAGAGGAGCTCTCTTGTTCTTCTGCCTCACAGTGAGAAGATGAAAAGCTAATGAACCAGGAACTTGGTCTTCATTAAATACTATATCAGCTATCGTCTTGATCTTGTACTTTCCAGCCCCAAGAAACTATGATATAAATTTCTATTGTTTATAAGCCTCTCAGTCTATGGTGATTCGCTTAACAGTCTCAAACCACTAAGACCATTAATGTTCTTTTGTACTTCCTAATATTTTTTTGAGAATATATTCTGTAGGATATCCATGAAACTATGTGACAGAAAGAAATGAATGAGGTGACATATGTGAGGTAGGGGCGTAGAACAAATTAATACAGTTAATAGTGGAAATTATTATTCTTTACAAATTCTTTTCTTAAAGATTTATTTATTTATGCATACAAAAACTGGGGTATAAGCTAGAGGTGCAGGTGGGGTGGGGGGTTAGAGGATTCACCAAAGAGATTGGGGAGCAGAACAAGCAGATCTAGTGAAATAAACTACTAAGGGGAGCAGCAGGTTAGGCAGGAGAGGTCTGCTGAGCCACGGGGGTTGCTCCCTGACTGGGGATTAAACTTGTCCTGCAGTGGCTGGCGATAGCTTGATAGCGCTGTCTTTAACCCCTGTGCCACCAAGGAGGCCCCATTCTTTATAGATCTAAAGGGTTTCAGAACTAGGACTATGTTTACAGCACTAGGATAGCAGCAAAGTTTGGAAACTATAGAGCAGCTTGGATTTTTCTCCCCAGTGACAGAAGTGATCAATTCATTAGGAAGAAAAACTGGGGCAAATTTGGAACCTGCTAAAGATCTAGAAGTGTGATGCCCTCCAGGAGATGGATAGCTTCAGTAACTCTGACTACCCCACAGCTTAGCTTTACTCTTTCATGTCCTTTGTATCATGTAAGATTCTTAACTGAGAGAAGTGACATGGTGATCCTTGAAGGTGGGTCAGTAGATAACACTGGTCTGCATTTTGATGAGAATGCACCCTTAAAATTGTTATTAAGTGGTTTTCATGGACAAAAGGAGCCTGGGTTCAGGATGAGAAACTTGCTGGAAAGAACGTGAGAGCAAAAGCAAAGTATAAAGAACACTAATGCCTCATGTATCTTGTTTCATAAGTTTGCCAGGTGCTAACAAAATATGTACATTTTGAGTTATCAACAAATATAAAGCAATTTTGATAATAAAGGCAGGTCAAAAAATAAGTATGGTACCTTAGAAGGACTTCTTACCTCCTATCTTTTCCATTAACCCTGCAAAAAACACTTGACAGCAAGTAAGACTTCACAGCTGTTAGAGATCCCACGGAGATTAAAGGCTTGTCTTGGCAATACTTGGCAGTACTTAGCAGCATGTGTGAAATTACTCATGGAAATGCTTCTTATTTTTGTGCAACTTATTTATTTTTTAACCACAGTATGGGCTGAATTCTTTCTTACAGTTGTGCATACACCAGATTGTTTTCAGTGATAGCACAAAACTTTCTGCTGTCCTAGGAAGTCAAAAGCATTCCAAGTGATTCTTATTAGTACATAAAAGTTCTTGAACATCATCTCAATTATAAATAAGTTATGTAATGCTTGAAGACATTAGGTAATCAAAAAAAGTTGCAAATTCAATTCATAGTGAGATACTTGTTAAATGAGTTGGAGGTGGTGATATATCTAATCCCTTCAATAATACAAAATGTATAAATTAAACTCAGCATCTTAGGAATTTTACTTGATAAATAATGACACCACACACAAAAAAAGCCAACATCTTGTATGTTATTTGATTTTACCAGATTGGCTTGAGTTTGATCCCGCCAGAGACAGAGTGGGAAGCAGAACAGGTGAATCTATTGAAATACACTGCTGAGGGGAGCAGCAGGCAATACACTATATTGGAATAATAATCATATGAGTGGACATTGTCTTGTTCCTGATTGTGGAGAAAAAACTTTTGGTTTTTCCACTATTGAATATGATGTTGGCAGTGGGTTTTATGTTTTTCGTATATATTTGAATGTGTTTATTAAGTTGAGGCAAATTCCACCTACATATATATTTTGCTGAAAGTTTTTTTTTTTCAATCATAAAATGATGTTAAATTTCATTAAGTACTTTTTATTCAGCCATTAAGATAATTATATAATATTTGTCCTTCCTTTATGTTGTTTATCATGTTTATTGATTTGCATAGATTGAGCTATCCTTTCATGTATGGAATAAATCCCATTGATCATGATGTATGTATTGTTGAAATTGGTTTCCTAGGATTTTTTTTTTTTTTTTTAAAGATTTATTTATTTATTTATACAAGCACTGGGTACAGTCAGAAGCGCGGGAGGGTGAGAGAATTCACCAGAGCCAGAGCAGGGAGCAGAGCAGGCAGAAGGACCGAAGTACACTGCTGAGGGGAGCAGCGGGTGGAGAGGTGGCAGGAGAGGTCTGCGCGCCATGTGGGACCCTCCTCCGGTGGCCGGGCAGCTGCTGGGGATCGAACTGGCGCTGCAGAGGCTGCGGGCAGCTTCGCAACCCAGTGCTCAACCGCTGCGCCACCGGGGAGGCCCTCCTAGGATTTTTTTTTTAAGATTTATTTTATTATTGGGTATAGCCAAAAGTGCGGGAGGGTGAGAGAATTCACCAGAGCCAGAGCTGGGAGCAGAACAGGCAGATGGACCGAAGTACACTGCTGAGGGGAGCATCGGGCGTGGCAGGAGAGGTCTGTGCACCATGTGGGACCCTCACCAGCAGTCAGGGATCAAACCAGTGCTGCAGAGGCTGCAGGCAGCTTCGCAGCCCAGCGCTCAACCGCTGTGCCACTGGGGAGGCCCGGTTTCCTAGGATTTTGTTGAGGGATTTTGCATCTGTGTTTGTAGAGTCAGGAAAAATGTCAGGCTTTTCTGCCCTCCCGCCATCAGGATAGATGATGGATCCTTGCGGTCCTGAATGCATGCCCGATGGCGGGCACCTGGAATAATAGGGTGTGGGCATAGGTAGATGGGATTCACCTGGGCTAAGAAACTATGCTTTTTTTTTTTAAAATAAATTTTATTTTTATATTCCCCATACAATTGCAACCCCCTTATTTTGACCCCAATCCCTCCCCGCCCCCCGCCCCTCATAGAGTGTCTCTGGTTCATAGTTTTTGTTGATTTTATTTTCACTATCTTATTATTCATTTTCCTGGTCCCTTATTTAAGTCTTCTAGATTCCTGCTATGAGTGAGACCATCCGGTATTTTTCTTTTTCTTTCTGGCTTATTTTGCTGAGCATGATCCCTTCCAGCACCATCCATGTTGCTGTGCTGAGTAATATTCCATGGTGTATATGTACCACATCTTCTTGATCCAGTCATCTATTTTTGGGCATTTGGGTTGTTTCCAAAGCTTAGCTATTATAAATAGTGCTGCTAGAAACTGTGCTTTTAAGGGCGGTGTCATGGGGACGCCAGTAGAAGCCAAAAGAAAAGCTGAGAGAGAAGCAAGAGAAGCAGAAGCTGAGAGAAGGCCAGAGAGCCCAGAGTGAAGACTTGCTGGGGGCTGGGAGGCTGGCAGGCCTCTGCCCCTGCCTGCCTTGTACCTGGCAATCTAAATAAAAAGACCTTCAAAAAGCCACTAAGGACTCTGACTCCTCCTTTACCTGGTCTGCTGGATCATAGAAAACCTGCACCGTGTCCATTCCTGCCCTTACAGTGTTCATTTTAGAGCTATTGGATCCAATATTGAGGGATATATATATATATATATATATATATATATATTTTTTTTTTTTTTTTTTTTTTTTTTTGGTGATGTCTTTGTCTGGTATTGAAATCCGGTTTTAATGTTGGCTTCATAGAACCTGGTTGGAAGTATTTACAACTTTTCAATATTATAAGCAAGTTTGGAGGATAGTTTTTTTTGTTTTTTTAAGATTTATTTATTTGTTTGTTTGTTTATTTATACAAGCACTGGGTACAGTCAGAAGCACAGGAGGGTGAGAGAATTCACCAGAGCCAGAGCGGGGAAGAGAACAGGCAGACTGACGAAATACACTGCTGAGGGGAGCTGCGGGCGTGGCAGGAGAAGTTTGTCGCGCCATGTGGGACCCTCCTCCTGTGGCCAGGGAGCAGCTGGGGATCGAACCTGCACTGCAGAGGCTACGCTGCCACCAGGGGAGGCCCTGGAAGGATAGGTATTAATTATTCTTTGAAAGTTTGGTAGAATTCACTAATGAAGCCATCTGATCCTATGTTTTTTTTTTTATTTGTTTGTTTTTAAAAGCTTTCTGATTACTATTTCAATTTCTTTATTAATGAAGAGTCTGTTCAGGTTTATTATTTCTTCCTGATTCAGTCCAGGGACCATGTAAGTTTCTAAAAAAATGACCATTTCTTTGAGGTTGCTCAAATTGTTTTCTTATAAGTGTTCATAATACTCTCTTGTGATTCTTTGCATATCTGCATTATCTATTAGTTCTTCTCTTTTGTTCTTATTTATTTGTGTTTTATTTCTCTGTGTGACAAACTGTCATTTTGAAAATCTTTGGAAGAGTAAGCTCTTGGTTTCACTGACCTTTAGGATTTTTATTTTATTAATTTCTCTAATTTTGCTTTTTCCTCCTATATACATATATTTTTTATTCTTCAAGTTTCTTTAGGAACAAGCTTAGATTTCTTATTTTTAATTCTTGTTTCCTGTTGTAGATTTTTATTGCTATACATTTCCATCTTAGTACTCTTTTTACAGTATCCCATAAATTCTGATAAGTTGTATTTTCATTTTCATTCATCAATATGTGTTTTTTTATTTCCTCATTGGGCCAACAATTGTCCAGCAGCATGTTGCTTATTTTCTACAAATTTGTGGTTTCCCACCTTTTCTTTTTTTTTTTTTTTAAATAATAAATTTTATTTTTATATTCCCCCATACAATTGCAAACGCCCCATTCTGACCCCAATCCTTCCCCTCCCGCCCCCCACCCCACAAAAAGTGTCTCTGGTTCATAGTTTTTTGTTGCTTTTGATTTTCACTTTCTTATATTCATTTTCCTGGTCCCTTATTTAAGTTTTCTAGATTCCTGCTATGAGTGAGACCATCCGGTATTTTTCTTTTTCTTTTTGGCTTATTTCGCTGAGCATGATCCCTTCCAGCGCCATCCATGTTGCTGCAAATTGCATGTGTTTATCTTTTTTGAATGCTGAGTAATATTCCATGGTATATATGTACCACATCTTCTTGATCCAGTCATCTATTTTTGGGCATTTGGGTTGTTTCCAAAGCTTAGCTATTGTAAACAGTGCTGCTATAAACATAGGGGTGCAGGTGCTCTTTGGAATTGATGTTTCTGTGTCCTTTGGGTAAATACCTAGGAGTGGAATTGCTGGATCATATGGAAGCTCTATGTTTAGTAGGTCCAGAAATCAGACAACTGTTGTCCTCTCTGAAAACAGACATCAGAGAAAACACATACGTAGTGGGAGACTTCAACACACCACTATCAACAATGGATAGATCAACAAGACAAAAAATAAGTAAAGAAACTAAAGCTCTAAATAAGGACCTAAAGCATTTGGGCTTAACAGACATCTATAGAACACTAAACCCAAAAAAAACGGAGTACACATTTTTCTCAAGCGCACACGGATCATTCTCCAGGATCGATCACATACTGGGGCACAAGACAAACATCAACAGATACACCAAGATTGAAATCATACCAACCATCTTTTCTGACCACGAAGGCATCAAACTAGAAATAAACCATAAAAAGAAGGCAAGGAACTATCCTACCTCATGGAGATTAAAAACCACACTACTGGAAGACCACTGGACTAACGAGGAGATCAAAGAAGAAATTAAAAAATTCTTTGAATTGAATGACAAGGAGGACACCAATATCCTAATGTATGGGATGCAGCAAAAGCAGTAATAAGAGGAAAATATATAGCAATAGAAGCTCACATCAAAAAACAAGAAAGAACTCAAAGAAACAACCTAATCTCGAAGCTCAAAGATCTAGAAAAAGAACAACAAAAAAACCCCAAAACCAGTAGAAGAAAAGAAATAATAAAAACCAAAGCAGAAATAAATGAAATTGAAACTAAAAAAACAATCCAAAAGATCAATGAAACCAAGAGCTGGTTCTTTGAAAAAATAAATAAAATAGACAAACCCCTAGCCAGGCCCGCCTTTTCTTTTTTTAACTGATTTGTAGTTTCATGCCATTATGACATGAAGATGATTGATATGTTTTCAATCTTCATATATTTATTGAGACTTGTTTTGGGATCCAACATATAGACTATCCTTGAGAATATTATGTAATCACTTGAAAAATAATGTGTATTTTGCTACCCTTTGTGGTGGAATGTCCTGTAAACATCTTTTAAGTCCATCTGTTCTAATTCCACATTTAAGCTGTTGTTTTCTTGATTTTCCATCTGGATGAATTGTTTGTTTCTGTAAGTGAGGTGTTAAGAGTTACCTACTTTTATTTTGTTGCTACCAATGTCTTCCTAACATTTGCTTTATATATTTTGTTGCTGATATACTGTGTTTATATAACTGTCATGTGTTCCTGTTGTATTAATCTCAATTGTTTTATAATATGCATCTTTGTCTCTTGCTAGCTTCTTTGGTTGGAAATCTATTTTATCAAAGTAGAGAGATTTCTTTTTTCTAAAATTTTACATTGACCTGGAGTACTGGTTTCTGCCCTTTGCTTTGAGTATGTTTGTTTTATAACTTAAATGAATCTATGAATCTTTTGTAAGCAGCATATGTTTAGGCTTTGCTTTTAAATCCATCTGGCCACTCTCTGCCTTTTAATTGCTGATCTCAGTCCACTTTATATTAAGGATGACTATTAATATATGAGGATTTTCTACTGACTTTTTTTTTTTTCAGTTTTCTGATTCTATTTCCTTCTTGGATTCTTTTTTTTTTTTGGTGGACATTCTTTTATTAAATTCAGATTGGAGAGCTCCTTTCAACACTTCTTATAGTGAAAATTTAGTGTTGACAAATTCCTTCAGCTTTTATTTTTCTGGGAGGTCTGTATTCTTCCCTCATATTGAAAGAATTTCTTGCAGAATATAGTGTTCAAGGTTGGTAGTTTTTATTTGGGTATTTTGAATATATCATTATATTCTTACCCAGTTTGTTGAGCTCTGCTGAGAAGTCTGATGAATGCCTTGAAATGGTTACCATTTTAAGTTACCTGCCTTCCCCCGTCTAGCCATCTTCACTATTCATCTTTGTCTTGAACTCTTGATAGTATCACTACTAATGTGTTTTGTTGTCAGTCTCATTGCATTGCAGATAACCAGGTGTTCTGTAAGCTTCATGATCTAGTGTATTCAGTTTCATGCCCAGGTTTGAGAAGTTTTTCTTTATTCTTTCATTGAATAATCTCTCTGTTTGCCTTTCTCTTTTTTCTCCTGCTGGAATACTCATTAACTTTATGCTGCCTTTCCTGATAAAGTTTGATCATTCTTTTACAATTCTTTAGACATGTTATTTCTTGCTCCTTCCACCTGGGTCATTTGTACATAATTATCTTTGAGATAGTGATTCAGTCCTCTATTTGGCCTATTCTGGTTCCATAGCTTTCCCGTGAACTCTTGATCTCATTTGTTGAGCTCTTTACAGTCTGAATCTGTTTCTTATTTTCTTATTTAAAGTTTTAATTTTTACCTTCTGTTTGTAAGCTTATTTCTATGCTTACTGTTTTTCTGCATTTTGTTCTCTCTAACTTTTTTGAATTTTTATATAAAAATTTTGTCTTGCTTTTCTGAATTTTCTTCTATCTCTTTGAATTTGTTATAATCATCTTGAACTTACTGTCTGATGGGAAGATTACAATCTTTCATTTCTAGTGGCTGACTTCTGTGAGTTGTTCTCTACTTGTAATATCATATTCCCTTGAATTGAGCTGCCATGTGTTATATATTTTTGTGTGCTCATTTTGCTACTCTATATTTCTCCATTAAAAAAAAAATTTATATTAGTAATTCAGAGTTGAACTACATGCACTTTTCTAATACTTTGCGCCATAGAATATATGTTTTTTCTTTTATTGGTCTTTGCTTTTGTTTGTCTGAGGAGATCTATATTCCTCCCTCATATCTGAAAGACATTCTTTTTTTTTTTTAACAATTTTTTTTTAAGATTTATTTTTATTTATTTATACAAGCACTGGGTACAGTCAGAAGTGCAGGAGGGTGAGAGAATTCACCAGAGCCAGAGCGGGGAGCAGAGCAGGCAGAAGGACCGAAGCACACTGCTGAGGGGAGCAGCGGGCAGCAGGAGAGGTCTGTGCGCCATGTGGGACTCTCCTCCAGTGGCGGGGGAGCAGCTGGGGATCCAACTGGTGCTGCAGAGGTTGCGGGCAGCTTCGCAACCCAGCGCTCAACTGCTGCGCCACCGGGGAGGACCCTGAAAGACATTCTTGCAGAATATAGTGTTCAAGGATTGCTTTGCATGTGTTGTATCAGTAGGGTGAGGAGGGTCATGAAACAGTCCAGACATTTTCATGAATGTACTTTTTAGGGGACTTGGTTTGTGTTTGTGGTGCTGTAACAGGGTGGTCCCCAGGAAAGGGGGAGGTTCCAGGTTCCCTGCCCCACCCAAGGAAGGGTGGAGCTGAGCAGGAAGAGGAGAAGCTTCTTGAGCTCTGCAGAAGAGGAGAAGCTGCAGAAGAGACTGAGGAAGGAAGGAAGCAGGATGGAGCCAGGAGACCTGGAGGAGGTGCATGGAGCCTAGAGACACGTGAAGAAACTGCGCTTGTCTTTGGGTTGTGGACTGGGTGACACAGACGTGGGTGAGACCCATGGGGAGGTGACAATGGCAGCTTTTATCTTGATGTTGATTTTGCTCTTTTCCTTCCGGCCTTGTCTGGTAGTTTCTGACCCTTTTCTGTGGGTCCCCACTGGAAGATGCTTTAGACTTGTGGCAGGCTTTGGGGCCTTGCTCTGGGCCAATCCCATTTGGATGGACTTTTACCCACGAGGGGACGGGTAACTCTGGATGCTTCATTTAGAAACTAGACTCTTTGCCTTACCTGTATTGTTTCCTAGTTTTATTAAAGTTCCTTCCCATTAAAGTCTCCTATGTTTTGTGTTGATGCGGCGGATGGCAGAACCCATGTAGAATAGGCAGGTTTGCGGGGTTTGGGCTGCCCCTCTCCCTGTCCTATAACAGTGCTTCCAACATCCCACTTTTCTCTCTGGGGTCCAAGTTATGATACTTGGCAGTCTGTCTGCTGTCAGTTTGCTTTACAATATCAGCTTCAGCTCCAAGGGATGGGAGAGACAGAGTGTATTCTGGAGATTCTTCTGTGTTGTCCTCCTTTCCAGGGTTGGGACCTGTGTGGAGCACTCTAGCTACTCTGCTTGGGTTCCACCTGGGTCAAGGGTATGTGCCTCAACACTGTTTCTCCTCTCCTTCCGCCAATATGCCTGACTGAACCAGAAACTGCTGTCTGTGTCCCCTGTATCCTCTAGGAGTTTCTCTCCATGTATCTCCATTCCAAGGAAATGTGAATTTCTTCCTTACTTCCTTTGTTGCAGTGTGTTGGTCTCTGAGGTGCTAGGGTAGCTTCAGTCTTACCCCAACCACAGAATTCTCTTGATGTGGTGTCCCTCTCATCAGTTGTGAGATACTACACATGGGAACAAATTAAGAAACCTCCTCTATTGCCACATTGGTGACATCATTTTGTTTATATATAATCAACTTAATCTATACCAGTCTTCCCCTCCTACCAGAGAATCTGGCTTTTCTGGCACTCCTTGTTTATTTACTAATCCTTTCAGATAGGATCTACTTTCCTTGGTTTCTCCTCCTTTGTATCATTGGGAATTAGATTTGAAAATAACACAAATGAATATCAACATTCAGTTAGAAGTTTCTTCTAGAAAATACATTTTTCTCTTCCTCATAGATTTGTTACCAAAATGTCCCCAATTATTATTCCAAATTATACTAGTTTCAATCTAATTTCCTGATTAAAATTAGAGGGAAAAGAAACCTACACTAAAGGATCAGATGCCCACACAAAATACAGTTCAAACAAGTTAACTCTATTGTTTAACTTGATTATTTCCCTTCTATGTTGCATTAAGTTATAAAGTCAATACAAAAGGAATATTAAAGAAAATTATGAGAAAATAGAAACTGGATACAGTTATGTTCAATTGTGCGTTGGCTTTTGCACAATGCATATGCATTTTATATTGTTGCTTTTGAAGCATGTATTCAAATTTTTTGGTAAATATTATTTAATGTTTATTTATTTTTGTTTCCATCTTTGAATATCCAGTAAGTAATAAAAACAATGTCTGACACACAGGTGTTTTAATAAACAATAAAAATGGCAGGGATATTAAAGAGCCCATATCTCTTTAAATGGCAGTATGTAACATTCTTTATAATAAACTTGATCCAATCAGGTTCCAGGTAGAGTGGAGTAGCAGTTGTTGCTTGAGAGACAAATTGTGAGTTAATAGATTACTTATTTTTTTGCATTTCTTCAGAGACAATTCAAATCTCTCCTCTGGCAGAAGAACCCTACTCTCAGGCCTGATATGAGCTTCAGGCTCTGCCAGTATGACCTTGGACTTGTTCTTGAAGACTGCATGCCATTGATCTCCATGTCACGTTCCTTTGCAACTAATGTTTGCTTTCCTCTGATAGTGAGATTAAACAGTCTACAGTCTTGGCAGCTAAACTGGATAATTGATGGGAAAGAGAGGTCAGGGTAAGGACAGGTAGAGCTGAGAGAAATCCATCCCTTTTTAGTGTGGTTTAGCATGGGTCATGAAGATAGAATTCACCTGAGTGGGCCATATTTTTCCAGTGCCAAAGTTTACTCTCTTCCAGGTGGTCTCCTCTGAAAGATGTCTAAATTACAGCTTACTGCATTGCAAGATATATAGTGGGCACAAAAACAATGCTATATACTTTATACTTTTGCTTGGTCCACAATTAAGGATGTGCATATTAAATCTGATAAACTATTCTAATAAATTCCTATTGAAAAGAATAACTCAATAGCATATCAAATACTATTTTATCTTGGTAAAAGGGTAGTTTGAGTACTACACAATTTAATATGTGTAATCATATATGTAATCATATGTCTATGTAATCATTGAAGTAGCTTTAATAACATAGGTGTTACCAACCTAATCAATCTCAGTCTTCCCTCCTTTCCAGAAATCTAACCAAATCCCTAGGACAACCGGGTTCTATATTATGGTTCTCATTTTGATTTTTTTTTAATGAAGTATCATTGTTTTATATCCTTGTTAGTATTTTTTTTTTAAAGATTTATTTATACAAGCACTAGGTACAGTCAGAAGCACGGGAGGGTGAGAGAATTCACCAGCGCTAAGAGCAGAACAGGCAGACTGATGAAGTACACTGCTGAGGGGAGCAGCGGGCGCAGCAGGAGAGGTCTGCAGGCCATGTGAGACCCTCGCCAGCGGCTGGGGATGGAACCGGCGCTTCAGAGGCTGCTGGCAGCTTCGCAGCCCAGCACTTAACCACTGCGCCACCGGGGAGGCCCTATCCTTGTTAGTATTTTCATAGCATAGGATTCAGGTGTAATCACTTGTTAGCTCTCCCACTACCATAGCACAAATAGTCTTCCATCATAGTCCGTTGTGCTCTTCTCCCCAGCCCCCCTTGCTTTTTCATCTTTCCTCCTCCCTCTTGCTTCCCTGTCTCCTCCTGGATACCTCAAATCTATGGTCAGCTTTCAAGGGTTGTGTAGGGTGAGGAAAAATATCAGGCTTTTCTGCCCTCCCACATCAGGATAGATGAGGGAACCCTGTGATCCTGAATGCATGCCTGATGGCGGGCACCTGGAATGGATACACCTGGGCTGAGACTGTGCTTTTAAGGGCGGCGTCACGGGGATGCCAGGAGAAGCCAAAGCAGAGTGAAAGTGAAGCCAAGAAACAGCAGAACGAAAGCCAGAGAGCCCAGATAGAGTGAAGACTTGCTGGGGGCTGGGAGGCCTGCCAGCCACCCATCCCCCCAGCTAGCCCCCCTGCCTGCCATATGCCTGGTGAACCCCAATAAAAGACCTGCAAAAAACCACTGAGGACTCTGATTCCTCCTTTACCAGGTCTGCATGGGATCAGAAAACCTGCACTGTGGCCTGTCCTGCCCCTTACAGGTTGCTTTTAAAGTGTATCTTAAAATTCATCTGGCTTTTGCTCTATTAAGGATAGCAGTCTAGTAGTTTTAAAATAGTTACAGAAAATTGAAGTCAGCAGCCATTTTAGAAATTTCACAGATTTTCTGGAAGCCACTAATACCCATTCATTATATGAGATTAATTTGTGGACTTGACTGTCCTTAAAACTTTATGTGCAGGGCCTCCCCGGTGGCGCAGCGGTTGAGCGCTGGGTTGCGAAGCTGCCCTCAGCCTCTGCAGCACTGGTTCGATCCCCAGCTGCTCCCCAGCCACCGGAGGAGGGTCCCACATGGCGCGCAGACCTCTCCTGCCGCCCGCTGCTCCCCTCAGCAGTGTACTTCAGTCCTTCTGCCGCTCTGCTCCCCGCTCTGGCTCTGGTGAATTCTCTCACCCTCCTGCGCTTCTGACTGTACCCAGTGCTTGTATAAATAAATAAATAAATAAATCTTTTTTAAAAAAAAAAAAACAAAACAAACTTTATGTGCAGGGCTTTCCTGGTGGTGCAAGCAGTTAAGTCTCAGCACTATGAAGCACTGGCAGCCATTGCAGCATGGGTTTGATTCCTGACCAGGGAGCTGATCCACATGGCATAGCAGACCTCTCCTATCTCGCCTGCTGCTCCCCTCAGCAGTGTATTTCAGTCAATCTGCCTGTTCTCCTCCCCACTCTGTCTCTGATGGATCCCTCATCCCCCCCAACCACCCTCACCTCTGGCCTGCACCCCAGCTCTTATATGCATAAATAAATAAATAAATATTTTTTAAAAAGAAGTTTTATGTGCAGTCAATCTAATGGAACATTGGGTTCTACCAGAAGGCAGATCCTAGGTAACTTACACACAGAGAGAGCAGCCCACAGCAAATCCCGCAGAGCTCAGATTTCCCCTGATAGAATTCAACCCTAGACATAAATTACACTGTGCTTACAAGGCAAATGAAACACAATCTATCAAGATGGAATCACCAAGCTTGTACCTCACAGCCAAAATGGATGTGATTGAAACAAGTTCCTTTGCAGATTCTTATTTTGGATTCTGACACTTTCCTACAGTTTGTTTAAAAGTTTTCTGGAGTAACTGAAAAGTAATTGTATTTTTTGGCAACATAGAATCCCTAGGAAAGCACTTAAAATGCAGCATAGCTGCTGGCATAGGAGAAGGAGACTTTGCTTGATTATAGATATTCTGCCAGAAATTAAAAGTATTTTTGTACACTGAAGAATTGCAATTGAATTATCTTACTTTACTCAAATAATACCTCATTGCCTTCAATACCAGTTCCTGATAATTTTCCAGCCTACCAAAAATTCTTGAATAGCCAAGTTTTCTCAGAATAAATAATGTGAGGTTTTAAGAAAATGGGTGAGCACCATTGATTATCAATCTGTCTGATCTTTTCCCATCTGAGAGGTGAAAAATTGTATCTCCTTGTATTAACTACCCTGCCTACTGTGATCAGTCTTCAGCTTTCCTCTCCAGCATCCCCGTGAGTCTCAGTGGGAGGTAGCGGGTGCCAGGTTTGGCAACTTGCATCCTGGCAGCTGATGTGGAATTTCTTATCATGCCTGAGTTGCTCTGTGGAGCACTCATTATCCATGCTGCCTTCAAGCAGAGGTCCAGATGGTCCTCACAGTCTTGAAAGTTAAGGAGTGCTAGAGATGGGACAGCAGTGACTGGATGTGAGATGTGAGCCTAATGGATGTCAGGACCATAGAAGGCAGGCTCAGATGGAGAACTGTACCTCCTTACCTACTTCCTCTTCCCCACTGGCATCTATTT
Organism: Talpa occidentalis; assembly: GCF_014898055.3. Taxonomy (NCBI): domain Eukaryota; kingdom Metazoa; phylum Chordata; class Mammalia; order Eulipotyphla; family Talpidae; genus Talpa; species Talpa occidentalis. The sequence goes on from NW_023604972.1 coordinate 69,781,482, forward strand.
ACTAAGGATTACAGGGCAATCACACTTATAGAATCTTCTCCTTTCTTATGTTCTGTCATGTCGGGCAGGACCCTGGGAGCTTCTGGGGTATAATCTGAAAGCAGCACCCATTGGCAGGGAGTAGGGAAAGCCTGAAGAAAGAAACAGCCCATTCCAGATTGGTAGTTAGCAATTTTAGTAGCAAGAAAACTTACGCAAGACAGGTAGTCACAAGACAAGTCAGTTTTGACAATACCCTTCACCAATGTTGAAGTTTTACACAGGTTTTAGCTGTGTTCAGATATGCATGCGATCCAGAGGGTTTTAATAACATATTACACATTCAAGACTGTACATTCCATGTGTCCAGCTCATGGGTCAACTTGGCAGTCATGTTTTCTTCATGACCTTCCCCAACGTGCAGGCGCAATAACAGAAGACAAATAAGGAAATAACCCTGCCTTAGGGCAGGGACAGGCCTTTAGGTCACTCTTTCCATCATCAGAGAACAGGCACAGAAATCACTTTCAAAATTCCCAGTCATCGAATATGCTATATAAAAATAATTCCCCTGTTCTAGTAGATATGTGACTCACTATATTCTTCTTCTCTAATGTAGTTATATTTTTTCTTTTCTTATTTTTAATAAATTTTATTAGATTATTCATCAGGTGACCCATCTTAGCATCCCTTCTTTTGGACTGACCAGAAACTACTTCCTCTTCCATGTTACAAGTATTTATCAAAAATTTTAGGAATCACCTTAGCATTTATTAATCCATTCAGTGAACATTATTGGATTTCTACACCATGCCAGACACCTTGTAGGCATCTAGGAGAAAGAAAGTAAAATGTTATTCCTATTCTCAAGATGCACCTCTCCCTAAGTGTATTGCCGAGAAAACATGTTCCTGAAGATGCTGCCTCCTCCCCCATGCCCTTCCTCCTCTTTCTCCTCTCTCTCTCTCTCTCTCTCTCTCTCTCTCTCACATATTAAACTTATATGGGGAATCCTATATACAAGGTACATTTAAAAGTCTGGGTGTTCATTGATAAAGAATCCTATTTAATTTTATTTCACTCAGATAAACTGAATACCTTTTGTGTAATACCTGTTGACTATCCAAGAAACTAGCATTTTTAAGCAAATAAGAGAATATGCTTTTTGAACATTTTTTCTATTCTGAAAGAAGAGAGAAAGGTCTTGGGATCTTGGATTTCCCCAATAAGTTACTGAATTCAGAGAATTTTAAGGAGAAATGTGCATTATATATTTGAAAGAGTTGTACGTAACTTCAACTTATATATTATCACTTACACAATTTCATTTCAAAATTCTGCACTCTCCCACAAAAAAGGTTTAAAAGATTGTCATAACAAACTATAACGTTTCCCTGAAATTTTATCAATGTGTGTCAGTGATAGCCTTCTAATTTTGTAGGTTTCCAAGCACTGTAAAGTATTGGGTTTTTGTTGTAATAACAAAATCTCAGGAAGATCATATGGTTAGCTGCCCAACGTGGGTTGGAAGAATAAATCCTATGAACTTGGGCGCCAAGGCTTACTGTTTTCTAATGCTCTGACATCATGGAGGGATCCCTCATAGCATCTGGCTCTGTCAGTTTCCTGCTTGAAGTATTCTTGAGCAGCTGCCCCTCACAGCAGGGTGGCTGCAAGCCACTAGTGGGGATCTCTGCTGTGAATGACAGCTGCAGGGTGATTTTGGTCATGGCTGCCAAAAGGCAGAAGTTGAGTGAAAACATTATAGAATTTTCATTATTCACTGAGGCAGTATATTCATGGCCAGACAAAGAGGGCACCAGTTGAATACAGGAAGGGGGAGAGGGGAGGCATTGAGTCTACTTGCTAAAGAGCTTCCATTGCCAGAAAGTAGAAGTAAAACAAAACTGATGACAAAATGAATTTTCAAGGTCCAACTAGTTCTGCTTAGTTTATGTACCCTTTCTTTGCCTGAGAAGCTGAATAATACAAATAATATTGCTACTATTGCTAATATCTACCATTTATAGAGTGTTTTCCAGTATCAGATACCACTATCTATAACTGTTAACTAAATTTCTCTTCCAACACACTTATGAATTAGTTAGCTGCCTTTTTTAGATGAAAAACTGGTATGTTGGGAGTTGTATAACTTGCTCAAGGTCACATAGTTAGTAACTTGTGAAACAGATATTCAACTAATACCAACTCATACAGGGACTGTTGCAAAGTCCATGCCATTGACTTACAACTGGGTGAGTTTCTCAATTCCAAGAGTAAATGACTGTCATTTAAACAGATGTAGTTCTCTTTCTTTCTTTCTTTCTTTCTTTCTTTCTTTCTTTCTTTCTTTCTTTCTTTCTTTCTTTCTTTCTTTCTTTCTTTCTTTCTTTCTTTCTTTCTTTCTTTCTTTCTTTTTGTTTTCTCACAACAATCTGATTAGATCACAGTAATAGAACAAGGTGGCAAAGGTGGGCAATAGGAAATGAATTTGGTGACTGAATTTCAATTTTTACATCTAAATTTCTGTGATCTCCCATTCATTAAAAAAAATAAAGCTATGAAGTGCCTTTGTGAACATGACAATGACTACCCAGCATATATATGCCAAATTTCACAGCTTCCTTTAATGTTAACGTAGGTGACTTGATTATTGTTTGTGCCTACACTTTGAACACCATAGTGTCCTCTGACTATACTCACTGAAATGCAGAAATGAAGCTCAGTTCTCCTCACCCCTGACACACACACTGAGGGACATGTTGTGGAGTAGAATATATACGTGAAATGAGCCTGAAGTGTGTAATGCAGTCATTATGGGAAGCAAAACTCGGAAATATCATGATTCCTGTGGAATAGAAAATCCTGGAAGGGAAATTCAATTTGCCTGAGTGCTAAGACGTAGAAAATGGGGTGCATCTCCTCAGAGGACTTTTCTCTTTGAACACAACTTAGGTTTTTATAATTGCTCAAAGGTTTTCTCTTTCTTTCTTTCAGAGATTAAAAAGAAATTTTATTTTTAAAGTGCTCAATTGCAGTTTGAGTATAGACTTTCAGAGAAAAGAGAATTGGAGGCCATTCTATTCATTCTCCAGCTGTAGATGGGTTGATGTATCAGAAGGTCTTCAGAAGATCTTTTGATAGGGAGATCAGAAATTACTTCCCAGAAATTGTGAGGCAAGGGGCTCAGACCAGATATAATTATATTTCTCTTGTCCTCAAAATTCTCACAATTTATTCTGATTTCTTTATCACCAACTTTTAGCGGAGCTTTTTTGTTTTGTTTTGTTTTTTTCCGATAATATGCTTGGGATTGGTTGCTCACCATTCTCTCTGTAGCCAGTGCTAAAATTTTGGACAGTATTTGAGATAAACTTTTATTAGAGTGTTTCCATTAAGATGCTTCAAGGCCATTACGTCAAGGAATGAAACACATTTATCTTGTTCTGACTTAATTGCAGAAAAGATTGTTGGTTTTATATGCTATAAAGCTGCTTTCAGGGAAGATAGAGCTTCATATCTATAGTAACAGAGTTTCATTTTGTTGAATCCTTCAGTTTCTCTTAACACTGCTGAAATTATAATGCAGTTTCATTTTATGAGACTCCTGAAATAGTGGCTGTGGTCACTGCCTGGTTTACCAAATTGACAGTGACATGTACAATATGAAGTGCTAGAAGCCAGCTCAGCCAATTCACAGCAGCAGTTCAGTTCATAGTATTTGCATGCTCTGCCTTCTAGGAGGCTGCTTTATAAAGGTTCATACTGTAGCCAAGAGAATTTATCTTGGCTTTGTTGACCATAATGCTTTTCTCTGAACAACAGCTCCCCAGAGCCGACCCTCATGCTTCACCACATGAACTTGAAACCTTGATCAAGGTGCTCTGATGACCTAACCTCCTCTACTTACTCCTCTAAGCCTTTCTTCAGCTCTTTGAGTCAACCTAATGTTCAACACCAAGTAAGATTCGCCACAGTCATCTTTAGAGATCCATCCATTATTGGAACCAATTAGCAAATATACAGTACAAGCGAAGTTAGAGCCAAGTGTGACACCAAAAAAATCTCTGGTGAAGAAAAGTTAGTTTATTGCCCCCTCTCCCATTCATGTAGAGTGTTTACTTCAAGTTCTACCCATGTTGATACAATCTTAGAGAAAGGTTGCACCAAAAAGCCTCTGTCACCGCACTACTAGTATTAGGGCACCACCTTGCTCCCTGAATGCACTCATGGAAATGAGATCCATCAATCAGGTTCTAAGTCATTGGTTTGTTGAAAGAGGATTACCTTCTTTTTCTTTTTTTTTTTTAAGGAATTTCTCATTTGAAAACAAAGTGAAGAGAACAAGAATCAAAGCATGGAAACTGACAAGTTTTAGATCCTTATCCTGGCACTTTCCACTTCAGAATCAGTGTTTCCCATCAGACTGGACAAAAATAGGTCAGAGATCTGTTTCTCCAGATGAGAAAAGATGATTATCATATGTCAAGTTAATTGGCTTCACTATCTCCCAAGTTTCTCTTAGGCAGTGCATTTCTAAAATATCCCTGAGAAGCCCTTTCCAAATTCATCATTGATTATTGAGTGGCAAAATTACACATTCTCCACATATCAGATGCCACTTCAATCTAGGTATAAAAAAGGAGGTCCTTTAATCCTATGCTCCACCAAACACGAGCCTTCACATCTTTATTTCATTTTCATTTGATTGGATTACTCTGAGCGTTTAAATTACTCTACCCTTTAAATCAAATGAAATTCTAATTTTTGAGTATATTTTATTAGTATTATACCTGTATTATACTCTCCCTGTGTTATGCTCTAGTTGATTGGTTCCACTAATATATTAACCTCTGAAGATGGCTATGTCAACTCTTACTTCATCACTATAAATAATTAGAGGGTTCTATCACATAATGCACATATTCTTCATATTTTTTGTGTCCTAATGAGATTTTCTGTGTATTAAAGGCAGGAGTTGTGTGTGTTTAGCAGTCTAGTTTAAAGCATGATATATATTATCTTGCCACTTAGAAAACATTATTTGGTGATAGTGACATGGAATTCAAAAATTGGGAAGTAGGTTGTTCAGAACATGGAGTTGATACTTCAGAATAATTAGGTCTTTTTTTTTTTCCTTTTAGGCATAGTACAGTAGATTAAATCTAGGAAGTTAAGACATTTAGGGATAGTGTCATTTTGAAAAGGAAACATCAGAGGACAGATAACTGAGAATATATCCCTTTTTACAGAATTCCATAACATATGTACTTCTTTTTTTGTTTCTAATTTTATATAATTTTAATGCTATATTAATTGTATTATATACTTATAATTCGATTTTCTACTATATGTATAATATATATACAATGTGATTAAAATTTTGTGGCTAAATTTTTATATTAAACAATGTTTTTATTTGGTTTCATTTATATGTGGAATACAGAGAAACCAGACAAAGAGTCAGGAAAAAAGCTGACCATAGATCTGAGACCTAAAGCAGGGACGTAGGGTCAAAACAGGAGAGGGAAGAACACAAGGGACTATGATGATGGATCACAGTTGCTATGGTGGTGGGAGAAGTACTGACACAACATATGAAGGCAGAAATCAAACACTATCCAAAAAATTAACAATGACATAAGAACATAAATAAATAAATTGATTAAAGTAAACAAAAAATACATCTGTATGTTTTTATGGCAAATATTTCTTTTTTTTTTTAAAGATTTATTTATTTATTTGTTTGTTTATTTGTTTTTACATACAATCACTGGGTACAGTCAGAAGCGCGGGAGGGTGAGAGAATTCACCAGAGCCAGAGCGGGGAGCAGAGCAGGCAGAAGGACCGAAGTACACTGCTGAGGGGAGCAGTGGGCGGCAGGAGAGGTCTGCGCGCCATGTGGGACCCTCCTCTGGTGGACTGGGAGCAGCTGGGGATCGAACCGGCGCCACAGAGGCTGCGGGCAGCTTCGCAACCCAGCGCTCAACCGCTGCGCCACTGGGGAGGCCCGGCAAATATTTCTTATCTTAAATATAAATATAAGATCCCTAAAGACAGGCTCCCCATTGTAGTCATTTTTATATATTCCTTATATTCAGGTAAGCATCAAATCTTCCAAATATTAAGTACTCAGTGAACTACTGTCCTTAATGAGCTGTGGAGTTATGATGGAAGGGTGGTTGGTTGAACTGACTCTCTTGATATGCTATCTGTGTAGTTGGTTTAGCCACCCTTTCTGAAGGTCAAGGTCCCTGTGCTATACCCATTGCTTTCTTCAGTCCCCTGCTGATAGCTGAGAACTGATACAAGGTATTAATTCCTATGGAAAAATTCCATGGATGTTATTTTCAACTAAAAAGTAAATACGGTGTAGAGCTTATTTTGTGCTTTTGTTCCTTGTTATCGCTCTCTTTTTTGCTTTTTCTTTCCCTCATCTCTATTTACACCCCCATCACTCGCTGAAACCCTCCCTCCCACACTGATTCAAGTTCTCTCTGCAGAGTTGATCATCAAAGAGCTGAGAGAAAGATAAAATAGAAAAATATATGGAACGGAATTAAATACGCAACACAGTTATTGGTCTTTTCTTTATTCTGTATTATTCTAACGTCCATTTTACAAGTTATTTTTTGTTTTTTTTTAATAGTTCATTTCATAAAGGACTTTTTAATCACAGTTGAGTGATTAACTATAAAATGACAAAATAGTATGGAAGTTCAGTGTATTTCTGGGTAATTGCAACAATTTTAAATGTAATCCTTTCTTTCCTTTCACCAACACCTATTAAGTAGCCTGGCAACATGTAGGACAGCTGTGGCGACAGAAAGCTGTAAAGACTTGGTACTCACCCTTACTGAGCTCCATCCAGTCCGAGGGCGAAGGAATGACAAATCTTATCCCTCCCCCCCACACACACACACCCCAAAAAACCAAAAACAAAACCCAGAAGATATTAGCTCCTCAAGTAAATATTACCTCCAAAAGTAAATTCATCAAATTTTCTGGAACTTTTCTGTTTGTTTGGTAGGGAACTACTGCATGAATCCTCCTTCCATTGTGCTAAGTAGTGGGGGAGGGCAAGGAGAGAAAAAATAACACTCCATCATTAATGTCATGTCAAACCTATGACAAAACAACACCGATTTACTGTTACTATTTTTATTTACAAATCACACAGAGAATGTAAATAACGAAGTCATGGGCAGTTTCTACTCTGCTGCTATTTTATCTGTTTTCTTAGCTTTCTCTCTTAGGTCCTCAGTCCTCACAGAATATTCAAATCACCTGGGCAGTTTCTAAATACACCTACCTCCAGAGATTCTGACTGAACTATCTGGGACATAGAAAGGTTTTCAATCTTTTCAAGTGATTTTAATGTACAGATAGGGTTGAGAAAACTGATTGAATTGTCTGACTAATTAACTGCATTATCCCTTTTCTTCCCAAAAGTAAATTCATCAAAAATAGCAATACCAATAATTAAAGGAATTTAAATAGAAGGGGTTAGGGTGGTAGATTCAAACATTTATTTCCTCTACAGAAGGGGGGGAACAAACTAGTGCTTTAAGGAAGGAGTTTTTTCTTGGCACAAATTCTAAGAGAAATTCTCATGCCTGATGACAAAGTAAAAAACAATTCTTTTTAAAAAATGCATTATTGAGGCTTTATTTAGGTATAAGTGACAGGTGAAAAGGTGTACATATTTAATTTATACAGCTTGATGTGTTAGAGATAAGCATACAATCATGGAAACCATGACTCTAATGAAGGCACTTATTTAAGGATTTCAGGACTATGGTTATAGTATTGTAAAGTCCAGGAATACACAGTGCGGGTTTTCTGATCCAGCAGACCGGGTAAAGGAGGAGTCAGAGTCCTCAGTGGTTTTTTGCAGGTCTTTTATTGGGGTTCAGCGGGTACATGGCAGGCAGGAGTGCTGGGGGACCGGGAGGCTGGCAGTCCTCCCAGCCCCCAGCAAATCTTCACTCTATCTGGGCTCTCTGGCATTCTCTCTGCTTCTGCTTTTCTTGCTTCTCTCTCGGCTGCTCTTTTGGCTTCTACTGGCGTCCCCGTGAGGCCGCCCTTAAAAGCACAGCCATAGCCCAGGTGAATCCCATCTAACCTATGCCCACACTCTACTCCAGGTGCCCGCCATCAGGCATGCATTCAGGACCGCAAGGATCCATCATCTATCCTGATGGTGGGAGGGCAGAAAAGCCTGACATTTTTCCTTACTCTACAAGTATATAATATTGAGATTTTCAAATGATGCATTGATAGAAATTAGCAAAATATGCCAGAAGAGTAACTGGTGGCATTGTTTCCACATTTTATCATACCTCATACTTGGAAGATATTACCTTCAAATAGCTCTTCATAGAAGCTGATATTAGGCACATCAAGACAAAATCTCTAAAGAGGGTCTGGAATGAAATGATATTTTCACTGATAATTCTTTGACTTTGGAAATGCTGTAGATGAGTAGAGGGTAAGGAAATTATGGTAAAAATAAGGTATATTCTTCTCTTTATGAATGCATGTATATTTGAAGCCCAAGTCAAGACATTTGTTAGGAAACAGTTCTCATTCCATTTATCACTTGAACTAATTTTTAAGACCCCATTTTCCATGCTAAAGGGAAATTAAAATAAATCCATGTCTCCAAAGTACTTAGGCTCAGTCTAAACAGAGTATAAGAAGCCTATTTGCCATTCATATCATATCTCCCTATATAAAGAGTTCCCTCAAACCAATAAAAAAATCAAAACATACTAGAAATGAGAACAAAGTTCATGCACAGAGTTCACCAAAAACCACATACAAATGGCTATTTATAAGGATGAAAATATTCAATTCTGCCTAGAATAACAATAGGCAAGTTAAATTAATTTATATATCATTTTTTAATCTATCATATTGGCAAAGACCCAAAATTATAAAGCATGTGGCAAAACAAGGACTCCCATACATTACTGAAAGTGTGTGAGTTTGCACCTCCATGCAAAACAATTTGTCAATATGTAACAAGATCACAATGCACTTGCTAGAGTTCAAATATTAGGCACATCAACAATGTTAGGCACATAATACATCACGTTCTAAAAATTTAACCTGCAAGAATGTGCAGGTTTACTGATACAAATTTATTTGTAAGATCAAAATCTGGATAAGCCTAAATGTTTATATAACAGCCCAATTATATGGCACATCCATAAACAGAACATCCATAAACAGAACTATGGAGCCATTCAAAGCATCACAGACTGTTTAATCTACTGATTAGTGCTGATCTTCAAGCTATATTAAGAAAATAAAAGGTGTATGTATAATGAGCTGCCCTTAGGTTCTTTTACATTTTTAACCACTTGAATGTATAAAACATTCAAAAATAAAGTAACAATGTCTTAAGCTGTTGTTACCAGTTACAAAACAGTCACAGAAATAGGCGATATTATTCCTGCAGGAAATCCCATCCTAAGGCTAAAAGCCCCCTGTGTGCCTACCCACATGGATACAAGTGCTCTACTAGGTCATTTTGCATATTTACTGTGGAAATTCTAATTATTAATCACTCCTGCATTGGAAAATGTGGACAGACAGTGATTGATGTCTAGCTGTTCTCATTAACGGGAAAGTCACCACCCCTCCCCCACCATCGCCATTGTTTTCCTGAAATGCCTCATAGCCCTCATACCCCAACTTCCCACTCTTTTCCCAAAACTCAAGATCTTTCTGGAGTTGGTCTACTTATATGTTCCTCGAGAGAGAATTACCTGATCCCCAAGTGTGCTAATTTGGGTTTCCTGCCTATATGCTCCCAAGCACTCCTTATTAATTAGCATAGTAATTCTCATTCTTCTGTACTGCAGTCACCTGTTAACTCGCCTTTCTCCCCCAAGGAGTAGGCAAGGATTGGGTCTGACTCACTCACTGCTGTTTCCTTAGCTTTTATCACAGAACCTGCCAAGTAATTCGTGTTCAATAAATATTTGTTGAATGAAAGAATGAAGAACAGTTTTAGCATCAAAGATTACTCCTAAATCAGGATCAGAACACCTTGCTGTCAGCATAAACTTCCATTCATTTTTGGAGAACAGGAGAATAGGTGGAGAAACACTGAATTTCTAAAAAAAAAAAAAATAATTTAAAACCATTATAATTTAAAGTTATCAAAATAAATCTATGCGTATCTTTCTTTTAAGCTTAAAAAAGTGTTCTCATTGTATTGATTTAGACACTTTCCATTACTTTTTCTTTTTTGGTGGGGGGCAGGGGGAATGTTCACAGTGATTTCGACTATTCTTTCATTCCCAGAATAACTAGACAGGTAGTCAGGAGCTCTGTCTCTGAGCTCAGAGCTGGAGTGTCATCCTCACCTTTATGCATCCATTCTGTTCAAACAAATGGATCATTAATTTGAAGCATGCTATTTTTGGAAGTTAAATTAATCTATGGGAAAGCCCTTAAAATTAACCTTCAGAATTATTATTCTGAAACTATTGTTCCCTTTCCAAAGTTTATGCATCTACAGATCAACTGCAAATCATGACAGGACATGGAGCTAGTTTCTTATTTTTCAAACTTTAGTGCTCACAGTTATATTTGAAATTTATGTTTATATATACATTGACACTGTCCGATTTGGTGATGGGTATATAATGGTTAATGACTCTAGGCAAGGGTGGAAAAGAAGACAATCCTGGACAGATAGAAGCTGTAGTACCCATAGCAAAAAGCAACAATTCATAAGCCCTTTCTGACCTCCATGTTTATGAGTAAAACAAACATGCTAGGGGAATGAAGGACATTTTGTGGTTGGATCCTTTACTATACTGAGAACATCTTGCCTTCCTAAGAATAAGAATGAACTTAAACACCTTCTGCTTGGTGCTTCAATTTAAGAATGGAATTTACTTACTGCTCGTTGCCTTCGAAATTTCATTTCTCTTAGAAGGGAACTTTTAAAAACTACCTTAACTTCCTTTCTTTGTTGAGCCTTTTCTTTGCAATGGAAATGCAGTGGAAAAGTTTTGGGATGTATTTAATAATTCCAAGTATTAAAAATTACCTTCCTTCCTTTTTAAAGATTTACTCTATTTATGCATGCAAGAACCTGGGTACAGGCCAAAGATGTGCGGGTGAGAGGATTCAGCAGAGAAGGAGTGGGGAACAGAACAGGCAGATTGACTGAAATATACTGCTGAGGGGTACAGTGGGCGAGAGAGGGGAGGTCTGCTGTACCATGTAGGTTGCTCCCTGGCCAGGATCAATAGTGGGAGGCCCAAAATTATCTTTCTTTCAACCAACTTTACTCTCAAACAGTTCTGCTTTTTTTTTTTAGATTTATTTATTTATTTATACAAGCACTGGGTACAGTCAGAATTCACCAGAGCCAGAGTGGGGAACAGAACAAGCAGACTGACGAAATACACTGCTGAGGGGAGCAGCAGGTGCACCAGGAGCAGGAGAGGTCCGCGCACCATGTGGGACCATTGCCCGGTGGCTGAGGATCAAACCAGCGCTGCAGAGGCTGCAGGCAGCTTCGTAACCCAGTGCTCAACCGCTGTGCCACCAGGGGAGGCCCTCAAACAGTTTTGGTACTGGCTTTAACTATGACCAGAGGGTATGACCGGACAACTGAAATTTCTTGTCTGTCCTCTCTGCTCTCACTTATCTCTCAGGAGAAGGTCTCATATCCTCTAGATCTCAGCACTCAGGTTGTGCCTTCTTCTTTCCCAACTACCGCCTACAGGAATCTGTATGTCCTCTAAGAGCTGATACATGTTATAAAATAAATGGTGTGATGGTTAAAGTTTGGAGTAGAGTTTCTTATGAATTGGAAAGAATTCACTGTCCCCATACTGCTGCTGTGGTGTGCAGGGAACTCTTAAATTCTTAAACTCTTAAATTCTTAAATATGCACATATTCATGTCAACACATTTTAGTGGGGGACTTTGAAGCCATTGGGAAGTCTTGAACCTTAGAGATAAATTAATTTTCTTTGTGAGACATACCTGAGTATTTGTAGGTACAGGGTAAATTCATTATATTTCTCAGTTTATTACATTGTAAAGATTCTCAGCATGATTTCAAACATTAGGGACATCAAAAGAAATCAAATGCATGGGTCTTCATGTCAAAGCAGGTAAGGACTTAGGAACAAAAAATAATTTGAGGTGGGTTAAAGAGTATCAGTATACAATGAAAAAAAGAGCAATGACATTTAAAGTAGATTCAAGATGAGTGTAAAAAAAACTCCTCTCTGGCCTAGAATAACAGTAAAACTGAATTTTCTCCTTATATGTGGAACTGATTCTCATAAATGTATGCTGAATTTTCCCTTAAGATTATATATAAGTAATGGGAAGCTAATTATACTGAACTTAAAGGGAGAATTTGGAAGTGAGGTATAGAGAGAAGGCAGTACCCTTCCAAACCAATAAGAACATTAAAATGTTGGCTATCAGTCACATTTCGCTGATTGACAGCCTATGAAACCTAGGATCCTAACCCCTCCCAAAAAAAGTCCAAGTTAAAAAAACATTGTCTCCTACATTCTTAGACAGTGTTTTTATGATAACCAGTAAGGTATTCATAACCTTTTGATCACAAAGTAAAATTAGTCAAAATAAAAGCATCTACTGCAATAGCTCCCATCACCATTTGAACATGATGCCATTTATGTCTTGGTCTATAGGTCTCATTACTTGGCACTTACTATAATCCATGTGGGGGTTCTGAGTGACCTTACATGTCTGTTTTGAGTCTTGAATGCCAATTCCCACCCCCACCCCAATCCCCTGGCCCTGGGATTCACTTTTGCTTTCTTTCTTTACTGGCTCACCCTATGAACAATATCTGTCAATTTGGGAACTTTTGGACATTGCCCTCATAGGATTATTCACATCCTGTTGAAAATCTCAATACATGAAAGGAATATTTTACTAAAAGAATATTTTATTAAAGGAATATTTTACTAAAAGGAGAAACAACAAACTTCTCAACAACTAACAAAGAAAAAAGACAGCAAAGGCATGGATGACCAACTGTCTAAATGTCCTCAAAAAACCTGGACAGGATGGAGAGGAAGAAAGCAATTTGGGAAAGGCATGCTGTGCCTAGAAAGATAGGGATGATGTTTCAGTCTTAATTGCTCACAATTTTCCCTGCAGTCATTATGCTCATTCACAAGCTTAGTATTATTTTGATGCCATTATTCTATGGATGGTCTTGTTTTTATTTTTTCGGATATAAGAAAGGGACAAAAAGAATTTTATCACAAGCCTGTCAGGCAAATTGTTCTCTCCTCAGAGGGCAAGACTGGTTGAATCTATGTCAGAACTATTCATTATGCTGATCTCCCTGGAGCTAGAAAGCCAGTGTCCAGGGTAGGACATGAACTCTTCTTGTCCTCAATATTGACAATTGAGTCAAATGTGGGATTTTACTCCTGAGTCCGTATTGGGCCACAACTCTTCAGCAGCAGTGTTTTTATGATGAAAGGAAAACAGAAAGCTGACTAGCATTTAGAGCTTTACTGAAGGTCAAAAGAGGCACCTTCATATGACAAGCTTCCTGGGAAAAGCTCAGGCCACCAGCAGAATCAAAACTATTTATTAAGGCATATCAGGCAGCCAAGAGCATCCATTAAGCACTGTTTGTACTGAAACTAAGGAATTAAAATGAAATAGAAGATATAGGCCTTTCCTTTCAGGAGTGTGAAATCTAATGGAGGGAATAAAATATGCAAGCAAGAAAATGGAACAGTTACAAATGAAAATAGATAGAAACACTACAGGACAGCAGCTGAAACATGCAAGGACCATCATGGCTAATTGGACACTCACAGAGATATAATCTAGTGTGCAAAAAAAATAAACAAATAAAAAATAAAAAGCCTGAGAGTGGCTGGGGGAAAAATGTGTATGGAGGGTGAAAAATATGATTTTTAAAAAGATATTTCAGCTTTAGGTCAGATCACTTGATAACACAAACATTCTCCAGGCTCCGGACCCTATGTCTCTCCTTCCTTTCTAGTGTTGAGAATGAAAAGAACTGAGTACAAAGAACACAATAGGAGAGGAGAGGAGGCAGACTCTTGGAGTGGGGTGGAGAAGGGATAGAATGAATGTAAAGGAGAGACTCCATGAAGAATATGCTAGCAATGATAGGGTAGACACGTGTAGCTCTCTAAAAGGATATAAATGTATCTCTGTACCTATAGATGATGGGTGGGAACAAGTTAGCTAGACCAGAGACACTCAACATATGCTGGAGTCAGCCAGTAGATACTATTACTTTAATCAAAGGTAAAGAACTATGAATAGTTTCAGGAATTCCTTATAACATTTGCTGGGATGCGGGAGGGAATTAGCCTCTGTATTATAGGCTCTCCCATGAGCTATCATGACCTAAAGACACAGTTCATTCTTCAAGAGTGGAAGATGGAGGAAGTCAAGGCAAGCCATGAAGAATCGGTCAATGTATTGTACGGTAAAGAGGGCCATCAGATTATCCCATCTATTCCCCTCCATAGGAGAGATGTAAGGGACAGACTATAGAATGTGGACCTAAATAGGCATGAGGTATGTGCCAGAGAGAGGAGTTGGACTGACAAAGGACACTGGTAGGACACAGGGAGTGTGACTTAGTAAAGTTGTCCTTGATTAGTTTTTCTCACGTAGTGCCCAAAGACCTGTGTATATTCTGCCAACAAGCTGGCTTTCAGTTTCCAAACAGCAGATTATGGTAAAACCATACCTGTGTTTTTTTTTTTTTTTTTTTTGCATTGAAATTACATCCTAAATATGATACTTCTTCCAGGTTTAAGCATGAATGGAGAGGGAAGGGCTGTGATTCTTGGGTTGTGGCTCTCCTCATCATGATTCTGCACAGTGAAGTGACAGTCTTTGTCCCAAACACTAAATGAGAAAATGGTAATAAGTGTCCTTTGAACCCTCTTCAACAAGTTTCTACACAAACCTTGCCTGAGAAACCACTGGGTTGTGATGGTCTATGAAATCTGATTATGGCAAAAAAGCACAAATTAATTGCTAAAGGTATTTTCCAATTTGACTCCAAATTAATACCACAACAGGATTTCAGGGACGGATTTCTTCCTCTTCCATTGCCTTTTTATGCAAAATCATTTATTTCAAAGTATAAACACAGATAAAATTTATATCAAATATTCAGAAAAGATATGCTGAAAGAATTAATTGTAATACCCTTGGAAAGATGTATGTATTAATAGTCTTTTTTTTTAAATTATTACTTTAAAAAGTATCTTTGCATTCCAAAAATGAGTAAAATCATTGGTAACTGTCTTTTCCTTTCTGACTTAATTCACTTAGCATAATCATCCCAAATTCAACCCAAAATAACCAAAGGAAACAAACTGGAAAAACACAACAAAAATAACTCTTAAACTCTGAAAAAAATGTGGTTACTAGTAGAGAAGGAGACAAGGAAGAGGAAAGGTGACAGAGGGAGTAAGTGATAGTGCAGTGGGCTAGATCTTCGGTGGTGGGTAAGGAAGCACATGCAGATGTTAAGATGTAATCTTGGACTCCTGAAAATGTACTTATGAAGTGAATGGTAAATCAATGAAATTTGATTAAAAAATGAAATGCATCTTTATGTTTTCTTTCTTGACATTTGCATTTTAGAGAGCAACTTTTAATTGGTAATCTTTTCTTCAGTTGTGATATCATGGGGTAAAAAACTTATATTTGCACTGAATGAGTGTTTTACAACTTGCACTTTTGTAGAAATGAAGCATTACTAGTGACATCAGGAATAATGAATTTCAAAACAGTAACGGTAGAAATCCTGGAGATCTTTCATAGAAGGGTTAGAATTACCACAAACTTTCTTCCTTATCACAAGCAGCTTTCCACCCACTGTGTGGGTGAGAACTTTGCTTTTATGTGACGGCCCTATATCAACATGCTGGGATCTGTGTGTACAGAGTAGGTGTCAGGAAGTAGCCCAGAATTCATATAAATTTCTTCACAATAAAATTTTTTGCTAACAGTTGTAAGTGGATTCGTAAGAGAGCAAGAGGGAAATAACTATTGCAAACAGGACAATCACAATTCACAAGAACATTTGTCAACATAAAATTTTGGCAGAAGTTACTAATATTGAGCTGTGGTTTACAGCCTTTAGAGAACTATGGCCATTTATGGTTAATTGAAAGGAAATCATTTTCTCATTTGTATTGCCATCCGTCTAGAGCTGGGGATAAAAAACAGACAAGGGAAAAATAAAGGAAAAAACCCTCCCACACTAATTTTGTGATGTCTTCTATTTTTAATGCTCAACCAGCTTAAAATAGCTCTAATAAAATAAGATCTAAAACCTAAAAAATGAAGTATAATATTAATTCCCTTTTTAAAAATTAGATCATTGATTCTTTAAACATTTGGTTTCTTGCTAGTCCTTGTTCCTGGGTTTGAGTCTCTTACATGATGCCGAAGTGGTGTCAGAATCAGGAAGGACTGAATTTCACTGATTTTTTTTTCCAAGTTTCTAAATATGGAACATTTATCCATTGTCACTCTATTTTTCTTTCCTCCCTGTTTTGGAACAAATTGGGGCTTCTCTGTTAGAAAGTGGAGGGTTCAAACCCACCTTGGTGGTCTTGGACAGATTACTTAATCCCTTTAAACTTCAACTTCCACAGCCATACAAAAGGAATAATTACTATCATAGATAACTTTATAGGTCTGAATACAGGTTAAATGGTTTGAAATTGAAAATGTGACAAGCAAAATGTCATAGATTACTTGGTTGCCCACATTTGTACTCACAAAGTTGTTTATTCCCTTACCACTAAATAGCAGTGAACTAGTAGAGAATATTTTCACTTTAAATCATTATATATAATAACTCCAAGTGATTTACATTAGAGGGGGAATTCTTCAGCTCACAGCCTCTGAAAGTCTAGAGACAACACTAGCTTCTGGTATGGCTTAATCCAGAGGCCCAAATCATTTTCTAGACTCAGTTCTCTGAGTCTTGGACTCCGTTGTCCTGTTCTGACCTCACCTGAAGAACTTCCCTTGCAATAGCATGATGGCTGCCGTCTGGAGTCTGATATCTACACACCACCATAGCCAGTGGAATAGTATTAATGAAAACAGCAGTTAATATCTATTGATCTCTGTGTATGTGGTTGTCTTCTTTTTCTTTTTTCATATCATATATATTTATACATGCTATATATATATATAATATATATATATATTTTATATATATATATATATATATACACACACACACACACACACATACACATATTTAAGGTATACAACTTGATGATTTTGTTACCAGGGGCTGAAGCCAAAAGCTGTTGTAGATGGTGCACCTGGGAAGGTGGCACAGGTGAGGGTGAATAGCCCCAGATGATATATGAACAAAGTATTGGAGGGGGTGGAAGCTCAGATAGAAAATATAAGGGACTGCAGAAGAAGCTGCTGGGATTCAGTATTTTTTGGATTTTAGCATTTTCCCGGAATCAGCAATTGCATATTCAACCATTCCTACCCCCACCATGCAGATCTTCTAAAAGGCTGCTGTAGGCCTTTACCGGACATGGAGAGGCTTTCAGCAGCCAGCCTCAGAGGAGAAAAGTTCAGAGGCATTGCAGGTATCTGAGCTACTGAAACTGTTTCCAGCTTTGCTGCTGTTAGAGCCTGGAAGGGAAGGCTAAGACCTGAGCTGGGCTCCTGGCTGAGCTGTTTGAGTGTGGGACGTTTGTTAGTTGTTCGGCTGCTGCAGCTGCAGTTTTCAGTGTCAACTGGTGCTGAGCTGGCTCATCTAGGCAGCTGTGGTAAGCAGCTCCTGTTGTGTCTCCTGCTCTCTCTGAGAGTTGGATGCTGGCCTAATGTCTGGCTGCCATGTCCTCTAGGCCCTTAGTTGTGGAAAGACACCATCTTAGATGCCTTTTGTTTAGGGTTTCAAAAACACTGGACACTACTTATGGTGAGATAAGGCAATTTGTGATCTCAGTGACTCTTTGTTTTCCCTAGTTTGTTAAATAAATCCCATTATTGTTGTTCTCTGAACCTGAGTAGTCTTGCAATTGTGCACATGGGTGAAGAACTCAGACAGTGACCAGTAATCTATTTGGGCACTGTCCTTGGCCAGTTTTAGTGCACCTCATTGCCCTGTATCAATTTGAAGTATGTATATGTTATGAAATATCTACTATGATCAAAGAATTAACATTAAACTCAGATGTTTTTCTAAACAATATGGATATATGCATATGCACACGTATTCCCCACTACAATCTCATATTTATCTTACATATGAAGAAACTGAAACATGAGAGGTTATGTAATATTTCCCAGGTCTTTTAACTAGATGAGAATGTAATCTGGATTCCAACCCCATCTGGAGCTAAATTTTGTGCTTATAACCTATCTGCTGAGCTGTTTGTTCCCAGAAGCCCCAATTCAGAGCTGCTGACAGCTCATTGAGTTATGTGCCTCTTCTTGAACCAGTCACTAAGGACAGAATATGCTGATTATTTTAAAGCAGTTAGGATCCACACTAGAGTTGAGAACATGATCTATCCATTGACAACACTTTGGTGAGAAGGGTGCAGGGGTACTTGCCAATAGAATGGGTGTGGATAATAAGCAGCAAATGACATTTTTCCCCTATGGATTATGAATAAAGCTATAGTTGATACCTCTCAATGAACTTCCCCTTACCATACAGATTTTTTTTTATTTAAAAAAAAATTTGCTTTATAACATTATAGCATTTCAGGTACGTACCATTATAAGTCAGCATCTACAATTACCATATTATTTTTACAGAGCAGAATGGGGGGTACCCCAGTGCTCCTAAACCTGCCTGCTCTAAATGGGTTCTGCCATCTGCTGCATAAAAAAAAATGGAATCTTAGTGTGTAAGACCTTTAATATAATTAGTGCACAATAAAGAGAATAGAAAAAATATAGTTAAAATTGTTTCCAGTTAAAAACACAAAGTTACCCATTCCCTCAAGAGTAAATGCCAAGTCAAATAGGGTTAGCCCAGAACAGGACAACCGAGGCCCAAAATCTTGCCACAAGTCTAAGTCACCTTCTGGTGGGGAACCATAGGAAAGGGGCAGAAAGTGTCAGCCAAATTTGGAAGGAAAGAACAAAATCAAAATACAAGTCAAGATAAAGTTTGCCATTGTCACCCTCCCCATGGGTCTCTCATGCATCTTTCTGTATCTTCAAGTGTCTCCTTCCATGTCCTCGAAGTCCCTGGTATGAGTTCAAGGCCAAGAAGCAAGTGTGGTTTCTTGACATGTCTCTCTGCTACATGTGCCTCATCCAGGTCTTTTCTTCATATCCTCTTTCCTAGTCCTTCTCCCAGTCTTTTCTATCTTCTCCTTCCTGCCCACTTCCACCCTTCCTTGGGTGTAGGTTGCGAGGGGGAGGGGGAGAAAGTAGGGGAGGGTAGCAGGGAACCTGGAACTTCCCTTTTCTCTGGGGATTACACTGTTGCATTGTAAATAGTTTCCCTTTTTCACCGCACAATTGACCCCTTTGACCTAATTTACTTAGCTCTTCTTCTCCCTTCCCTGGTAACATCCATTTTGTTTTTATAGTCTACAGATTTGTTTTTTTTTTTTTTTCTTTCATAAGTGTTGTTTCTTTTTCTTCCACATATGAGTGAAATCATATAGTTTGTCTTTCTCTCTATGACATTTCACTAGTGTAATATACTCTATGTCTATCCACTTGTTGCAAATAACAGCATTTCATCTTTTTTATAGCTAAATAATATCCCATTGTGTATCTATACCACATCTTATTTAGCCACTCATCTGTTGGTGGACACTTAGATTGTTTATAAGCTTATAATTTAAAAAAGAAAACAACTGAGTTTTGCAGGGCCACAGTACAAGGTCTCCAATAACATTTCTCACAGCACTACATGATCTCAAGGTGCTTGGCAAGTGGGCTCCAGCTGCTAAGTTCATTTCTTGCCCTGAATTTTTCTTTGCTTATTTTCATACATCCACCCTTTCATCCATCTATGCATTTACACATCCATTCATCCAACAGTATCAGAGCAACTACTGTGTTTCCTGTATTGAAAGCACTGGGAGTTCTGGAATAATCAAGGTTAGTATAGATTCAGCTGATATGGAGCTCACAGAGCAGTGGAGGATCCACTGTTTCAAATAAAGTGTAACAAACAGTTATACTAGGGAACTGTACTTAGGAAAGCCCAGGGTCATATACAAGCCCATAGGGAGGAATCCATAACCACTGGCCTGAGGTCACTACTAAAAAATTACATCTAACATAAGCATAAAGGAAAAGGAGGAATTAGACAAGGTGAATGAAGATAAGGCCTCAGAAAGTGTTGTGAATAGTCTGCCCAGCTTTTTTTTTCTGAGATCCATAGCAATGGCCTCCCCTTATCTTCACTGTCCTCAAAGAGTCCTAAAGAAATTAGAGTTTGTCTAAAGAAATTCAAGGTATGTGGTAATTGAATTTATTTACATATGTTTTCTGTTGGGTAATACTGTGCATTATTGAGTAATGTTTCAGAAATTTTAGGGTTCCATAGAGATCTTAAGGGGTAGAAGTAAGAGGTAGAATTAGATGGTCTGTACTTTATGAAGGGTAAGAAACTGAGCAGGAAGACCCTTGAATCTGTTAAAGGGCAGAATGTGGGGCACCCTGAGACCCACAAACCTGCCTTGCTCTAAATAGGTTCTGTTATCCACTTCATCAAGACAAAACTCTAGTGCTTAAGCCCTTCAGTGGAAAGGAACTTTAATATAATTAGTGTTCAATAGAGAGAAGAGAAGGAGAAAAAATAAAGTTTCCAAATCAAGCACACAATGTTACCCATCCCCTTATGGGTAAATTCCCAGCCAAACCTGGCTGTCCCAAAGCAAGGCAGCTGAGACCCAAAAGCTTGTCACAAATTTCAGATACCTTTTTTGTGGGGGACCACAGGAAAGGGGTAAAAGGGGCCAGGCAAATCTGGGATGAAAGGAGCAAAATCAAAATATAAGTCAAGGTAAAAGCTGCCATTGTTGTCCTCCCCAAGGCTCTCAGCCATGTCTCTGTTTCTTTTAAGTGTCTCCTTCCATGTCCCCAAAGTCCCTGACACAAGTTCAAGGCTGAGAAGCAGCACAGCTTTTTCACATATTTCTGTACCACATGCCTCCTACAGTTCTCCTTCATGTTCTCCTTCTTTCCTTCTTGCAGTCTTCTCTAGCTTCTCCTCCCTGCTCAGCTCCATCCTCCCCTAGGGTGGGACAGGCAACCTGGAACTTCCCCTTTCTTTGGGGATTAACCTGTTAAATCTCTCCTTTCTCTTATTTAATCAGACCAGCTCTGCTCACTCTGCTTTTATGCTAATGAAAAATATAGGCATATATTATTGGGGACAAAGTTCCACTGCTTCAAAAACAAAGTTTAAATGTCGCTAAGATAGAATATGGATTAATTAGGCACAGTTTCTTAAATTTATTTTTTGGGAACATTTCTCCATATATCAGAGATCAGATCCTTGAGTGAAAATGTAACTAACTTTGTAACAGGGTGGTGCCCACGAAAAGGGGAGGTTCCAGGTTCCCTGCCCCACCCAAAGGAGGGTGGTGCTGAGGAGGGAGAAGAAGCTGGAGAGACTGAGGAAGGAAGAAAGCAGGATGAAGAGCAAGAAGGAGAACTGAAGGAGGCACATGTAGTAGAGAGACATGTAAAGAAACTGTACTTGCTTGTTGGTCCTGGACTGCTTGAAACAAATGTGGGTGAGAGACCTGTGAGGAGGTTAACAGTGGCAGCTTTTATCTTGATTTTGATTTTGCTCCTATTCTCCCAGACTTGTCTGGCTGTTTCTGACCCTTTTCCATCAGTCCCCACCAGAAGGTGCTTTAGACTTGTGGCAGGCTTTTGGGCCTTGCTCTGGGCCAATCCCATTTAGGTGGACTTTTACCCATGAAGGGATGGGTAACTTTGGATGCTTGATTTAGAAACTATATTCTTTGTCTTTTCTGTATTGCACACTACTTGTATTAAAGTTCCTTTCCATTAATGGTCTTATATGTTTTGTCTTGATGCGGCGAATGGCAGAACCTATTTAGAGGAGGCTAAATAGGGGGTTCTGGAATGCCCCTCTCCCTGCCCTGTAACATCTTCATGACAGTTTTTAAAATAAAATCCAAATTTAGATTTAAAATGTCAAATTACACTTTTTCAGGAAAGCAATTCCCTGTAGCAATCCACCTGGTGTGGCAAGTAAGGTATGAGAGGTTTTAACATGTGCAATCAGATTTCAGTGAAGAAATAGACTTTTTCTAGGGATGGTCAGCAATGCATTCACAGACAAGCTGGTGTCTGAACTGGGTTTTGCTGGATTTCAGTTGTCATCGATGTGAAAAGAAGTGCTTTCCATATGAAGGGGGTAAAAAAGAAGTAAAACATGGAGAATGGAGTACAATATGTTTGAAAACGAGTAGAAGAGTAATGTGGCTACAAGTTAAGAGTTATGTGAAGGAATTATATAGGATCACAGTAAAAGAACTTGTGTGGATTAACATAAAAGAATGACAAATAATGACCTTTCTTCTCAAGGTCTTTGTGTTTGCTCTTCTCTCTACTTAGAATTATTTTCTCCAAATCTCATTATTCAGGTTTTAAACCAAAGTCACTTTTTCCAAATGATCTACCTTGACCAAATTGTTACAACAATTCCCTCTTTGCTCAGCAACTCATATTCTAGTCCATTAACATATGATAAGTCCTCATTTGACATCACTGATAGGTTCTTTACCACAACTTTAAGCAAAATAACATATAATGAAACTAATATTTATTTTTGTTCAATGACCAGTATTTTATTTTAGTTGTCAATGTTATAATGAAATGACACTGGATGAAATGATATTATTTAAGGATCATCTGAATTTTATTTCCTACATGGCACTAGATTATATTATTCATTTGTTTGTTTACTTATTTATGCTTATCTTCTCACTAAAAGAAAGTTATGAAAACAGGAATCTTTTTTCTCTGTTTCACAGCTGAATCCTCTCCACCACACAAGTATGTGGCACATAGCAGGTGCTCAATAAGTATTTGTTCACTGAATGAGTATATGAGTTCTTTAGTCAATAGATAATGAGGAGTCATATGAATTTTTGAATATGGAATGTAACAATCCAAGCAGTATTCAAGAAAAGCTAGTTTGACAGCAGGTTTTAGTAGGGAATGAAGGAATATGAATTTAAAGGCAGGGAAATTAATTAGACTGTCTTATAGTCCAAATAAAGAATAAAAGCCTGAATTCAGGCAGTGGCAATGGACATGGAAATATGGGATAGAGAATTGTGAAGATCAAAGGCAAATTACTTGAAGATTGATTAACCATGGAATGTCAGATACAGCTGATTTTAATTGAATAGACTTTCCTTTCTTAGGGACTTTGGGAAAAGGTGCTAGCTTGGGCATAGTTCAATTTGAAGCATCATTAGCTCTAAGAGTTGTAACATGAAGAAATAGAGTAACAAATCAAGTAAGCAATGTGTTCCCTTATATGAAAAGAGATGTTGGGGGAACAAATAAAGATTTGGTAGTTATCCCTTGGTAGTGAACAAGATCTCTGATGGAAAGTATAGAAAGAAAGGACTAGAGGACTGAGAACAGAAGTGTGTTGAGCAGGGCCTCCCCTGGTGGCGCAGCAGTTGAGCACTGGGCTGCAAAGCTACCTGCAGCCTCTGCAATGCCGGTTCTATCCCCGGCCGCCAGCAAGAGTCCCACATGGTGAGCAGACCTCTCCTGCCACGCCCGCTGCTCCCCTTGGCAGTGTATTTCGTCAGTCTGCCTGTTCTGTTCCCCGCTCTGGCGCTGGTGAATTCGCTCACCCTCCTGTACTTCTGATTGTACCCAGTGCTTGTATAAATAAATAAATAAATCTTAAAAAAAAAAGTGTGTTGAGCAAATATAGATCACAAATGAGAAAAACAAAAGGAAACAACAGGAAATGGAGAAGGGGGATAATTCTAGAAGGAAAAAGAAAATTGGGAAGAGAGTATTTCAAAGAGACCAAAAGATGCAAAAAAATGGAAGATGAGTATGCTACAGGTTGAGGTAAAGAGTGTCCCACTGTGGCCTTCAGTGCATTCCTAAGTAGATCACTAACCCTCTGCCACTCTTCCTAGAGTCTGTACCCAGCCACAGGGATGTTCCATAGCAAGCACAGCTGTTCAAAAACCCTTCATTTTTTAAAAATTCATTTGCTTTTTACTGTGTTCCTGTATGTGATTTTATCTCCCTTAATACCTAGTAACTTATAGTTGAGTCCAGTTTGATTCTTTTAATTGCTGAATGTTAGTTAATATATCAAAAGTAAAACCATGCAAATCACAATAACCCTAACAGTGATACACAAAATTTCATCATTTTTTTTAACCCAATAATATTAACACTGTTATTGCTTGTCACCAGTGTGGAAATATTATATATGACATATGGGGAAAATAAAAAGATATTAAGTTCTCTCCCTTTTCATAGTCATGGACTATATTTCTAGTCTTTTCAGAAACAGAAATATGTCTCTATGTACCTCTTTATTTTTTTTACAGATTTCTTTCTGAATTTAAGTGAAAGTGGAAACTTTGGCGCAGAAGAAAATTGAATAATCTAAAAATTATGCTATGCTGAGGAATAACTATGGATTTAAGACTTGCCTCCAATCATTCAGGGTACTCTTTTTAGGGTTGAATTAAATGAAAGCAACTACTGACCTATAGGACTTTAAAAACTGAAATTACCAAACATCTCCTTGGTCAGCAACTTTTGCTATGTATGCACAGCATATGCGAAGAACGTGAAAGGAAAGCACCATCTCGAGTCATACACAGACCTGGTGGAGGGCACATGTGGTGCAGTAATAATTATGACATGAAACGAAGATGGATGAGCAGAGTCTGTAACCTGTGTCCCTGAGCCTAAGGGTGCTTAGTGATACCAGGACATGGGTGGCAAAAGGCAAAACAGATAAGCCGTAGGTCAATCTCACTATACCAAAACAAAAGCCAGAGAAGAATGAGGGTCCTTATCATAGTCCTGGAAAAAAGTATTAGTAAGAAATATTGATTTATACCCATTTTAAAAAATCTTTTTAAAGTTTATGACATTAATTCTAGGTTTGGAAAATAGACATAAAATGGGAAAACTCCATAATAACAATAATACCACTAACTCAAGATCCCTGCTGTTTCTTTGTAGTTCTTTCTTATTACATTTTGAAATCTGATTCCAGTGTCTTTCTCCCTTAGAGACACAGAGAGTATGGGTCAGTCCCAGTCCTTTCTTCTCTGACAGTTTCAGATAATGGACAGCAGTTTTCAACTAGCCAATGTTCCAGTGCCTGCCTTTCCCACTAACTACAGGAGCCTTCATTTCTGATGGGTGTGAAGTCTGAGCAGAGATGAGGGAGAGGAAAACTCAGGTCCTCTGTGTACAGTGACACTTTTGATGCTCAGTGAGCTCTGGGCTCTTTTTCTAGTCATTGGAATGGCTCACGCTGAATCGTTCTATTTCACTTGATACCACTTGTTATCAGGAAGCAACCATGTGAACCATTCTGTGGACACAAAACAGTTTTCATTTGGCAAAGCAATTTGGCTCACAGCCAATCCTAGCTTCACTCCAGACCATTAGTGTTATAAACAACTGAGTGTGGGCTTTTGAGTTGGAATACCTGGGTTCAAATCTTGACTCCATCATTTCTTACTTTGAAGAGTTGAACAAGTTACTTCATCACTCTCTGCCTCAGTTTCCTCATCTTGAAATGAGGATGATACAAAACCAACTCCAAAGGTTTTTGTGTGAATTAAAAGTGTTAACCCGGGGGCCTCCCTGGTGGTGCAAGGGGCTATGTAGCAGCACTATGAAGCTATCTGCAGCCACTACAGCATGAGTTCAATCCATGGCCAGGGAGATGACCCACATGGCACAGGAGACCCCTCCTGCTTCACCTGCTGCTCCTCTTAGCAGTGTATTTCAGTAGATCACATTCTGTTCCCCACTCTGTATCTAGTGAGTCCTCTCACCCCACACACCTCTGGCACGTACCCCAGTTATTGCATGCATAAATAAATAAATCTTTAAAAAAATAAAAGTGTTAATCCACCTACATTTCTTAGAACTATGTCTGACTCCCAGGAATAACTGAGTAGATATTTATTTATTTATTTTTAAGATTTATTTATTTATTTATACAAGAACCAGGGTACAGGCCAGATGCGCGGGAGGGTGAGAGGATTCACCAGAGACAAAACAGGGAACAGAACAGGCAGACTGACGAAATACACTGCTGAGGGGAGCAGCAGGCGACGCAGGAGAGGTCTGCCGCGCCATGTGGGACCCACGCTGGCTAGCTGGAATTGAACCGGTGCTGCAGAGGCTGTGGACAGCTTCACAGTGCTGTGCTCAACCGCCTGCGCCACCAGGGGAGGCCCTGAGTAGATATTTAAAATGTAGACACAAATAGCCACAAAGTCAAGCTTACTGGGTAAGATACATAGAGATAAAGAGATAAAATTGGTACTTATTTCCACATTTTAACCTTGAGAAAGACCTGCCAAAGAAAGGTTCATATAATGCCATACTGATAAGAGGTATGTTCTGCTTCAGAAACCACAACAGAGAATTAATTATCTGTGACTCTTTTCCTATGCAGAAGGGTTTGCATGGTGACCTCTGAGCATGACAGCAGGTACAGAACTCATGCTCAGTAAATGTTGAGCAGTCAGAACTGTTACCGCCTCTTCCCTCACTATTGCTGGTTCTAGCTGGTGGACAGGGTTAGAGAAGGCCTAGAGGATTGTGGAAAACTGGGCAACTGGTGATTTTTTTTTTTTAGGAAAGGATGTTGAGGATTCTGTGTCACTCCCTCTGTGGAGACCTCTGGCCAAAAGTTGGATGCTCTGAGTCTTGAGAGCTGTGCTAAATCTCCAGGGAGTCACTGGCTTCTCTCTGGGCAATTAGTGCATTACTGCAATTATAGCTGGTTTACCAGAGAGCCACTAAATGGCACCCTAATGACTAGAAAAGATAATGTTCAACCCTATATACCTAACATCCATTTAGAGAATTACTTCGACACTGGAGACAATCTGGCTCATTAATAAATAAGTTCATTTCTGTTTCCTAAACTAGACTATAAGTAATTTAAGCCATACACTGATCTTTGAATTTATAACCCTCTCTCTTTTATTTCCTCTTTTTCATCTTTTAGTTTTTTTAACAGCTTGATTGAGGCATAGTTGACATTCAATAAACTGCATGTATTTTAAGCACACAATTTGATAAGTTTTGACTTCTGTATACATCTGTGAAAACATTAACAAATCAAGTTAATTAACTTGTCATGTCCATCATCCCCTACATTTTCCTCAAGTCCTTTTGTGTTCCTTCCCTATTAACTCTCGCTGTCACAGACAGAATACTGGGCAATCGCTGACAATCACCTATCTGCTATCTGTCACTGTGAATTTGTTTTAGAATATTGTATAAAATGCAATTAGGCAGCATACACTTTTTAATTTTTTGCTTTATTGCACTGGGCAGGACCTCTGGTATGATATTGAGAAGTGGTGAGAGCAGATGGTCTTGTCTAGTTCTTAATCTTGGGTGTAAGTCATTCAGTCTTTTATCCTTAACTATGGATTTTTTTCATAAATGCCCTTTAAGGAAATTCTTTTGCTCCTCATTTGATCAGGTTTTTTTTTCTACTCTGAAGAATACTTTAGGTATTTTAATGGGGATTGTGTTGGATTTATCACTTTTTGATAGAATAGTCATTTTGACTAAGTATTTGATTCTTTTTGAACAATTGTGGATAAAATTATCTTCTTAATTTATTTGTTCTTTTTGTTCATTGGTCGTAGATAAAAATACAAGGTTTTTGTATGTTTGACTTTGTAACCTGCCAGTTTTCTATATTCATTTACCATTCTAATAGGTTTTAGGTGGAGTTTTTAGGGTTTTCCATAGTTAGTATGCATATCATCTGTAAATGATGATAGTTCCATTTCTTAATTTTCAACCTGGATTCGTTTTACTTCCTTCATTATTTTATAGTCTAAAATTGCTCAAGCTAAAATTTCTAATACAAAATTAATAAGAAGTGGTGATAGTGGGCATCCATGTTTATTTCTTATCTTAAAAAGAAAGCTCAATTTAACATTAAGTTTTACATTGGCTATAGGATTGTATGGCCTTGTTATTTTGAGGTAGGTTACTACTATTGCTATCCTATTTAGAGGTTTTATTATAAATGTGTGCTAAAGCTTATCAGATACTTTCACTGCATCTATTGATATTATATCAATAGATATGATTTTTAGTCTTTTGTTTTTATAGTATATTACTTTGATAAATGTATGTTATTTTTTATTTCTTTTTATTTTTTAAAGGTTTATTTATTTATGCATAAAAAAGCTGGGGTACAGGCCAAAGGCATGGGTGGATGTGGAGTGAGGATTCACCAGAGACAGAGTGGGGAACAGAGCAGGCAGACTGACCAAAGTACACTGCTGAGGGAAGCAGCAGGTGAGTCAGGAGATGTCTGCTGCACCATGTGGGTTGCTCCCTGGCTGGTCGGGAATCGAAATTTTGCTGCAGTGGCTGCGGATAGCTTCATAGGTTGCATCTTAACACTTGAACCACCGGGGAGGCCCCAATAATGTATTTTAAGCCATCCTTGCATCCCTGGGGTAAATTCCCTCAATCATGATGTATTATCCTTTCAATGTATGGTTGAATTTGATTTTGTTGAAAATTTTTGCAACAATATTAATCAGAGATATTGGTCTGTAGTTTTCTTTTCTTATGCTATCTTTATCTAATTTTGGTATTAGGGTGATGTTGGCATCATAAAATGCATTAGCAAGTTCAATAGGCATAAGTTCTTTAAAAGTTAGATAGAATTCCTACTATAAGTGAAACCATATGATATTTTTCTTTTTCCTTCTGACTTATTTCACTGAGCATAATTCCTTCTAGCTCTGTCCATGTTGCTGTGAATGGCATGAGTTTATCTTTTTGATTGCTGAGTAATATTCCATTGCATATATATATATATATATATATATATACCATATCTTCTTCATCCAGTCATCTATTTTGGGACATTTGGGTTGTTTCTAGATTTTACCTATTATAAATAGTGCTGCAATAAACATAGGAGTACAGGTATTATTTTGAATCAATGTTTTTGTGGTTTCACTTATAGGAGGAATATAGGGGAACCAAATAAAACATCAATGTAAAAAAATAATAAGAATACAAAACACAATAAAACAAAAACAAACAGTTATAAATCACAGATATTTTGATGCATGGGGAGGAGGAGGGAGAGTAATAAGAAGGAGGGAGGGAGGAGCACAGGTGACTGTGGTGATGGTGCATAGGAGCATTGGTGAAGGAAATTCTATGTGACTACACCTGAAGAGGTGGGGAAGAAAATATTGTTTAAAAAATGAACAATGATGTAAAAAAAAATTAAAAAAAGAAAGAAAAATTAACACACGCACACAGTTAGATAGAATTCTCATATAAAGTTGCCTGTTCCTTGGGCCTCCCCGGTGGAGCAGCAGGTTGAATGCAACATTCTGAAGCTGTCTGCAGCCTCTGCAGCATGGGTTTGATTCCCAGTTGGATGGGGAGATACCCACATGGCATGGTAGACCTCTCCTGTCTGGCCTGCTGTTTCCCCCTCAGCAGTGTTTTTGGTCCTCTGCCTGTTCTGTTCCCTGCTCTGTCTCTGGTGAATTCTCTCACCTTCCCACACCTCTGGCCTATACCCCAGGTCTTGCATAAATAAATAAATCTTAAAAAAAAAAATGAAGTTTCCTGTTCCTAGGTTTTTGATTTTAGGAAGATTTTTTTAATTACTATTTTAATTTTTAAACATAGTATTTTTTTTCTTATATTATTGTTAATTTTTGGATAATACATGATTTCTTCCCCCAAGTGTTGTCAACATAGTTCTTCCACAACCAAAACACACCATATTCCTTTGTGCTGTTCTCCCCACCCCCATTATTCAACCCTCCTCCAACTTTCACCCCTCCCCTCCTGGATGCCTCATTTTTATGATTTGTTTTTTTCTATAGTCCATATGTAAGTGAAACCATTCTAAATTTATCATTTTTTTAAAAGATTTATTTATTTTTATACAAGAATTGGGGTACAGGGCCTCCCTGGTGGTGCAGTGGTTGAGCGCTGGGCTGTGAAGCTGCCCGCAGCCTCTGCAGCGCCGGTTCAATCCACGGCCACTGGGTGAGGGTCCCACATGGCACGCAGGCCTCTCCTGCCGCCCGCTGCTCCCCTAAGCAGTGTATTTTGTCAGTCTGTCTGTTCTGCTCCCTGCACTGGCTCTGGTGAATTCTCTCACCCTCCTGCACTTCTGACTGTACCCAGTGCTTGTATAAATAAATAAATCAATCTTAAAAAAAAAAAAAAGAATTGGGGTACAGGCCAGATGTGCGGGAGGGTGAAAGGATTCACCAGAGACAGAGTGGGGAACAGAACAGGCAGACTGATGG
Organism: Talpa occidentalis; assembly: GCF_014898055.3. NCBI lineage: Eukaryota > Metazoa > Chordata > Mammalia > Eulipotyphla > Talpidae > Talpa > Talpa occidentalis. The sequence goes on from NW_023604972.1 coordinate 69,812,055, forward strand.
AATACACTGCTGAGGGGAGCAGTGGGCGAGACAGGAGAGATGTGCTGCGCCACGTGGGATTCTCGTTGGCAAGCCAGGATCAAACCCATGCTGCAGAGCTGTGGCCAGCTTCATAGTGTGGCGCTCAAACGCCTGCACCACCAGGGAGGCCCAATATTTATCATTTTCTTCCTGACTTATTTCACTTAGGTCCAAGCCTTCCAGCTCCATCCATGTCGCTGAAAATGGCATGAGTTTATCTTTTCTGATCACTGAGTAGTATTCCATCATGTATACATTCCACATTTTCTGTATCTATTCATACGTTTTGGGACATTCAGGTTGTTTTCATATCTTGACTACTGTAAATAGTGCTGCAATATACATGGGAGTACAGGTTTCCTTTCAAATTCGTGGTTTTGTGTTCTTTGGGTAGATTTGCAGGAGTGGAACAGCAGGGTCATATGGCAGACCCATTTCTAGTGTTTTGAGGTACAGCCACATATCTTTCCGTAGTGGCTGGACCAGTTTACATTCCCAATAGCAGTGTAAGAGGGTTCCTTTTTCTCCACATCCTTGTTAGCACTTGTTGTTGTTTTAAATATGGGCCATTCTCACAGATGTGAGGTGGTTTCTCATTGCAGTTTTGATTTACATTTCCTGGTTAACAAATGATGATGAACATTTTTTCATATGCTTGTTAGCCTTTTGCATTTCTTATTTGAAGAAGTGTCTATTTAGCACTTCTGTCCATTGTTTGATTAGGTTGTTTGTTTTGAGTTGTGTGAACTCTTTATAGATCTTTTTTTTTTAATCTGTCAAATAGAAGTAATTTTTTTATATTTTTATATTTTATTTTATATAATTCTTACGTAATTTTTCATTTTTGCACAATGTATGCATTTTCATTTTGATTATATTCCCCATACAATTCCCCACCCCCTCATTTTGACCCCAATCCCTCCTCTCTCCTCCTCCCCACCCCGTAGTGTGTCTCTGGCTTATAGATGTCTGGATCAAGAAAATGCAGTATATATACACAATGGAATATTACTCAGCAATCAAAAATGATAAACTCATGCAATTTGCAGCAACATGGATGGAGCTGGAAGGGATCATGCTCAGCAAAATAAGCAAGAAAGAAAAAGAAAAATACTGGTTGGTCTCACTCAGAGCAGGAATTTAGAAAACCTAAATAAAGAACCAGGAAAAAGACTAATTATAATAAAGAAAAAATCAAAATCAACAAGCAACTATAAACCAGAGATTCTTTATAGATATTTGACATCAACAACTTGTCAGATGTATGTTGTGCAAATATTTTCTCCCATTTAGTGGGGTGAATATAGGAAAGCGAATCATGAATTGAAGATTTCTACTACATACTCGAATTTCTATAACAGTTTTATTACCTTTCATGGAAACTTAGCAAGATGTTACCCTTACAATAGCCCCTATTTAACTTTTTCTTTAAAGTCACAGAAGTATATTCTGTTCCTAGATATGTATTCTACAAAAAACAAGGTTTTTATCAGTAGGTAAAAATTCAAAATATAAAATAAACAATTTTTTTTGTTTGGTAGAGGCTCTTAATTAAATAAAGACATTTATTAGGTAATCATATCTCAGACACTTCTCTTTAGTTGTGCAAACTGTTGGGATTTATTTTGATGCCATCAAAGAACTTATGTGAAAAGGGGCTATTAGAGAAGCTGGACTAATTGGAACTACCTATTCCAAGAAGAAATAAAAGTTTCACTTCTAATATGTCAATTTGGAATATCAGCTTCCAAATATATACTTTCATAATGTCAATTTGGAAATTGGTGACTGCCTATACCCAATATTAGCACACAGAACTGCAATTTCTAATGCTGACTTTGTTAATTCATTTAAAAGTATTACAAAATTAAAACTTAGAAAGAAAGGGAGGCAGGAAGATAGACCACAAGCTTGTTTACTGGAAATTTTTCTGGAAATTTTTAATTTTTTTCACACACATTGTCATTTCTAGCAACCTTGCCTATTACTTCAGTGTTAACATGCACATATACATCAGTATTAGGTGTCTACATTATACCTAAAGCTTGATGCTGTGTTTTGAATACAGACCAATAAAATCATGAATAAACTAACAGTAATGCTTACTATTTTCTTTCATTAAGTAAAAGAGTATAATAAGAATCTATAATGGATTTGCCATCCCTAAAGTCCAACTGCTTCTTAACTAAGACATTGCTTTTGAGAACTAGAGTGTAAAACTGAATAGTTGCTGCATCTCTGCATCAACAAGCTGATAATTAGGTAAGAAATGTAAACATGGAGCTCTAAAGAAGACAGAGACTGACCCTGACTACATGGACCTTTGGTTACTGCAAAAATGTAATTTGTTACTACTTTGAACTCAGAGCCAATGAATGTTCTGTTTCATCATCTTACAATACCTGCTTCACTAAAGGGCATCAACTATCTAGCACCCTGTTGTATACCCCTTTGCTCTATGGGTTAGAGGCAGGGCTCGCTTAAGCTCTCTGTAACTTTCTCCTCAAGTTTAGGAACAAATCTCAAGAACAGAAAGAGGTGGAGGCAGAGATTGGAAAGCAGAGAGCACACTGGGAGAAGCACATGCACTATTTCACATAGAATTTGTCTTTAGAGGTGACTGTATTCTGACTCTCTTGGAATGAATTCCTTTCAATGAGGACTTTATTCTTTGTATATCCTCAGTGAAGTTAATACCACAAAGCTTTTCTATTCCTTCTGCCTCCTCCTGGACAGGTCTGAATCCCCCAGTTACCCCTGAGCTGGAATCTCAAATAGTAAGAAACATGTCTTATGTTTGAATTTTGAAGAGACGAATAATTCAGGGAAATAGTGGCAACTCACTTTTTTGGAAAGGGTTATATTTATAATTGAAAAAAATCTGTGTTTTTCTACATTTTAAACATGAATCACATCATGCCTGTCTTAATATGAGCTGTATCATGAAAGATCATAATTTCTTAGAATGAGATTCCTTCTATTTGGAAGAGGATATTCTAGAGGGATCACATAGAGAATTGATTGGGATCAAATGAGACATACAAATACTTAGTTTTTTTTAAAGATTTATTTATGCATACAAGAACTGGGGTACAGGCCACAGGTGTTGGGGTTGGGGTGTAAGGATTTGCCAGAGACAGAGTAGGGAGCAGAACAGACAGATTTACTGAAATACACTGCTAAGAGGAGTAGCGGGTGAGTCAGGAGAGGTCTGCTGTGCCATGTGGGTAGCTCCCTGGCTGGCCGGGGATAAAACTTGTGCTGCAGTGGCTGTGGATAGCTTCATAAGCTGTGTCTTAACCTCTTTCACCACCAGGGAGGCCCCCAAATTAGAATTTTTAGAATGGAAACATCTTTATGACTCAGAGCAGGGACCATTTTCTACTACTTTCTCAAGGGTATGGGGAAATTTATCATTTATTTATTTATTTATTTAAAGATTTATTTAAAGATTTATTTATTTATTTATGCAAGCACTGGGTACAGTCAGAAGCACGGGAGGGTGAGAGAATTCACCAGAGCCAGAGCGGGGAACAGAGCAGGCAGACCGAAGAAATACACTGCTGAGGGGAGCAGCGGGAGCGGCAGGAGAGGCCTGCGTGCCCTGTGGGACCGTCGCAGGCGGCTGGGGATCTAACCGGCGCTACAGAGGCTGTGGGCAGCTTCGCAGCCCAGCGCTCAACCGCTGCGCCACCAGGGGAGGCCTGGTATGGGGAAATTTAAAGAACAGTTTTTTTGTTTTGCTTTGCTTTGTTTGTTAAGAGAAAACTGTTTAGCCTGGTTCAAAAGCAAACCTGCATCCTGTATCTGGAGAAATACGATCCCCTATTGAGCAAGAACAAGTCTTTGATATCTTATAATAGGCAACAATACAAAATATCAGGGCTTATAGCCTTATCAGAGAATTCAGCTCTGACTTTTAACACACTGATGTTCATAGAGGCAAGTTAAGTATTAATAACTGTTCATTCTTAATGCTCTTTGAGCATTCGTGGTCCATAATTAATATGCTTTCAAAAGGAAATGAGGAGTATTGGTCAATCAAAGAGTAAGTTAAAAGGATGTCCTTTAAAACTCCTATTTATATCCTCTGTCAATCCTGGAACTGGATAATTATAACTAGCAGACCACTATTCATCTAGTCTCACTATTGAGTGGTTCTTTACCAAAAGTTGATTTTAAGTTTTCTAAACTTGTCTATTCTACATTGATTTATAACTGCTTATAATTATCTCCTCTCTCTCTCTTTCTCTCTCTGAATTTGAAAATCACAATAAAACATCACAAGCACAAGGAAAAATAAAGATAGCAATATCATTGGCCCTGTTAGCCAACTAAAATATCTAGGTGTTATGAAGGATGCTACACCTGCTGTAACTGCTATAGATGGAAGGACTAATTACTCTATTATTTCCCTCTTTCTAGTCTAAATGCACACTGCTTCCAAAGATGCCTAGAAAGGCAGGCCCATTAACTTCCTCAATGGTATCAACAGTGATTCCATCTTATAGTGGAAAACAAAGACATGGCCATCCTTTGGTCAGGAGGGACTTAGGAGGAAAAAAAAAAGTTTATCTCCAAAAACATTTTCTAAACTTAAGCTTTTGGATTTCACTTTGTTTTTACATGAAAATTTCATTTATTTTTAAAACATCTTTTAATTTTATTTATTTACCTTTATTGAGTAACATTAGCTGACAACACTTAATATGACTTTGGAGAATAGGTTGATACCTACTCAGATGTATGTCACCACATACATCACCCACCACCAGAGCACACATTGTCCTTTATCATAGACCATTGTGTCTCCTCACCTCTTTTTCATCCTCCCACCCTCCCACCCCCTCTAGTAGACTCGATTCTATAGTCATATTTTTAGGGTTTGTTTTGTTAGTTCCTTGGGGTTTTTTCCCCTGCATTTCACATATAAGTGAAATTATCCAGTATTTTTCTTTCTCTTGATTAATTTTGCTTAGCATATTGATGCAAATGGCAAGTTTGTCATTTTTTTATAGTTGAGTAATATTCTATTGTGCATATATACCATATCTTCCTAATCCACTTCCTAATCCTATGTCTTTGGGCACTTAGGTTGTTTCCATAACTTGGCTATTGTAAATAGTGCTGCAATGAACATAAGTTCATTGCACTTCAAATTAGTGCATTTGCATTCTTCAGGTATGCATAATTGCATACCTGGGGGCATAATTGCTGGGTCATATGGTATATGGTGTAAATATATGGGCTATGCTATGTATGTGACACACACACACACATTATTTATTTGTTTACTATTTCAATGATTACTGCTTTTCACAGGGTCCGGGCCAGTCAAAACTCCCATTAACAGCATAAGGTTTCTTTTTCTCAGCACCTTCACCATCATAATTTGTTGCAGGGTTTTTGTTTGCTTTTTTAATTTTTTGACTTGGGTTATTCTCAATGGGAGTGGGGTGGTATCTTATTGTGTTTTTGGTTTGCATTTCCTTGAGGATTATTTATATGCCTTCTTAAACCTTCTGTCTATTTAGCTCTTCTACCCACTTTTGACTAGTTTATTTATTTTTGTTGTTGTTGTTGATTTTGTATGAGTTATTTGTAGATCTTGGATATGACTCACTTGTTGGAACTTTCAGTTATTTTGTTGCATTACCAAATGATTTCAATTTGGGGCAATATTTTAATACAGAAAGAAGTAAAACTCTAGCATATTTGAGGCTTGAAATTATGCTGTTTGGCTGGCATATTTTAAAACATATCAAATGAGGCAGACATTGTTTGACAAAGTTTTACTCAAAATGTATTATAAGGAATAGTGAAAAGGAAAATATCAACAATTTTCTTCATAAAATGTGAAAGACAAAGGCATAGAATTGGAGTAGATATAGTAACACCATGTAGAATTTAAAGTGACTTTTGTGGTTTATAATCCTTTTAAGATTCAATCTGGAAAATTGTATCAGAATAATGAAAACATGAAATCAAATCATAAAGCAGACTATTGGTTAAAGACTTTAACATCAATGGACATATTTTATCCCTCTTGTTCATAATGAGAGCACATTTCTATTTCTTTTATATGCACAAAGCAAGGTTTATGTCAATTTGCCTCATAGTAATCATTATTTCCTTTGCAAAATTTTAAGTTATTTTTAAACTCTAATATGATTATATTTTTTTTTCTATTCACTATGCTTTCTGCTTCATTTCTTGTACATATAAATTAAAATAATTCAAGTCACATAGGTATTGATGGGCATAAAACCCTGGGTGTTGCAAAATTGCTATCATAAGGCTTAGATCATATGGGGGTATTGTAGGGCATAGATTTTACTTCGAAATTATCACCTTTGTGTTTGAATATGCTGATAATCATTGCCTGCCATGCACAGACTAGATAAAACAGTATCAGAAACCACATCTTATTGGGCTTTATTCCTACACTATTTCTGTGTAACTTGTCAGAGCACATTGAAATTCTCTGCTGTTGTCACTATGTGACTGAGTTTTAATGTATGGCAGCATGTCCCAAGGGCAGAGCAGATTATACTACCTGAACCCTTTATCTGTAAGCAGCAATACAATGGGGCAATGTAAAATAGAAGACAGATTTATTTAGACATAAACAATGTAAAAAATATTATTCGATACTAGAAACATAAAATCCAATATCCCAATAAATCTAGCTGGCAAGCCTTACCTTATTGCTAAATGATTGCACAAAAGAACAAACTTTCTTTAATGTCTCTAGGTTGACAAATGCAATATGTTCTGGCTACAGCCTCCTAACTTTGTCAGGAGCTATAAATCCCTTCTCTATTGGGTTCCAATATTTCCGAAGAGGCTTACAGGATTTCAGTCTATTCTGTCACAGCTTACTGAGACCTTGGCTTTGTATTTGTCCCCTGATACTTATGAAAACAATGAGCATTACTGGAGTGTATTATTATAGAGTTGTTTATATTTTGCCTTCAAATAAATAATCAATTATAAAATTGTTCTGGTTCAGTATACATTTGAACTTTTAATGTGAATACAAATTACTTGATGATCTTGTTAAAAAGCAGATTCAGTCAATTGTTTTAGGTGAGGCTTGAGATTCTTCATCTGAACAAGTTTCAGGTATAATCAATGCTGTGAATGTGTGGACTACAATTTGTGTGGTGATGTTCTTTAAAAAGAGAATCTGACACATACTGGACTTAGAAATTTCAATCTCAGCAGATACTTTAGAGTGATGCCTTGGAACATTTGTTAAACTCTTGATGTGTGCCAGGCATGGGCTGCGCAATCCCACGAAGCTTAGAGGTTCGTGGGGAAACCAGGCATAAAGAGGAGATCTTGCACAGAACTCACAGTCAGAGCAAGAATCCATGCTTCATATATAGCCTTCCAGACTCATGGTCCTATATAGCCTTCAGACTCCTGTCGTCTTTATAGTTCACTCCTATACTACCCACCTTCAACCATCATTCCATGTCTTATTCTTATACCTTCTCTAAACATAATGGTAAGTCTTTCCATTATAAGTCGCTAATCAAAAATGACCAGTTGTGTCCTAAAAATGGGTGTGTGTATTATTCTGTATATAGCGTGGAATCTGTGAATGATTTTAGCAGGAAATTGACATTGGAAGAGCTGGAGTTTTTGACTACTGTATTTGTAGCAACAAGGATAGTGTATGGTAGCAAGAATTCACCAAGCATTTGTTGAGTGAATGAATGAATGTCTGTATGTTGGATAGGTTAACTGCTTGAAGTAAGAGGAACGGATTGGGTAAGAACAACTCCTGTATGGAAGAATTAAGGAAGATGGGTTGACTACTATTCTGTGACCCTCCAGGTAGCTCTGAGGTTTCCATGGTCTTTTAATCTCATGAAATTCTTCTAGTAATAAGAGAGAGCAGTACTACCAATTGTTTAGTCTGAGTTTGAACCCAAGACTCTGAACCCCAGAAATGTTTTGCTTTTTTTTTAATCTTCTATATCTTACATATGTGATATCATAGTGCTGTGTAAAACAAACGTATATTAAATGCAAATTTAAAATGTCAACTGCAATGTGAAAAATAAAAAGTGGCAAAACGATTAAGTGCTCAAGTTAGGAGTCTAAGAGATATGATTTCAAGTTCTGTTTCTGTCACTTAATAGTGAGCTTGGATAAGTTAATCTGTCTGAGACAGATTCTTCTGTAAAGGGCAATAGCAATACTTACTTCACAGAACTGTGTGAGAGAAAAAGCAATATAAGTATGAAATGAGTGAAGCAGAGTACTTAGCATATATCAGTTGCTCCATATGTGGAAATCATATTATTTAAGGTTTTTGCTGTTAATCTATGTCTTTAAAATTTACTTGGAAAGATAAAGACAAATAACAAAGGGAAAATTCTCCTTACCAATTAGGAGGCTGTGACTAAACTGGAGATTTCTAAGAATAAAATTCAGGACAGTTAATTGTTTAATTATAGTCTTACCTAAAGCCTGTGCTCTGAAGATGCTATTTAGCCCCACAATTCTTTGTTTTTCCTCAATTAAATAAAGTGTAAAATCATACTACTGACCTATTTCATAAATGATGTAAAGAATATCAAACTTAAGTGTCTAAAATAGTTTGAAAAATGCAAAGTAACATATTCTTTCTAACTATTAATTATCTTTTACATTGAGGTCCAATCCAAAACTAATCTGGTAAGATACCAGCAGAACAATCTTTCTCTCTCAGGCACTTGTCAATTGGTACAGTGTAAGTGCCCCCAGAGAGTGAAGGAATACATTTTGGAGAGTTTCCATGGCAACCTATAGACCACTTTAGAATTCCATAAGTCTGCAAGACTGAGTTCTGTTACAGTAGATACTCAATCATAATATTAGACCAACTTTAAGTATAATTCAAACCAAATTCCATTTTTATTGAGTACATCATATTTTATATAATATTTTTCCATAGTAAACCTTTCACCTTGTGTGAATGCAAGCAATTTATTCCATTTGGTAACTACTATTCCACCATTTATACAAAGCTACATCTTGTAGATAAATATTTATCTCTTAAATATCTTTTTTCTTTCAAAATATTACCTTACCCAGACCAAAAAATTTGAATATTAAATTTTTCTTTTTATTCTTGAGGTAAGATAAAATTTAAAAAATAGACATTACTACAGTTTTTACAAGGAACTCTGGATAATCATATGATGAAGGTTGCAATATATTTTAACTCTCCTCAATTAACCTGATGGATAATTTCTGCTTGAAGATCTGATTATATAAAGAAAAATCCAGGACAATGAAATATTAACATTTTAACAATGAACATTTCTAGCTGAGATGAAGGGGGAGAAGAAGCTGAGAAGTTATTCTGACTCATCACATGACAAAAAAGGAAGACTGTAGAGCAGAATGAGTGCCAATAGTCTCAGCAGCCACAAATAAAAGGTACGATTACTTTCAAACCACTATGTATATTACAGGAAACTGTCTAAATCATTCAGTGAATTATACCTTTTTAGAACACATGTCAGTTGCACATTTGTCCCAGTCTTGGAGAAATACCAAAACCTTTGTGAGCACCTTTACATACATTGACCTACCATTTGTATATCAACTTTAGACTCTTTCCCTGTTTCCTCTGGAAAATGCATTGATGATTGTTAAAGGTTTCTTTTTCTCTGGTTTTATTCCTCTTGTAAAAAAGACCCACTAGTTTTGAGAACTATGAGCATTTGCCTGATGGATATATAAATAGATGAAAACAATTATTTACCAGAATTCTAGAAAAATGTTTTTCCTAAGGCAGCTGATGCAAGAAAGTAGGTAATATTTTGGTATCACTCTCAGCCCTTTAATTACAGGTATACTGACTTATGTAGACATATAAATGGTGTAGATGAGAGAATTGAAGGAAATGCATTAGAAAGGGAAAGAATGGGCATCTAACAGGCAGTTTTTGGGGTGTACAAGCAACTGGAAGAACCAGTTAGATTTGATGCAAATATTGGTAAAGAATAGGTTAAATGCTGTGACCCTACCACTAAGATACTCAATGGACCTTGATTGACAATTTGCCCAAAGTGATAGGCAGTGGGTATGAGAAAATTGTGGCACTATTTACAAAAAAAGGGGGGTATGAGGAATAAGAACCCAGAGTTCTGAAAGACTCTACAACTGTACTGGGGTCTCCATGTAGGACAGAGAGTGTCATATGGCAGGAACACAGATGTTGAGAAGGCAGCAAAGAATAACCATAGGCATGTCTGAGAAAGCAGAACCAAAAAGGGGGAGTCAGTAGGGTGGCAGCGCAATTGTGTGTTGTGTACAGAGTGATAATTTTCTCAGATCCCATAAATCTTAAGGAAAATTCCAAAAATCATGATATAATTAGTGGATTGCAATTTCTTGTGGAAGTCAGAGAAATGCTCTTCTATAAAGGTTTTATGCAAGGAGCAGAGTGTAAATTCCAATGAAGATTCTGAAAGGAAACCCAAAGTATTCTGGAGGAACACACTTGAGCCTGTGTTGAGAATGTAAGTATGACTGGTGACAAGATGGATTACAGACATCTTCCCATGAGAACGAGGAACAGCCTGTATTTGGGGAGAGGTGTAAATGCCTTTTGCTCTCAACTATGCAATTATCTTCAGGTGGGAAAAGATTCAAGTGAGTCTACATTCAGAATCAATTATTCAGATGCTCAGAGCCTGAAAACATATTTATTCACACAGAAACAAATATGTTTAAATTAGCATCAAGAACACCCTTGGAGAAAAATGTGGGTCTTATTGACTTTAGAAATAAGGAAAGATTGGGAGTCTCTGGAGTTTCCCTTTGGTAGTAGTTTACAATGCTTGAATTGATGTTATGCACATAAAACTCTAGCTTTGTGATAACAATTTAATGAGGACCCTTCTATCTGCTCCCTGTTCAACCATGATGTTCAACCATCATCATGCCTCTACATATTCAGTAATAAGGAAATGGTCATTACTCTAAGTCATTCTTATCTAAACAAAATTCTGCTTATCCTTATCATATTTGCAGGACTATAAAAATTTTTCCTTGTGTAGTATTTGGGACACAAGACAAAGTATCATGCTTACTACTACTACTACTACTACTACCACAGAATAAGTTATTGAAATAGATTGCTGAGGGAAACTCTTAACTCTCCATTCCCAGCAAATATAAGGAGACAACTTTTCACTTTGATAGGTTTCAGACACCAAGACCCAAAACCAGAGGGTAAGGTCTTGGTGTCTAAGTAAACTATTTATTTTATTTTAACTTATTTTATCTTTATTATCCTCAACCTCCTAAGAACATGTTCAGGCACATTACTTTAAAGTTAATTAAATTAATCTTCATAATGTTTAAAGTTCCCTTTAATTCCTTCAATTAAATGTAGGATGTTGCAAAAATAAATGAAAATACCTGGTCTAGGGGATGAACAATTTCATTAGGCTCTTCATAGTTTAATCCTTTTATGAGATCTGAAGGTCAACATTTGACTAGATGAACGTTAGTATTGGTGTTTGGAAAACAAAGGTGGAAGATTTATATTGACTGTAAAATGAAGACAAAACTTTCCAACTGGTCACTAGAACAATGGTGAGTTTGTTTTTAATTCTTTTTTTAAAAAAAGATTTATTTGTTTATGCATACAAAAGCTGGGGTACAGGCCAGAGATGCGGGCGGTGAGAGGATTCACCAGAGACAGAGTGGGGAACAGAACAGGTAGACTGATCAAAGTACAATGCTGAGGGGAGCAGTGGGCGAGACAGGAGAGGTCTGCTACGCCATGTGAGTTGCTCCCTGGCCAGCGGGGGATTGAACTCATGCTGCAGCGGCTGCGGATTGCTTCATAGTGCGGTGCTTAACCCCTTGCACCACCAGGGAGGCCTCTTTTTTAATTCGTAAGTACTATTTATAGTTGTGTGACGCTCTAGTGTTCATTCAGTCCTAAATCAACCACCAGTATCTACTTAGGGATAAGTTTTTCCAGAGCTAGGAAAATCTTGAATGGTGCCTAATTATAACACATTGTTCTGTTTGTCCAATAAAAATTATCTTTTGAAAGCATGTTAACCCTACTTTCACATGAACCCTCCAGTTATATGTCAAACTTGTTCTATGTCCTCAAGAACACTGAAACTTTTTATGCATTATGTGTCCTAATGATAAAACATAAACCATCTCTGTATTGGAACTGAGGCCCACCCAGGGAAGACAGTACTCTTCTTAGACTAGTGTTTGAAAGTCCAAGTGAATTGTTCATTGAGACAGCAAGCTTTGAAAAAGGAAGTGTATTACCTCTTCTTATTATAAATCTCAGTTACCTCCAATCTGATTATTAGTTTGGTAGAAGAAAAATATTGGTCAGGGTTGGACAAAATTATGTACATCAGCAAACAGACTAATAATTTGACTGTCCTTCAAATCTGTACTTCTTAAATATTATTTTAATATTTTTGAAGATGGCGGGAAGGTGGAAAAGAATGGGCCAGGAACAGCCTCAGTACTTCCTTGAATTGCATAGGCAATGCAACTCCCCTCAAAATTGTGAAAGGACAAATTGCTTTAAAGTCAGTTTCTCCCTATCTGTGTTAACTCAGGTATACTCCTTGACATAATGTTGATGTATAAAAAAAATAGAGCATGGTGGGGTGCAAGGAAAGTACAGTGTTTTTCTTTTTCCTCACTCTCACTTAAATTCTCTCTGTGGGCTAGTTGTTTCCCTACCAGTGGATGAAATCTTGGCTTTTATGTTCCTTATAGATAATGTTTTAAAAGTCCTTCAGGAACTTCTAGTCAAGCACAATATCAGTAATCTAAATGTCCTTTCCAATATAGTCAAAACAGCAAACGTCAATCAAATTTAAAGCTTCTCTCTTCCTCTATTTTGGACTGCTTCCAGCTAAGTCTTTAGTGGTAAAGGGATGCATGATCAGCCTCTTCTTTATTTTCTGACTTGTATTTATTCTAGAGCACTTCAATTTCATTAAACCGACTCTTTGTTCTCTCTGGCAGGATTAGCCAGGCAGCAGGAGAGGCCTTACTTGGAGGTGCTCTTATGATGAGGCACTAGTACCCTTTAGGTTTGGGACATGTTCAAGGCCTTTTCCCTGTTGGATGCTTCTGAATGTTGTGCTCAGATTTACCAACTGAGAATATTCAACTACAGCATTTCCTCCACTTTGGAGATAAATCTTTTTCCACTTTTATCGCATGATTTCTGAACCCCTGCCCCCGCCTTGATCAGTTGCAGATAGTTGATCCCACTTAGGGATCCCTCCAGGCTGTCTACTCAGCCTTCTTTATTCTGTGATACAGAAGCATGCTTGGGAGAGCTTCTTCACAGCACATAGGTCACAAAGGCAAGACATGACCACAGTCTAACCCAAGTCTTGACTGAACCCTCTGGGCTTCCTCCAAGACAAGAGGATACAAGCAGCCCTGTGAGAAGCTGTCCAAGGCAGATTCCCACCTACCTTGCTATTTAGTGAGACTTTCCCCAGACCATTTCTCATCCATCTCCCAAATTTTAGCTGAGTCTATGGCTTCTCCTTCCCCTCAGGGTACAGATGTAGGTTTCTTTGTAAGTCTATAAAACTACTTGATCAAAGTTTAGAGTTGACTCCTTAGCAGCAGATTACCCACTATTTGTGCTACTATTCATATTTGGTGTCACCTCTGTCTCCATCCTTTGGGAGACACACATGGGAACCTGACACCACATTAACCTTCCATCTTTTAATGTCTAGTAATTATCTACCTGAATCTACTTGGGCTTAATCACTTTGCAGACTCAATCTCTTGGAGTGTGGCTACATAGTGGCTTCCATTGTGATCCTTCTAACTCTTACCCCCTTAGTGCTGTTTGGAAGTTGCTGAACTGTTTGACAGCTGCATACCAGCCACAGCTGCTCATTTTATACTTTTAGAGTCTCTGTTCTGTGTTGATATTAGGGACATAAGTCAAACTTCCTTAGTAGTTTTCCTAAAGCTCTTCTTCAAGATAGAGGTAAACTGCTTTACCATTCCAATATTGCTGAGGATAGCAGAGCCAAAGTATTCTAGAAACATCCTGCAAAAAACCCTCCCTTCTCCAGCATCTTCAGCCCAAACCTGTTTATATCCTTAAATGTTGTTAGCCTAAGCTTGAAAAATGGGTTAATCTTCTTTATATTCTGGTTTAGCCCTACATTTTGGAATATGAACACAACTTGACACCTATAACCATTGTGTTATTCTCATCTTTTGAAGTCTCAGCTTAAATGAAGACACAAAGAGTTCTGAGCAATCTCTGGATGGTTTAACATCAAGTCTACAAAATCTATCCAAATTATTCCTTCTAGTCACATAACAATCTTCCTGAAACAAATTCTGGTTAAGAACCAAATCATGTTTATCCGGTTTGTTACATTATTAGTGATGCTTTATCAACCTTTATAGACTGAACTCTTGGTAATGTCCTAACTGGCCACCATTTAATCCTGCTCTGGTGTTGACCATGAAAAGGTTAAGTTCCAGGAGCCATGTTTTGTTCTAGGTCACCAAGCAGGCAGATTTAATTTAGAGAATGTTTACAATCTAATGTTCATTTCTCAGTTGCCTGTGAAGCAAGAGTTAACATCTGAGCACATTAATCTCAATCACAAGTTGTTGAATTTATAGCCCTTTTGCCTGACTTGATTAAGTAACTTTACAGCCCAGAAATTGCCCTGAGTTTTTTAAATGCTTGAAGCCCTGGGAACTTGTGTATACCTTATTTATCTCTAGCTAAATGTAACTGCAACAAAAGCTCAAAAGTATGATTGGCTCTGAGAAAAAAAAAAATTGTGAAATAGCTGCTTTGATAGCAGCACCTCTAGTGCCCCCTTTTGTTGCCTTTTCTATCCTCAGGAGCACCTAACACTCTTATAGTTTTATTACAGTTTACTAAACTCAGGGCTGAGCCCTGGCTCTGAATCATACTCTCCTCCTTTCCCACTCAACCCAACTGTTACACCTCTTATTAGTTCTGAAAGTACCAGTTCTGACTTATAAGTAGGATTCTGGCTTTCTGGTTAGTTTTCTCTTCTCTACTCTACTAGGAAATTCTTGCTTCTACACAGAGATTCTTTTGTGTTTTTATAGAAGTATGAAAAAAGTAAGGGTGAAGTGGGAAAAGAAATAACAGATTAATGAATAGTATACTAAGATACTAATAGCCCCATAACAACAATGTATTATTTGCTTCCAACATATTCAAGGAAATAAAGCCCTAATGGTAAAATTTTTAAACATCATTGCAGAGTGAAAGAAGGGCAAACGAAGCTATGAACTTCCATATTAAACCAAGAAAAGTGTATTGATAACAAGTTCCCCTCCACTTAAAATCTAGCTTTGTTGAAATCTCCCTCAAAGAATCTTTCCACAAACTTTCTAACGAATTGAACAAAATATACATCTGTTTAGAGTATTACTCTTATAATAAAAATAGACACCAGAAACCTACGAATTAGCAGGTACTACAGTGGGTATTTAATACATGTTAGCTCAGCAAACTCAAAGTTGACTTCTCAGTGTTCTCTCCTTCAGTAAGGATGGACTTGCAGACAAGTACAAGGTTGTCCACTTTGCGACTAATTCTTTGTTTATCTAAAAGGTGGGTGGCCATGTGACTACGTTCTTTCAAAAGAATATGGGCAGAGGGCCTCCCCGGTGGCGCAGCGGTTGAGCGCTGGGTTGCGAAGCTGCCCGCGGCCTCTTGCGGCTCTGGTTCGATCCCCGGCTGCTCCCCGATCACCGGAGGAGGGTCCCGCATGGCGCGCAGACCTCTCCTGCCGCCCGCTGCTCCCCTCAGCAGTGTACTTCGGTCCTTCTGCCTGCTCTGCTCCCCGCTCTGGCTCTGGTGAATTCTCTCGCCCTCCCGCGCTTCTGACTGTACCCAGTGCATGTATAAACTAAACAAACAAACAAATAATAAATAAATAAATAAGACATGCCTCTAGAAAATTAAAAAAAAAAAAAAAAGAATATGGGCAGAGGGACGTGCGACTTCTGCATTACTTGAATAAAACAAAAATGTCTTCCCTGGATTGTTTCTCTCTTGCCCCTTATCTCCTGAAATGAAGTGAAATGTAGAGGTGTCTACACACTAGCCTGACCATGCACATAGAGCAAGAACCCGGGAATGGAAAAGTTACACAATGAAAAGTATGGGGTCCCGACTCTGGAACAGAAAAATGTAATTATTCTGTACTAACTAAACTTTTAGTAGAGATGGGAATAAATTAACTTGTTTGAACCGATGTAACTGTTGGTCTCTTTCTTATAGCAATTTAACCTACATTCTCTAAGTAATACTTAGACATAGTTCTCTTCACATCTCAGTAGGTCTGTATTATTATTCCTATTTTACAACAACAAAATTAAAACTAAGAAATTAAAGTATACTTAAGTATAAATATAAAAGTGTTAGATAACATAGGAAAGCAGTGACTGAAGTATGATTATGTAGAAGTTTATGTTTGGCTCCAAAATCCAACACTTTCCCATTCAGCTGTATATTTATTTATATATTTCTTAGTTAATTTGTATATCTAGCATGGTCATTGGGTATTTTTCTTCAAACATCCTGGATTCTAAGCTAACTTAGGGTTTTTTAATGCCATTAAATGTCTGCAAAACACATTAATATAAGAAAATAACTTATACACAAATGCATTTAAATATTTTACATATTATATGTAATGCCATAATCCATTTGGCCTGTCTTACAGTGTTTTTGCTGTGAAACAATGATTATTAAACCTTTTTTTAAATTTAAACTTTTTAATTTCTTACATCATTGTTTATTTTTGTGCAATATTTGATTTCTACTTTCTGGGGATTCCCAGAAATCTCTCATCACCACATCACCTGTGAACCATCACCATAGTCTCTTGGGCTCTTCTCTCCCCTGTTTTGACCCTCTCCCTCCCTCTTCCCTGCTGTATGCTTCAGATCTATAGTTTGCCTGCAAGATTTGTCTTTTTAGCTAATCCTTTGTTTCCATCTATTCCTCCTATAAGTGAAACCATTTGGTAATTTGATTTTTCCTTCTTATTTCACCTAGCAAAGTCCCTTCCAGCTCCATTCACGCTGCTGCAAATGGCATGAATTTGTCTTTGCTGATTGCTGAATAATATTCCATTATATATATATCACATCCTCTTGATCCATGCTTCTGTTTTGGGGCATTTCGTTTGTTTCCATACCTTGGCTATTGTAAATAGTGTTACTATAAACACCGGAATGCAGATTTCCTTTTGGATTAATGTTTTCTTGTCCTTTGGGTAGATTTCTAGCAATAAAAGCATTGGGTCATATGGTAGATCCATTTTAAGTAATTTGAAGGTACTCCACACAGATTTCCATTGTGGCTGGACCGGTTTGCATTCCCACCAGTAGTGTAAAAGAGTTGTTTTTTCTCTATATCCTTGCCAGTATTTGTTGTTGCCAGTTCTTTTTTTGTTTTGTTTTGTTTTGTTTTGTTTTTAATATGGGCTATTTTCACTGGTGTGAGGTGGTATCTCATTGTGGTTTTGATTTGCATTTCCCTGGTTTTAAATGATATTGAGCATTTTCCATATACCTGTTTGTCATTTGCATTTCCTCTTCTGAGAAGTGTCTTTTCAGCTCTTCTGCCCATTTTTTGACTGGGTTTGTTTTTTTTTTTTAAATTATGTGTGCTCTTTGTAGATCTTCAATATCATTCCCTTAGCAATTCAATGGAGTGCAAATATTTTCCCCCAATTAGTGGGATCTCTCTTCATTTTGGTTGTTGTCTCTTTTGCTGCATAGAAGCTTTTTAGTTTGATGTAGTCCCAGCTATTTATCTTTTCCTTGATTTTCTTTGTTTCTGAAGATGAGTCCTCAAAGATGCTTCTGAGATGTTTTGCCTCAGTTTCCTTCTATATATTTTCTGATGTCATGTCTTACATGCAAGTCTTTTATCCATTTTGAGTTGGTTTTTGTGGATGAGTTGGATTTATCCATTTTGAGTAGTCTAGCTTCATTCTTTTGCATGTAGCAGTCCAGTTTTCCCAGCACCATTTATTGAAAAGACTATCCTTGTTCCAGTGTATATTCTTTGCTCCTTTGTCATAGATTAGCTGACCATATATGTGTGGCTTTATTTCTGGTTTTTAATTTGATTCCATTGGTTTGTGTGTCAGATTGAAAGATCCTCAAACCTCTTAATATTAGGACTCCTTTACACAAAAAACTTATTGAAGACATCAGGAATCTTTTATTTACATTGCTTTTAAAAATAATTATTAATTTATTTAAAAGAACAAAGGTAAACCCATCATATGTTACCATAAGTGGCATTTAACTTAAGAAAAACTGTTATTTTCCAATATAACACTAAATTTAATGAGAGTAATAACATGTTTTACATTTTCCAAATCTCTTTAATGTCTGGGGGGCTTCCCCGGTGGCGCAGCGGTTGAGCGCTGGGTTGCGAAGCTGCCGGTAGCCTCCGCTGCGCTGGTTCCATTCCCGGCTGCTCCCCAGCCACTGGAGGAGGGTCCCGCATGGCGCGCAGACCTCTCCTGCCGCCTGCTGCTCCCCTCAGCAGTGTACTTCGGTCCTTCTGCCTGTTCTGCTCCCCGCTCTGACTCTGGTGAATTCTCTCACCCTCCCGCGCTTCTGACTGTACCCAGTGTTTATATAAATAAAAATAAATAAATCTTAAAAAAAAATCTCTTTAATGTCTGGTTTAATAGAAGACATCTGGATTTTCAAGTCTTCTTGTGCATTCATGTTGCAATATATTACTTTGGTTAAAATATATGAAGAAAATCCATCCTCACACAGATATAAACTGAAAATATAATGATGGATTTTAATAGCCTGTTCAGATGGAGGTGAATATCCTTTTTTGATACACTCCAAAACTGAGCAAATGGTAGCTACTTAAATGTGAGTTTCAAGTCACATCAGAAATTATATCTGCAAATGGCTTTAGAGTTTTTTTCATATTAAAATCCATGATCTTTCTTGCACTTTGATGGGGTTTTTAACCCATACATGGTTTTGTAACATCATGCATTGATCATTTAGAAAAAAGCTGGTTCAATAAGTTATGCAAATCTTCCAAATGTTCACTTATTTTGTGATCCATGTGACAAAAATGTCACATGTCATATACTTAATAGCATTACCAATCTCATTAGAAAAGTCTTTAAATATTGGGAAGACGACAAACTCATGGTTTAGATACACATTTCCAAAATGTTAATTTTTCCTTGAAAGCTTAGATTTTATCTTTGGCACCATATACTGTAAATTATTTTCCTTGAAGTGACAGGCTCATTTTGTTCATTTTGAAGATCATGTCTGCCAATACTCAAATCTGAATAATGACAGTTTGTCAGTTGTTCTTTCAAGTAAAAATGGTGTCCTGTGAGAAACAAGACTACTTCGAGTCACAACTCAGTGACTAAAGTACTTCAGCATATAGCTAAATACTTTATATATGCACTTCCCAATTTTCACATTGATTATTAAAATGATGCATACTCAAGGAGTAAGATTTAATAAAATAATAGAATTTACTATTGCATAATGGATAATTAATAATGTGAATATGACATTTTAATGTTATTCTGATTTTAAAATGCAAATACATGGTGGCTAAGAACATAGGGATTTAGATTAGTACAACTTGGTGCCACCACTTTGATTCTACTTAAATTGTCTGCAATTTCACCATTATTTTTGCACATCGCTAGAAATGTTATCAAGGTGAAAAAGTGAAAAAATGTTTTTATATTATTACAAAAGTAATTTTGACCCCACAGAACTCTAAGAGATTCTTGGGGAGCCTCAAGGATCTATGAAGCCTTTTTGCGGTTCTTTGCTGCACACGAACATACAAAAAAAATGCAACAGCCAAAGGAATTCCAAAATGACTAAAATCTTCTACTTGTGCTGCTTCTTTATTTTTAAGATTTATTTATTCATGCATACAAGAACCAGGGTACAGGCCAGATGTGCGGGAGGGTGAGAGGATTCACCAGAGATAGAGCAGGGAGCAGAAGAGGCAGACTGTCTGAAATCCACTGCCGAGGGGAGCAGCAGTGGAGACAGGGGAGATCTGCGAGCCATGTGGCTATCTCCCTGGTCAGCCGGGATCGAACCTGCGCTGCAGAGGCTGCAGAGGCTTCGCAGCACTGTGTTCAACCGCTTGTGCCACCAGGGAGGCCCTTTACTTGTGTTTTCTTTTTTAAAGATTTATTTATTTATTTATAAAAGCACTGGGTACAGTCAGAAGCCTGGGAGGGTGCTAGAACCCACCAGAGCCAGAGCCGGGAACAGAACAGGCAGTTGGACGAAACACACTGCTGAGGGGAGCAGAGGGGTGGGGCAGGAGAGGTCTGCGCGCCACGTGGGACCCTCGTGGGTGGCTGGGGATGGAAGCCGTGCCCCAGAGGCCGCGGGCAGCCCCGCAGCCCAGCACTCAACCTGTGCGCCACCAGGGGAGGCCCTACTTGTGTTTCTTAAGCACTATAAAATAAATAAATTAAAAGTCTTTTCCTTTTTCATCCAAAGCTCTAATATTGCAGTTCTTTTCTTTTCTTTATAATCACCCTAAAATATCCCTCCTAATCTCTGTCCAATGTCCTTTAATACTTTTCTAGCTATCTCTTTTACTTAGCTTCATCATAAAGTTTCAAAATGACTAGTTTATGTGAATTTCAGCAATATTTGTTCCATTTCTTTGAGACTTATTGAAATTGCTTTGAATCTTTAAATTGCTTTGCATGGAATAGCCAACGGGCATATGAAAAATTGTTCGACATCACTTATTATCAGGGAAATGCAAATCAAAACCACAATGAGATATCACCTTACACTTGTGAGAATGGCTCATATTAAAAACAAACAAAACAGAAACAACAAATGCTGTCAAAATTGTGGTGAAAAGGAATCCTCTTATACTGTTGGTGGGACTGTAATCTGGCTCAGTTAACTTTGGAAAAATATGTGGAGTTTACTGTGAATACTATGGATCTACCATATGACCCAGTGATTTCATTTCTAAGAATCTACCCAAAGGACACAAAAACACTAATTCAAAAGAAAACCTTCACTACTGTGTTTATAGCAGCACTATTTAAATAGCTAAGATATGGAAACAAACTAAATGCCCCAATACATGAATGGATCAAGAAGTGGTGTGTGTGTGTGTGTGTGTGTATACATACATACATACATACATAGATATATATATATATAATGGAATACTATTTATCAATCAAAAAAGAGAAATTCATGCCATTTGCAATATGGATGGAGCTATAGAAGGGATTATGCTAAGCAAAATAGGTCAGAAGGAAAAAGATAAATATCAGATGGTTTCATTTATATGCAGACTAAAGAAAACCTAACGAAGGATCTGGAAAAAGACAAAACTTACAAGCTGACGATAGATCTGAGACATATTGCAGGGGAGAGAGAAGAAAAGGGGGTCAAAACAGGTAAGAAGAACATAAGGGACTATGATGATAGATCAACAGTGTTATGGGGGTGGGAAAACTACAGGGACTATTCCTGCAGAGAAAAATCAAAATCAAATACTGTCCAGAAGTTAACAATGATGCAAGAAAAAAAAAAATAGGGGTGTGTGTGTGTGTGCATGTGTGTGTGTGTGAGAACTGGTTCAGGAAAAGGAGAAAAAAGAATAGATGGGAACACTCTAATCCCCTACTTATCGGAAAAGCAATAGGAAAAAGTTGAATATTTGCATATTAAATTTTATTATGACATTCAAACATTTTTGAGAATCTGATAGTGATATACCATGCCAAATGCTCATGTTCCTATTCAGCATGATCTCTACCCATCCAAACTTTTCCCTATATTATATTTCTGTGAGCCTAGAAAAAATACATTGCTTAAGCTCCTTAATAACCTCATTTAGATTCCACAGTAAAAAAAAAAAATCTTGTACAATATTTAAAGGCAGAAGAGAGAACAGCTATTATTCTTCCATCAGCAGTGGATGGTAGATTCCTGGATTAATGGTAAACATGAAGTTTATAAATAATTCTGGGTGACCTCTTGTGAATGACTTGCCTTGGTACTTCAAGAAGTTGTAATCGCTAGTTCTTTACTAAGATTTCTAAATTTCCTCAAAGCCAGCAGTATGTTTCACAATCCTTAATCGCCCCATTCCTATCCAAAATTTTGTCAGGTTGCAATTGTCTTTTCTTTTTCTTTTATTTATCATGCCTTGTCTTTTTTTTTTTTTTTTTTCCTACAAACTAGAGAGGTAAATGTTCCCCTGGTAAAATTCTGACTGATAACAATGTTTGCATCCAGAGTCATTCCAGGATGAAAAACTCAAAGACAGGAATTTGGAATTAGCTATCTGACCTTGTTTTATAGGAAATCAGTTAAGTCTTCATCCCCAAAGAAAAATGGCATAAAAGTAGAAAGTCATAGCAAGATAGTATAGTTTTGTGGAATGAAATGCTAATTGTAGAAAATGACTTTAGGAGACTACTAGCGATCACAATAGGACTTTAAGGGGAACAAGACCTGTAAGAACTATGGCATTGCCGGTTGCCACTAAGTTAAAGGTTTAGATTTCAAATTCTCAACTTAAAGCTCAGAGAACCAGAGAGTTTTTAAGACTGTCCTAAAAACAGCTTTTATAGCAATATGGCTAACATATACATTTTTATCCTTTAGATCATTTAATTATAACCAAAATGAAATTCTCATATTAAAAAGTAGAGCATTGATTGTGAAAGAGTGAAAATTGGCATGAGGACATTTGGGTGAATTCCAAAGACTCTGAGTATTGTGAATATCTAAGTCCCGCAAAGATGTCCTTCGTTACTGTTTAAGATTTCCTTAGATTAAAGATCCTGAAACAGTTATAGGAATACAGCTTCACTTCACATACAGGGATACAAATTCACTTCAAAGAGCTCTTCCTTCATTCATCATAAGCCTCCAGACTTACAACCAGAGTCAGAGCCTAACGAACCCTGGGAGTATATCAGAATTTTGGAAAACATTATTGGAAATGGAATCTAATGGTTTTAGATAAAAGAGGAAGACATAAATTTGGGTATAGGAAATGTTTTTAATATGAGTGCAGTTACCATATATTTTATACTCGATGTTCAGTTTAAGTGACCAGGAGCAAACTTACAGAGTTTTCTTGATTGGTTGACTAAAGCTGGGATGCAAATGTGGCTTTCATTAAATGAAATTTATATAAGAATGAATTCAAAGGATTAGGAATATATAATTGTTGACATGGATCAATTCATGTTGTAAGTAATCAGGCTCATTCACCCCTTACTTACCATGACCCCAAGCAGAGCCCAGAGGACACCCTCATCACAAAGACACTGAGGAATATATTAGCGAGAAGAGAAACTGGTATTCTTGAACTCTGAGTGGTGTCTGTCCTTTTTCATATAAGGGACTATAGTATAATAGAACACTATTCAGAAGGGCTTTCGAGAATTGAAGGGGCGATTGACAGCATATACCAGCCAGAGATACAAGATGACCGAGATTTTTGTGGTAGACAACAGGCCAGATTCCTGTCTGCTTGGTTTTATACATAGAAATTGTTGGCAATAACTTTTTGATCAGAATTTCTGAGGCTGATAAGGATTAATCAGCCCAATTAAGTGTTAGTTCATTTGTAAAATTAAAAAAAGTAATTTAATGTACATTATACTTGACTTAGGCAGCCACAAGAGTCATGAATTTTCATCAATTCACAGGCAGAGACCCTTGAAAGAAGAGGTTAGAAAATCTTGAGGAAGTGTAAACTGAGATTACAAGATTGTATTCTAAAATTTCCTTTCAGATTTATCCAAAAGGAAATACATGCATTTATCTGGGTTATTAAATACTCTGGAGAAAGGAAAATTCCTAAACATTTCCATATTTTTGTAACTGACTCTGACTCTCAAAATTTTAGGATCCACCAGTTAGAGTGTGGACTTATGGATATCAAATAATATATGGAGCTTTGACTTAAGTCCAACCCTTGGAGATCACATTGGGTCTGTAATCTTATCTTTATATATTTTGTACACTCCATTCCATTCTCTCCTTGCCTATAAAATTTCTTAGAGAAGTTGAATTTCAGCCTGATTGGATTACCTTTAAATGTTACTTGCTTATGAAAGATGGTGGATAGACAGGACCCTTGAGGCATGGCTTCCCTCAGGAACATTGAGGTAAGCACCCAGAGGGAGCAACCACATCTATAACAGAAGTGAGTATGAGTGTCTCAGAAAGACTGAGTGCCAGAAACCATCAGAAAGAGAAGAAAGGACTGAGAAACAGTAAGTCAGGAATGGTGCTAGTTCAGTGGAAGGGCTATTGGCCCTCCCCCCAGTAGTTTCCCCAGATTCTCCCACTGACCTGGAAAGAGAACATACTTCACTGTGAAAGCATAGTCTGTTCCACAGTTCAAGACACCCATATGATCAGAGAGTGTGTTCAGCAGTGGAGAGCTCCACAGTTATTCCAGGCCTGTTGTCTGGGCTCCCAGGAATGTCTGCAATCATCCTGAGGAGACTGGGAAGACTCCCAGACAATCATATAACCTCCAGTCTGCAAATACTGGGAGGCAATAAAAACCAGAGATTTGGTCGGCTTGGTGACTTGTTTAGGCCACAGAGATTAGGCCATGATAGATTTTCTATGGTGAGCTTCTAGACAAAACACTTTTCAGTGACAGGGGTGGGGGCATACACACCTCTCCCCCTCCTGTGAGCTCATGACCTCTGTCTGTGCTCACAAAGAAACTGCAAGCATGGGAGGCTGTCTGGCTCCATTGTTGATGAAAGTGCAACACTGCCAGTCTTCTTGCCTACCTAAATTTTCTTAGGGGGCTTCTAGACCAAGTGCTTTTCAGAGACTGGGGACATTCTCAGCATACTCCTGACTCGCAGTACTTCTACTTGCTCTCATAAAGAAACTGCAGGTATGGAGATTGTGCTGGTCTAGCCAGGCACCTCTCTTAACTCCTGAAGGAGGGCAGAAAAACCTGAGATTCTCTTCCTCTACAGAGAATGCTCCTTGCAGAGGGGGTTGGGGGTCAGGGAGGATACTCACAATTTCTGGCTGCACATGCTGGGAGCCAGCCTGGATGTCATGGAAGAGTGCGCAGCTGATAACTACTCTGGTTCTCAGAAGCTAATCCAGGATCCCCTTGCACAGTAAACTGTGAGTGATGTGCTTAGGGGCCTGCATTCTCCAACTGTACTAGGGAAGCACTAGATCTCACATTGAGTGTAGACAGTCACTTCTCCTGACTCATCAGACCATGAACAGCCAGCCCTGGGGGTCCAGAAATTGTACCAGAGATAAGCAAGTGTGTTCTCCCCGTTGTTGACACTCATCATAGGCCACCAGCGTTCCTGCCACTGAGCAGGCGGTGTTCTTGCCAAAATGTGCAATCTCCATCCTGAGGTGAGCCATGGGAAAGCCTTCAGTGGAGGAAGGGCACTGTAAAACTGTGCCGGTTTTACTGGTACAATTCCTGACTTACTACTTCTCAATCTCTCCTACCCCTTCTGATGGTCCGTGTCTATCATCCCTGAGGAGACACCCATCCTCACTTCCCTAGGTCTTTTCCAGATGTGGCTACTTCTTCTAGATGCCAATCTACCATGTCCTTGAAGAAAGCAATGACACAAGATCCTGTCAGTCTGTCATACTCTGGTCTTTCACAGGTTTGCTCAGAGGCTGTTGTGCTGCAAATTTAAAAGCAGAAGTTACCAGGTGCCCATAGGCAACTAATTTTCTTTAAAAAATTTTGTTCTTGGGTCTCCCTGGTGGCACAAGGAGTTAAGATGCAACCTATGAAGCTATTTGCAGCCACTGCAGCATGTGTTCAATTCCCAACCAAGGAGATACCCACATGGTGCAGCAGACCTCTCCTGACTCGCCTGCTGCTCCCCTCAGCAGTGTATTTCAGTCAATCTGCTTGTTCTGTTCCCTACTCTGTCTCTGGTGACTCTCTCACCCCCACATCTCGACTGTACCCCAGTTCTTCTATGCATAAATAAATCTTTAAAAAATTTGTTCTTTCTCTCATATGTTTCTTTATTGAGGTAATATTCATTTACAAAATTGTATATAATTTAGAGAAATAGGGTCACACCTCCTCAGATATATGACACCACACCAGAACCCATCACAAAGTGCCCATAGTCCATTACCACAGACCATTGTGCTTCCTCCATCCTTTGTTCTGACTTCCTCCTCCCTACTCCTAGAAGCCTTAATTGTGTAGTCTTGTTTCTAGAGTTTGCCATGACTAAATTTTATCAGTTCCTTTCCCCCCTGTATGTTCCAAATATGAGTTATATCATTCTATATCTTTCTTCTTCTGACTTATTTAACTTAGCATGTATATTCCATTTTGTTCTTTCCATTTTGTTGTAAATAAACCTACAATATATTTTATGAGTCAGAGCTTACAACTTCAATAATATCACCCTGTTACCTACATACACATCCAATCTGGCTCAGTCTGACTACTATTTTTTCATTAATATTCATATTTTTTATCAATATTCCCATTCTACCCACAACTACCACCACTTGGAGTCTTTTCTACTTTTCTCATTAATCTCTCTCTCTCTCTCTCTCCCATAATTCCATACAATTTTTTCTATTTCTTCCTCCAACCTTGTACTTCACACTAGTATCTACTAAACAAGGGTGCTTAAAAGAGTGAAGCAGATTATTTAAATGAATATGAATGGTCAACTAGTTGTGCATTAAATATATTGGGTTATTCTACTTCTTTATAGAATATGATCTCCACATTTCTTAAAATTTGTTCTTTTAAGCTTTTCACAGCCCACTTCTGATATAGGCATGGATACAAAAGACATTTCTCTAGTATTTTTTCAAGTTCATTATAAATGGATACTTCTTGATCCAGTCATCTATTTTGGGGCATTTGGGTTGTTTCCAAAGCTTAGCTATTGTAAACAGTGCTGCTATAAACATAGGGGTGCAGGTGCTCTTTGGAATTAATGTTTCTGTGTCCTTTGGGTAAATACCTAGGAGTGGAATTGCTGGATCATATGGAAGCTCCATCCTTAGTAGGTCAAGAAATCTCCACACAGCTTTCTATAGTGGTTGGACCAGTTTGCACTCCCACCAGCAGTGCAGGAGAGTTCCTTTCTCTCCATATCCTCGCCAACATTTGCTGTTGCTAGATTTTTTAATATGTGCCATTCTCACTAGTGTGAGATGGTATCTCATTGTAGTTTTGATTTGCATTTCCCTGATTGCAAGTGATGTTGAACATTTTTCATATGCCTGTTGGCCATTTGTATTTCCTCTTTGAAGAAGTTTCTTTTTAGCTCTTCTGCCCATTTTTTGACTGGATTATTTTCTTTGTTTTTATTGAGTCTCATCAGTTCTTTGTAGATTTTTGCGATCAGTCCTTTATCATTAGTGTTGTGTGCAAAAATGTTCTCCCAGTCGGTGGGGTTTCTCTTTGTTTTTGTTATTGTCTCTTTTGCTGTGCAGAAGCTCTTCAATTTGATGTAGTCCCAGCTGTTTATCTTAGATGACTGTATCAAGAAGATGTGGTACATATACACAATGGAATATTACTCAGCATTCAAAAAAGATAAACACATACAATTTGCAGCAACATGGATGGAGCTGGAAGGGATCATGCTCAGCGAAATAAGCCAGAAAGAAAAAGAAAAATACCAGATGATCTCACTCATAGCAGGAATCTAGAAAACTAAATAAGGGACCAGAGAAAAGAATAACTATAACAACATAGTTGCAAAATCAACAAACAACTATGAACCAGAGACACACTATGGGGGGGGGCGGGGAAAGGAGGGATTGGGGTCAAAATAAGGGGGTTGCAATTGTATGGGGAATATAAAAATAAAATTTAAAAAATGGTATTCTAATGTGAAGAAAAAAATAAATGGATACTAAGACTCAAATACAGTGTCAGGAAGAAAGAGAGGCTGATGAGGACTGTGGGAAACTGAAAACACACCCGTTCAAGTGAGGAAGCTCCTACTCAGTCTCAGATTGGTGTGCCAGGAATGTGGAACTAATGGTGCCAGGTTTACTCTTTTTCTGTAGAAACTAGAAATTCAAATTTTTATGTGAAATCTCAGTTTCACTTTAGTCTCAAATTTGCTAATGCACTGTACCAATCAAAACTGAAAGGAATCTGTAGGCAGGCATGGCCTGCAGACACCTGCTTGCAACTTCTGCCCCATGGTATTATGAGTTCCTTGAGAGCACAAAATGGTTTATTCACTTGTGTAGGTACAGAGCCAAAGACAACCACTGGCCCATAATGCCTTCTCATTAAATTTTGGTGTCCTTTAGCTAAATTTAAAAAGTCTTATAAAATTGTATACCATATAATTTTAAAGGTTTAAATTATTAAATTGAGATTCTTTTTCTTACACCTTTCATATGCACCCAGAGCCTAGAATATCATTTGAACACTGTAGATGTTCAAATGTGTTTTGCGTTGTTGAAGAACACATCAAGTGTTCATGAACAGATTAATTTAATTTTGTTTATTAGTTGAGGAGTAAGCTATCTTTTATAAAAGCTTAAGGGTCGAGAGCATAAGACAGATGTTTTGATATGGAGAATTGGGTCAGGAGAGATATCAATTCTTCCCACAGCAGCTGTAATGAAGTCTCTCAGTGATATCTAGCAAGCAAGAATGGGGAAGCGAGAGAACCATGAGTCATTGGGAGATTTGGTGACACAATAAAAATGACTTACTTGCATCTGTGGTTTTGGGTTGCAGTGAGGTTTAAGACTTCATTTCTGCAATACCAAACAGGTCTGTGACTGTCAGTGCTAGATGTGACTTCTCAGGAAACTGCTCACTTACAGCGGTAGCTTTTAATATCACTTTCAATGTCCACTCTGAGCAGAAGTATAATACGTGGGAAAGATTCTGAAGAAAAATCTAAAGACATGTACTTGCTTTTTGAATTTTGCAAGTTCAAAAGAAATTTTCCAGTTATAAATGTCTAAGCATATTAATGCCTTGAAAATAGTTGTTTTTAAAAATAGTACCAAGAAGTACACTTACACGAAAAAAACAAATTAATAATGACTGCATAGCTATTCATATATATTACTGCCTTACGTGTAACTTTAAAAAATTAAGACATGACATTTGTATAAGCTAAAACTGACAAATAATTGCTGAATAAATACTGACTTGCATACAATTTATTTTAAAATATCAATTGTGAATAATTTCTGTGAAATTATGCCATAATCAAGTAATGTATTTGTCTGGTTTAATGTTTAGGGTTTTTTGTTTGTTTGTTTTTAGACATCCTTGTTTATTTTTTCAGAATATAGGATTTCTCCCCTCGGGTGAATTCAAAATAGTTTGACCACCACCAAAGTGCCCACAGTCCTCTACCACTCTCTACCACACTCTCAATACTCCCCACCTCTCCCCACCCACCTCCATCTCTCCCCCACACCATTCTCTACTCTCCCCCTCTACCTCTCCTTCCTCTCCTGGTACCTCAGATCTACAGTCTGCTTTCAGGGGTGATCATACACCTTGTCTTTGTTTGATCCTTTGTTTAATTTTTCTAGGTTCCACACATAAGTGAAACTATCCAGTGTTTTTCGTTCTCCTTCTGGCTCACTTCACTTAGAAAAATCCCCTCAAGTCCCATCCATGTTATCCCAAGTGAAATGAGTTTATCTATTTTGATGACTGAGGAGTATCCTATTGTGAATATGTACCACATCTTTTTTGATCCAGTCGTCTGTTTTGAGGCATTTAAATTGTTTACATATCTTGGCTACTGTAACATAGGAGTACAGGCTTCTTTTTGCATTTGTATTTTTGTGCTCTTTGGATAGATTCTTAGGAGTGGAATTACTGGGTCATATGGTAAATACACTTTTAATCTTTTTTTTTCTTATTTTTCCTTCTGGCTTGACTTTATTTTTTTTCATCTTTTTATTTTTTTTTAATTTTTTACATCATTGTTCATTTTTAAACAATATTTGCTTCCCCCCACCCCCTCAGGTGAAGTCTCCTTAGAGTTTCCTTCACCAATGCACAATGCACCATCACCTCACTCCCCTGTGCTCCTCCCTCCCTCCCTCTGATCCCTCTCCCGCCTCCTCCCCTGCAGTATGTCTCTGATTTATATTGTCTGTTTTTGCTTTGTTGTGTTTTGTACTGTTATTATTTTTTTACACTGATGGATGTCTTATTGGGTTCCCCTATATTCCTGCTATAAGTGAAACTATCCGATATTTTTCTTTTTTCCTTCTGGCTTATTTCACTGAGCATAATTCCTTCTAGTTCCATTCCACATTGCAGTGAATGGCATGAGTTTATCTATTTGACTGCTGAATAATATTCCATTGTGGGGCCTCTCTGGTGGCGCAAGGGGTTAAGATGCAACCTATGAAGCAATCCGTAGCCACTGCAGAACTAGTTCGACACCTGGCCAGGGAGCAACCCACATGGCGCAGCAGACCTCTCCAGACTTGCCCGCTGCTCCCCTCAGCAGTGTATTTCAGTCAATCTGCCTGTTCTGTTCCCCACTATGTCTCTGGTGAATCCTCTTACCCCCCACACCTCTGGCCTGTACCCCAATTCTTGTATGCATAAATAAATAAATCTTTTTTAAAAATAATATTCCATTGTGTATATATGCCACATCTTCTTGATCCATCCACTTTTAATCTTTTGAGAAATCTCCATACTTCTTTCCATAGGGACTGAACAGCCTACATTCCCACTAGCAGATAGTGTTCCTTTCTTTCCACATTCTTGCCAGGACTTGTTGTCTGCAGATTTTTTGATATGGGCTATTCTCACAGTTGTGAACTGCTATCTCACTCATTTCAGTATTGATTTTCATTTCCTTGATGATAAGTGAAGATAAACATTTTTTCATGTTTGCTGCACTGCTTTGTAGTAGGGCCTACTTAGCTCTTCTGCCCATTTTCTGATTGGGTTGTTTGTATTTCTTCTATTGAGTTATGTAAGTGCTTTGAAGATATTCCCTTATCAGATATGTGCAAATATTTTCTCCCATTCAGTAGAGTGTCTCTTTGTTTTGGTCAGTTTCTTTTGCTATATAGAAGTTTTCAGTTGGATACACTCCCAGTTATTTATTTTCTACTTTATTTGCCTGGTTGCTGGACATGTGTGTATAAATATGTTTGTGAGTTTATGTCATGGAGAGTTTTATATATGTTTTCTTCTATTTTATCATTTCAGGTCTTACATCCAAGTCTTTTATATATATTTGTTGATATTTATATATGGTGTGAGATATTGATCAAGCATCATTCTTTTGCATGTGACAGTCCAATCTTCCCACCACCATTTATTGAAGAGGCTTTTCTTGTTCCAGTGTACATATTTTGCTCCTTTATTATATATTAGTTCTCCATGAATGTGTGTGGTTTTATTTTTGGACTCTCAGTTCTATTGAATCAGTCTGTGCGTCTATTTTTGTTTCAGTACCATGTTGTTTTAATTATCATGGCTTTGTAGTATAGGCCAGATGTGTTACCTCCATTGTTCCTCTTTTAGTCAGGAGAGCTTTGACTATTTGTGTTTTTTTTTTTTTTGGTTTGTTTGTTTGTTTGTTTGTTTGTTTTAGTTCTATATGAATTTCCGTAAACTTTGTTCTATTTCTTTGCATAATGCCATTGGGATTTTTAGTAGGATAGCATTGAATCTATAAATTGCTTTGGGTAGGATGTCCATTTTAACAACGTTGACTCTTCCCATCAATGAGTAGGGTATATCTTTACATTTCTTGTTGTCTTGTTGTCTTGTATTTCTTTTAACAATGTTGTAGATTTTTTTGTAAAGGTCTTTTACATCCTTTGTTAGGTTTATTCCAGGTATTTAATTTTGTGTTTGTCAATATTATAAATGGGATGACTTTCTTAATCTCTTCTTTTAATAGTTTGTTATTTGTATATAGGAAGGCAACTGATCTTTGTCTGTTGATTTTGCATCCTGTCACTTTGCTAAACTAGTTTATTATTTCAATTAATTTTTCTTTTTTTTTATTTCAATTAATTTTTCCATGAAGTCTTTGGGGTTCTCTATGTATATTATTATGTCATCTGCAAATGATGATCATTTTGCTTCTTCTTTCCCAAGCTGGATTCCTTTTATTGCTTTCTCTTGCCTAATTGATTTATCTAAGACTTCTAATATCATGGTGAATAGTCACAGTGAGAGAGGATATTCTTGTCTTGTACCAGATCTTAATAGAAAATTTTTCAGATTTTCACTATTGAGAAATAGTGATTACTAGCTGTGGATCTGTCATAAATGGCTTTTGTTATGTTAAGATACATTCCATTTGTCCCCTGTTTTTCAAAGGTTTTCATCATAAGTGGATGTTGAATCTTATCAAGTGTTTTTTCAGCATCTATGGATATGTTCATGTTTTTTTTCTCTTTCCTTTTTGTTGATGTGATGTATTGCATTGATTTTTGGATGTTGAGCCATCCTTGTGTTCCCACTAGGTTGTGGTATATAACCATTTTAATGCACTGTTGTGTTTGGTTTGCTATGATTTTATTGAGGATTTTGCACTTGTTCATTAGGATTATTGGCATATAGTTTTCTTTCTTTGTGTTGTCTTTGATATTACTGTAATGTTATCTTTGGTATTAATTTAATATTGGCCTCATAAAATGCATTTGGAAGAATTCCTTCTTTCTCAATTTTTTGAAAGTGTCTGAAGAGGATAGGTATTAGTTTGTCCTTGAAGGCTTGGTAGAACTAACTTGTGAAGTCATCTAGCCTTGGACTTTTGTTTTTTGGGAGTTTTGATTACTGTTTCAATTTTCTTGCATTGTGATTGCTTTCTTCAGGGTTTCTATTTCTTCCCTAATCAGGCTTTGATGATTGTATAATTCTGATAATCTCTCCATTTTGTCTAGATTGTTAAATTTGTTGCATGTAAATGTTTTTGGTAAACTCCTTTTGTGCTCTGAATTTCTGCACTTTCTGTTGTAACTTCTCCCCTTTCATTTTTTATCCTACTTATTTGAATTTTCTCCCTCTTTTTCTTAGTGAGCTTAACCAAAGGTTTGTTTATTGTTTCAAAGAATCAGCTTTTGATTTCATTGATCTTTTGGACTGTCTTTTTATTTCAATTTATTTATTTTCACTCTCACATCTATTATTTCCTTCATTTACTAGCCCTTAGATTTCTTCTTTTTTTTCTAGTTCGTTGAGATGAAAGACAAGGTTATTTATTAGGACACTTTCTAGTTTCTTAATGTGGGCCTGTATTGCTCTACAATTCCTTCTTAGAGCTGCTTTTGCTATATCCCATACATTTTGAAAGGATGTGTACTCTTTATCATTTGCCTCAAGGTACTTTTTGATTTCTTCTTTGATTTTGTTATTGGCCCAGTGATCATTTAGTTTGTATTATTCAATCTCCATGTATTAACTACTTCTTTATTTTCTTTTTGTGGTTCAATTGTAGTTCAGTAACTTTATAGTCAGAGACAATACCTGGCACGATTTCTATCTTCTTGAATTTCTTATATTTGTCTTGTGACCCAGTGTGTGGTAAACCGTGGAAAATTACCCATGTACACTTGAGAAAAAGGTGTATTCAATTTTTTGGGGGGGTCTTGTGTCATGTAAATTTTTTTCCAACCCATGTGAGCTAGTTCTTTGTTTAGGGTGATTATGTCCTTATTTATTATCTGTCTTGGTGATCTGTCCATTGGTGAGAGTGGGGTATTGAAGACTGCAACCACATATATATTTTCTCAAATGTCTGCTTTCAAATTTGATAGTAATTGTAGAATGGTGCTCCTTTGTTTGGTGAGTATATATTGATGAGTGTAATGTCTTCCTGTTGTATTGTTTACTTGATCATTTTATGGTGTCCATCCCTGTCTCTTGTTACTTTTTTAAGGTGGGAGTCTATTTTGCCTGATATAAGTATAGCTGTTCCTGCCTTTCTTTGAGTGCCATTGCTTACAAATTTGTTTGTCATCCCTTTACTTTCAGTCTATGTTTATCCTTTGTTTCTGGAGTCAGCAGAATGTTAAATTCTGTTTCCTAATCAACTATATACTCTGTGTCTTTTATTGGTGAGTTAAGATTATTAGTGTTTACAGTGATTATTTGAAATTTAGGTGCCTGTCACTACCATTTTGTTTCAACTTTTGTGGTTCTATTTAATTATTTATTCCATTCTTTGTTTTCATTCTTCCCTCTGGTTTAGATTCTAAGGTTTATTTTAATACGTATTGGAGAGGGGGTTGGCAGATGCAAACTCTCTTAAGATTGTCTTTGTATGAGAAGGTCCTTATCTTTCTATTATGCAGTAATGAGAGCCTTGCAGGGTAGAGTACACTTGGATGGCTTTTCTTTTTTTCAAGGAGTATTATGAATATATCATTTCATTTTCTTCTTCTTTTTTTTTTTTAAGATTTATTTATTTATATATACATGCACTGGGTACAGTCAGAAGTGCGGGAGGGTGAGAGAATTCACCAGAGCCGGAGCGGGGAACAGAACAGGCAGACAGACGGAATACACTGCTGAGGGGAGCAGTGGGTGGCAGGAGAGGTCTGAGCGCCATGTGGGACCCTCGCCCAGCGGCTGGGGATCGAACCGGCGCTGCAGAGGCTGCAGGCAGCTTCGCAACCCAGCGCTCTACCACTGCGCCACCGGGGAGGCCCTCATTTTTTTCTTACCCCTAGTGTTTCTTTAGAGAGAGCCGTTGTTAGTCTAATCAGTCTTCCTTTATAGGTTATCTGTTTCTTCCTCGTTGTCTACTTCATTATTTTTCTTTTTGTGGACTCTTGGGATATTTATTGCCTGGCTGTAGTATTCATATCATCTAGATAGCTAAGCATTCTTTTTGCTTGTTGTATTTTTAGTTTCATGTCCATCAAGTTTGGAAATTTCTCCACTATTTCCCTAAATATATTCTCAGTTCTCTTCTCTCTCTCTCTCTCTCTCTCACTCTCTCTCTCTCTCTCTTTTAATTCTGGGGTACCCATGATTCTTATATTTCCCTACCTCATGGTGTCAGACAATTTTGAAGTATTTTTTTCATTCTTTTCCTTTGTCTCCTTTTTCCTTTTCAATCTTTCTTCTTACCTATTTTGTCATTTTTGAAATCACTGATTCATTCTTCCATTTGATTCATTTCACTTCCATGACTTTTTTCTGAATTTTTGCTTCCTCTTGTAATTCTGTTTTTTTTTTTTTTTTTTCTTGTTTAAAGATTGAAATTTGATCTTCTGGTTTTTTTGTTGTGTTTCTCACAGTATTCATTTCTTTTTATCAATTTTCTTTGTGTTTTTTTTTTCCCATTCTATAGCTGTCTTAATTATGGCCATCTTTAATTCTATTTTTGTTACATAAAGAATTCTTTCATGTCTTTGTGGTTTCCTTCTGGGATTTTCTTTTCTCTCTGTGGCATATTGTTCCCCTGATGGCTTGCTAGGCCATTTGTATTTTTCTTTCTCCCTATTGTTTTCTTTGGGTTTGTTCTGCTGTATTTGGGGCTTTTCTTGTGTATGAGTCTTACTCTCCCACAGTTTGGGACATTTACTTGCTGGTGGACACAGCAACTGAGTCCTGTAGAATCTAGGGTGGTGCTAGAGTCTATCCTGAAGCACCTCTGGGCCTTATTCTGGTGACTGAGAGAGCTGGTGTGATGCTGGGTCAAGGTGCTCAGTTGCTGGGACCTAGTCTCACCCAGAAACAGTGACTCAGGGCCTGTTTCTAGTGACCAGGAGAGTAGATGGTTGCTGAAGAACCCCTATATAGATGAAAGCCCTAGGTAACCCAGACACACAGCTCCTAACACACTGATGGTTTAGAGGAAAGTTGGATGCACTTCCTGGGTGTGGTTGGTGGCCCACAGTGAAAAGCTAGGTCATTATCATGTGTAATAAATAATGAAAATATTTTTTAAAGATTTATTTATTTATGCATACAAAGAACTGAGGTATAGGCCAGAGGTGTGGGGGGTGAGAATATTCACCAGACACAGAGTGGGGAACATAACAGGTAGATTGACTGAAATACACTGTTGAGGGTAGCAGGAGGCAAGGCAGAAGAGGTCTGCTGTGCCATGTGGGTCACCTCCTTGGCCGGGGATCAAACTCATGCTGCAGTGGCTGCAGGCAGCTTCATAGTGCTGAGACTTAAGGGCTTACACCACCAGGGAGGCCCTGATAATGAAAACATTTTTGACGAAAGATTGCCATATGTTGAATAGTGGGCTTTAAACTAACTAATGATAATATCTTATTATGCATATTTAACACTTAGGAATTGAAACAACATTTAGAATTTGGAAGATTTAGAGGCAAAATTTTAGTTCAAAATTCCATTTGCTAAGACTCTAGGTCTTACTTCTTTGAGACAACTAACTCCCCACATTCCTTTACACATACTCTTAATACTAGAAAAATAAGAAATATTCAACTGTGTGTAGAACAAGGTAATGGCTACTAGTGTATCAACTTAAATCTGCTGACAATAATGATATTATCTCATAATTCAGATTACATATTTTCTAATAATGTATTTATTCAATAATATTTATCAAATGCCTAATAAGTATTGGAGACTGTAGGAATTGGGAACATATCAGTGAACAGATAAAAAAATCACCCCACTTGGAGTCTAAATTTGAAACAATTACAAAATTAATCTTCCCCAGTTTGCAAGTTAGATATTCAGAAATAATAGTAATACTTTACAATGATAAAATACAGTGTTTAACTTTCAAAATACTTTCAAATATATTCTCAGTTAATGTTCACACTTCCCTGCCTTGGGGCAAGCTTGGCACATATTGCTATCTCAGTTTTAGATGAGGACACTGTAGATGATATATATTCCCAAAGCCACTATGCGAAGACCAGTCTCATTTCTTCCCAAACTACACAGTTTTTGGAGAAAGAAGTTTTGGGGAGGGCCTCCCCAGTGGTGCAGCAGTTGAGAGCTGGGTTGCGAAGCTGCCCGCGGCCTCTGCAGCGCCGGTTCGATCCCCGGCTGCTCCCCGGCCACCGGAGGAGGATCCCACATGGCGCGCAGACCTCTCCTGCCGCCCGCTGCTCCCCTCAGCAGTGTACTTCGGTCCTTCTGCCTGCTCTGCTCCCCGCTCTGGCTCTGGTGAATTCTCTCGCCCTCCCGCACTTCTGACTGTACCCAGTGCATGTATAAACAAAACAAACAAATAAATAAATAAAAAAAACATGCCTCTATAAAAAAAAAAAAAAAAGAAGTTTTGGGGAGAAAGGAAAAATCAGAGGCTGAGCAAAGGAGGTTTGATATCATTGCCTTGGATAGAGTCGGCTGACTGAAGAAACACTTAGAATGCAAGGAGCAACTAAGATTGATGACTGTGGCAGTCACTAGTTATTCATAAATATTCATATGTGGTTCGCCTCCTTCTTGATAAATGGTAAATATGCACTTCTTCAATCCTTTGAGCTCAGGTATGACTATATGAATTCCTTTGGCCAGTATAAGATGAGCAGAAGCCTTTCAAATTCAAAGTCTTTTTATCATACTCCCTTCTCCCTGTTGCAGTGGCTCAGGAAGCAAACACTCAGAACATGCCTCAGACTAAGTCTCTGGATGGCTAAGATGATTAGAGTTTCTTACCAAAGCATTCTGGACTTGCAGCATAGATAAGAGATAAACTTGTGTCAAGCCCTTGATATTTAAATTGTTTATGTTTTGCTTTGCTTCATCTTGTTTGATTTTATTTGTTGCTTAGCAAAACTTAATTTATCCTGATTGATAGAAATAAAGAGTTTATATGGATATCAACTTAACTACTTTAATGCTTTATTTTTCTACAGCTGTGTTGAGTTGCTCAAGGTAGAGGAACAAAAGCAGATGGCAAACTTATATGAGGTTGGGATATTTTCAGGTGTTGCAACAAAAGGACTTTAGGATTTTGATGAATGTGATCACAACTGTGTATCATGAAATACCTAAGTTTGATAAGGAGAGAAATTAAGAAGTATCAGGACAGTGAGTAAAAAAAAAAAGGAGATGTATCAAAGTGTGGGCTACTTTGTTAAAGTAGATGATCAACTATAGAGAAAGTAAATGAATAGTTGAACTTAATAAACAAGTAGTTGTATTTGAAGTATAGGATCCATTAATTAGAGATTTCTGAAGTAACAAACTTTCAGCTTGACAAAGGACAAGGTTTGAATATGGAACTGAGTGAGCGTGAGAGAAGGAAATGCTTGAGCAAAAAGACATAAAGTTGAGAGACTGTGTGCTGGGCAATTTGTCACATGTGCATTTGAATTCCCTGGGGTGATAGCAGGAACTGGGGTTGAAGGAGAGACAATGTCAAAATCCTGAGTTTATAGGTTAGGAAAATATAGGGATTATATATAGTTGTCAGGAGATACAAAAAAGGAAGAATTTTCCATATAGAAGACTAGAAGCAAATGATCAGATCAAGAAGATGTGATGTATATCTACAATGGAATACTACTCAGTGATGAAAAAGATAACCTCGTGCCATTTGCAACAACATGGATGGAGCTGAATGGGATTATTCTAGGCAAAATAATCCAGAAGGAAAAAGATAAATATCAGATGGTTTCACTTATTTTCAGACTAGAGAAATCAAACAAAGGATCAGGAAAAAGACAAAACTTATAAGCTGACAATAGATCTGAGATATACAGCACAGGAGGGGCTGAGGGTTGGGAGAGGGCTCATAACAGAAGAGGAAAGAGTATGAGAGACTATGGGTGATGGTTCACAGGCTCTGTGGTGGTGGAGGAACTATGAGGATTGTACAAAATGAGGATTGTACACCTGAGGATTGTACAAAAATGAACAGTGATGTAAGAATATAAAACAATAAATTAATAATATGAATAAAAAATACTAGAAACAGATCGTGGATCAACATGGTGGCGAGGAAACGCTGTGAGTAGGATCTCCCATTAAAAAAAAGTTAATAGGGAGGAAAAGCGGCAGGTCCCAGTGAGAACTGGGACACGGAAGATAAACAGACAACTCCAGCAAACTACCCGAAGAAGAAAGTTGCCATAAAAGAGGACTAGAAGGGAGGAAAGCTCAGAACCCTGCTACCCTCCCCCACCCACAAAGTCGGCACTCTCCGACCAACAGAAAGAAGGAAAAAAAAAAAAAAAACAACCAACAAGAACAAACTACGCATCAAGCAGGACTGTGAGTGGAAAGGAACTATTTCAGCCACCACACCCCATGAACTGGAGCTGTGGAGAACCCTGCAGGATTTGCCGAGGAGGTGAGCAAACTGCTCCAGGCACCATTAGAGAAAAACAGACTCCTGGAGAACTACAAACAGCCCCAGGCCAGCCGGTAAGCTTATGTGGAAAAGCAGGTGAGAGAACTGCTCCAGGCGCCATTAGAGAAAAACAGACTCCTGAGACCTACAAACAGCCCCAGGCCAGCCAGTAAGCATGTGTAGAAAAGCGCCATGCTTGAAAAGCAAACGAGGATCCCGGCTGCCCAGGTCCCCACGCCTGCA
Organism: Talpa occidentalis; assembly: GCF_014898055.3. Classification (NCBI taxonomy): domain Eukaryota; kingdom Metazoa; phylum Chordata; class Mammalia; order Eulipotyphla; family Talpidae; genus Talpa; species Talpa occidentalis. The sequence continues at coordinate 69,851,666 of NW_023604972.1, forward strand.
ACCTAAGCTTGAGGGGAGACATGCGGGGGCCCTAACTGAGGTGAATGTCTCTCCCTGAGTAATCAGAAACCAGGCGCCCGGACACGGTAGCAGAGTGCAAAAGGTGCCATTTCTGCAGACACTGAACTGGGCTACAGCCTGCGTCCTGGACCTGAGGGCTTTGGAACTGAGACCTGGGGCATGAAATTCGGGGCGTGGGTTCCCCACAACGGTGGGGCACAAGGCAGACACAGCACCCCAAAGCCATTGAGGCTTTCCCCACCACTCCCACTCTGTTCCCCATCCCACAGGGTGATAAAAACAGCTCCCTAAGGACACTAGGAGTGATCTCTGGCACCACCTAGCGACCAGAAAAAAAAAATCACCAACACCTCATAGAACAGGGACCTTTCTTCAATAAAGACTGCTTGAAACCAGCAGAAGCCTCCTGGAGGAGCCAGTGGTGAGCTGGGAAGTTTGCCCACACCAGGCCCCTTCTGACCAGCAGTCCGAACCCAGAGGGGGAGTGGGCACCCATGGCAGGGGCAGACCAGGCGCGCAGAAGAGTGTGCCTGAGACCGGGAGTGCAGGGAGTGCGTCCTGCATTGCCATTTTAGAACAGGGACATTTCTTCAGTAAAGACTGCCTGAAACCAGCAGAAGGCTCCCTCAGGACCAGAGGTGAGCTGGGAAGTTTGCCCATGCCAGACCCATTCTGGCCTGCAGTCCCAGCCCAGAGGGGGAGCAGGAACCCACTGCCGGGGCAGACCTGGCTCGCAGGGAGTGCGTCCCACATCACCAGTTTAGTACAGGGACCTTTCTTCAGTAAAGACTGCTTGAAACCGACAGATGGCTCCCGGAGGAGCCAGAGGGGAGCGGAGAAGTTCACCCAAGATGCCGGCCAGTCCCAGCAACACAGTGTCCCAATGCATATGGCAAATTAGAAAACAGACAGTAGGGAGTAAAAGAACCACACACAAACTAGCAACTCCTCAGGAAAAAAGCACACCACAAAAGAAAACCACCCCCCAGATTGCAATGACAATAACTTCAAAGAACTTCTGAGCCTTCCAAAAAGAGAATTTAAAATTGCCATGATTAAAAAACTGACAGAAGTCATAAAGGAAAATAATGATATGGGAAAAATAATCAATGATCAGAAGAATGAAATTGAGTTCCTAAAGAGGAAAGTAAAAGAAATGCAGGAGATCAAAGAACTAATGGAGGCACTAAAAAACTCTGGGAAAAGCAATGAAAGCAGAATAGATAAAATGGAAGAACGAATAAGTGCTCTTGAAGACACAGAAATAAAAAGAACCAAAACAGAAAAGGAAAGAGAAGTAAGAAGGAAGAAGACCGAAGAAAGACATTGGGAACTATCTGACTCCATGAGGAAAGAAATATAAGAGCTATAGGAATACCAGAAGGAGAGGAGCGATATGTAGGAACAGAGAAAATATTCAAGGAGATAATTGAAGACAACTTCCTAAATGTGAAGAAGGAGCTGAAAATTGATATACAAGAAGCAAGAAGAACACTGAACTTCCATGATGAAAGGAGAAATACAGCAAGACACATAATAGTAAAGCTCCCAAGAATCCAGGACAAAGGAAAAACTAATGAAGCTGACAAGAGGGAAGAAACAGATAACATTCAAAGGAAAACCAATCAGACTGACATCAGACTTCTCTGAAGAAACACTACAGACAAGGAGAGAGTGGAGGGACATAGTCAACAGACTCCAAGAAAACAGATGCCAACCAAGAATACTCTATCCCGCAAAGCTCTCCTTCCTCTATGAAGAAAGAATAAGGACCTTCCCAGACAAACAGAAACTCTGGAATTTCATTACGACTAAACCCCCACTCCAAAAAATACTACGAGGAGTCCTAAAGCCAGAACCGCAGAGGGACAAATAACAACAAAAGAAGGCCAAAAAAAAAAGTTATTAAAAGAATAAATAAAATCAAAGGAAAAACAAACACAATGGCAAATACAGATGCTAACATATCAATATTAACTTTAAATGTAAATGGACTAAACTCTTCAATAAAAGACACAGAGTCGCAGGCTGGATTAAGAAACAAAACCCAACCTTTTGCTGTCTCCAGGAAACACAATTAGCTACAAAAGATAAAAATAGACTCAAAGTTAAAGAATGGAAAAAAATCCTACAAGCAAATGGACCAAAAAAAAAAAAAAGCAAGAACAGCTATACTCATCAGATAAAACAGATTTCAAACTCAAAAAGATAAAAAGAGACCCCAACGGTCACTACATAATGATCAAGGGGACAATACTTCAAGAAGAAATAACAATCATTAACATATATTCACCAAACAAAGGAGCACAAAAATATATCTGACAACTATTGTCATCTCTGAAAACAGACATCAGAGAAAACACATACGTAGTGGGAGATTTCAACACACCACTATCAACAATGGATAGATCAATGAGACAAAAAATAAGTAAAGACACTAAAGCTCTAAATAAGGATCTAGAGTGCTTGGGCTTAACAGACATCCATAGAACACTAAACCCCAAAAAAACGGAGTACACATTTTTCTCAAGTGCACACAGATCATTCCCCAGGATCGATCACATACTGGGACACAAGACAAACATCAAAAGATACACCAAGATCGAAATCATACCAACCATCTTTTCTGACCATGATGGCATCAAACTAGAAATAAACCATAAAAAGAAGGCAAGGAACTCTCCTACCTAATGGAGATTGAAAACCACACTGCTGGAAGACCAATGGACTAATGAGGAGATCAAAGAAGAAATTAAAAAATTCTTTGAATTGAATGACAAGGAGGACACCAATTTCCTAAATGTATGGGATGCAGCAAAAGCAGTAATAAGAGGAAAATATATAGCAATAGAGGCTCACATCAAGAAACAAGAAAGAACTCAAAGAAACAACCTAATCTCGAAGCTCAAAGACCTAGAAAAAGAACAACAAAAACCAGTAGAAAAAAAGAAATAATAAAACCAAAGCAGAAATAAATGAAATCAAAATTAAAAAAACAATCCAAAAGATCAATGAAACCAAGAGCTGGTCCTTCGAAAAAATAAATAAAATAGACAAACCCCTAGCCAGGTTCACAAAGGAAAAAAGGGAGAAAGCACAAGTAAACAGGATCATCAATGAAAGAGGAGAAATCACAACAGACACAGCAGAAATCAAAAGAATAATCAGTAACTACTATGAACAGTTATATGGAAACAAGTTCAACAATCTAGACGAGATGGACAAATTCCTACAACTCTACAATCACCCAAAGCTAGATAAAGAAGAAATAGAACACCTAAACAGACAAATTACAAGCAGCGAAATTGAAATGGCAATCAAAAACCTCCCCAAAAACAAAAGCCCAGGACCTGATGGATTTACAAATGAATTCTACCTAACATTCAGAGACAAATTAGTGCCTATCCTTCACAAACTCTTCCTGAAAATTGAGAAGGAAGGGACAATACCAAACACGTTCTATGAAGCCAACATTACACTAATACCAAAACTGAACAAGGACAACACAAAAAGAAAACTACAGGCCAATCTCGCTAATGAACACTTATGCAAAAATCCTCAATAAAATTTTAGCTATCAGAATCCAACAATGTATCCATAAGATAATTCACCACAACCAAGTAGGATTCATTCCAGGGACACAGGATGGTTCAACATCTGAAAATCAATCAACATCCAACACATCAACAAAAAGAAATATAAAAACCATATGAAAATATCAATAGATGCAGAGAAATCTTTCAACAAAGTGCAACACCCATTCATGATAAAAGCCCTTGAAATTCTTGGGATACAAGGAACATACCTCAACATCATAAAGGCCATATATGACAAGCCAACAGCCAGTATCATTCTCAATGGTGAAAAGCTGAAAGCAATTCCATTAAGATCTGGAACAAGACAAGGATGTCCACTCTCACCACTGCTTTTTAATATAATACTGGAAGTCCTAGCCAGAGCAATAAGACAAGAGAAAGACATACAAGGAATCCAAATAGGAAAAGAAGAAGTCAAACTATCACTATTTGCAGATGATACGATAATATACATAGAGAACCCCCAAAACTCCTAGAAAACCTAATTCAACTCATCAATCAGTTCAGTAAAGTGGCAGGATACAAAATAAACATGCAAAAGTCAGCAGCCTTCCCATACACAAACAATAAATCTGAAGAAGAAGAAATAAAAAAAAATCTCTTTTATTATCGAAACAAAAAATATCAAATACTTGGGAATAAATCAAACAAAAGAGGTAAAGGACCTATGCAAAGAAAACTTTAAAACACTGCTAAAAGAAATAGAAGACACAAAGAAATGGAAAGACATCCCCTGCTCATGGATTGGAAGAATAAACGTTATTAAAATGGCCATCCTACCAAAAGCAATATACAGATTCAATGCTATTCCAATCAAAATTTCAATGTCATTCTTCAAAGAAATAGAACAATTATTGATGAAATTCATATGGAATCACAAAAAACCCCGAATAGCCAAAGCTCTCCTGAAAAAAAAAAAAAGAAGGGAATGGAGGCATCACACTCCCAGACTTCAAACTATACTATAAAGCCATAATCATCAAAACTGCATGTTATTGGAACAAGAACAGACACACAGACCAATGGAATCGAGTAGAAAATCCAGAAATAAACCCACAGATTTATGGTCAACTAATCTTTGACAAAGGAGCAAAGACTATGCATTGGAGCAAAGCAAGTCTGTTCAATAAATGGTGCTGGGAAAACTGGGTTGCTACATGCATAAGAATGAAGCTTGACTACTACCTCACACCATACACAAAAATCAACTCAAAATGGACTAAAGAACTAGACATAAGACCTGAAACTATAAAATACATAGAAGGAAATATAGGCAAAGCACTACATGATATGCACATTAAAGACATCTTTACAGACACATCACCCAAAGCAGTGATAGTGAAGGCAAAGATAAACAGCTGGGACTACATCAAATTGAAGAGCTTCTGCACAGCAAAAGAGACAATAACAAAAACAAAGAGAAACCCCACCGACTGGGAGAACATTTTTGCACACAACACTAATGATAAAGGACTGATCACAAAAATCTGCAAAGAGCTGATGAGACTCAACAACAACAAAGAAAATAATCTTGTCAAAAAATGGGCAGAAGAGCTAAAAAGAAACTTCTCTGAAGAGGAAATGCAAATGGCCAACAGGCATATGAAAAAATGTTCAACATCACTTGTCATCAGGGAAATGCAAATCAAAACTACCATGAGATACCATCTTACACCAGTGAGAATGGCACATATTAAAAAAAAACTAGAAACAACAAATGTTGGTGAGGATGTGGAGAAAAAGGAACTCTCCTACACTGTTGGTGGGAGTGCAAACTGGTCCAATCACTATGGAGAGCTGTGTGGAGATTTCTTGACCTACTAAACATAGAGCTTCCATATGATCCAGCGATTCAACTCCTAGGTATTTACCCAAAGGACACAGAAACATCAATTCCAAAGAGCACCTGCACCCCTATGTTTATAGCAGCACTGTTTAAAAAGCTAAGCTTTGGAAACAACCCAAATGCCCCAAAATAGATGACTGGATCAAGAAATCTGGTACATATACACCATGGAATATTACTCAGCATTCAAAAAAGATAAACACATGCAATTTGCAGCAACATGGATGGCACTGGAAGGGATCATGCTCAGCGAAATAAGCCAGAAAGAAAAAGAAAAATACCGGATGGTCTCACTCATAGCAGGAATCTAGAAAACTTAAATAAGGGACCAGGAAAATGAATAACTATAAGAAAGTGAAAATCAAAATCAACAAAAAGCTATGAACCAGAGACACTCTATGGGGGGGTGGGGAGCCGGGAGGGGAGGGCTTGGGGTCAAAATAAGGGGGTTGCAATTGTATGGGGAATATAAAAATAAAATTTATTTTAAAAAAATACTAGAAATATGGGCCTCCCCAGTGGCACAGCGGTTTAGCGCTGGGTTGCGAAGCTGCCCGCGACCTCTCGGCGCCGGTTCGATCCCCAGCTGCTCCCCGGCCACCGGAAGAGGATCCCACATGGCGCGCAGACATCTCATGCCGCCTGCTGCTCCCCTCAGCAGTGTACTTTGGTCCTTCTGCCTGCTCTGCTCCCCGCTCTGGCTCTGGTGAATTCTCTCACCCTCCCGTGCTTCTGACTGTACCCAGTGCATGTATAAACAAACAAACAAACAAACAAATAAATAAATAATACATGCCTCTTTAAAAAAAAAATACTAGAAACAGAAGTAATGAACTACAGAGTCTACCTTCCAATCTTGAGCTATGTATAATATGGGAGAGAAAAAGCAAGCTCCACTCAAAAATGTTGCAAGACAAGTGGTTTTATAAGGTGATTACTAATGTCAGTGGAAGGGAAAAGATTGCAGGAAGACTGCCTCAAGAAGCTGAGCATGTAGGGTGTTATTTCGGCCATGAAAGAGAAGGCTCAAATAAAAAAATTTCCTGGGAAAGAATGGGAGATTGGATCAGGAAGAATAACACATTATTGTTCAAAAGAATGGAAGTTAGAAGGAAACATCACCTGAACAGTGTCCTTCAGCAGTGACCAAGAAAAGTAGGTGTGTGAGGCTGGGAAGAACTAAGGATTCTCATAGATGTGGAGAGGTTGGAGCCAGTAAGGGATCAGTTGTCTCCTGTGCTCATTTGTTAGCTGGCGGGATGGACTAGTAGAGATTTGCATTCCCTAATTTGTGGGCCTGTTGAGGGATGCACTCAGGAAACTGATATTTACTTGAGTTCTGTAGCTTGTCAGAGACCTGAACTCCTGACCTTTGTACTCTCTTTACTCTAAATGTCTAGTGTCTTAGAAAAATAATGGCTGACCATTGTCAGATCGTAAAAACTAATGATTATTGGGAATTCACCGTAGTCAAACCCTGTACATTACATCTTACTCTTCTAACAATTCCATGTGATGTAGGCACTATCATTATATCCCTTCTACATATATCAAAAGCAAATATTGGAGAAGTTAAGTAACCAATGTCGAATAGCTACAAAATGGGAGACCTGGAACTGAACTTGAATGCTTCGACTCCAGAGTCCTCACTGTTAGCCAATATATTTTATCATTCATTATCACTTATGTTATGGCTTATTCACTCCCCTCTTTTTTTAAACAAAATTAGGTAGAAAAATACTTCTATCCCCCACTACTAAATACATAGTTGCATATGTCATACACCTGTTTTGCCCCGGTACATATCTAGTGTGGATGTGCTAGTTTTTTTTTTTTATTTTATTTTCATAGTCCCCATACAATTGCAACCCCCTTATTTTGACCCCATCCCTCCTTTCCCCGCCCCCCACTCCCCATAGGGTGTCTCTGGTTCATAGTTGTTTGTTGATTTTGATTTTTACTTTGTTATAGTTATTATTTTTCCTGGTCTCTTATCTAAGTTTTCTAGATTCCTGTTATGAGTGAGACCATCCGGTATTTTTCTTTTTCTTTCTGGCTTATTTCGCTCAGCATGATCCCTTCCTGCTCCATCCATGGATGTGCTAGTTTTGAGGCTGACTTTTTTTGATCATCTTTGGTTATCAGTTTGTGGAGGTACTCTCCTCTGGGGAATGAAGAAAGAAAGAAGGATAATCATAAAAGTGTGAGGCACTGCCCTTTTCCCATTTATTTCTAAAATTACCAGTATTATCTAAGAATTATACCTGCCTCCTCTTTCATCATAAGAAAGTAAAATAATGGCTTGAGAGTTTCTTGCATCTTTGGAATTTTTAGGTGGATACCCCATTTTTCCAATATTTAGGGAGAGTTGTTTGGGGATAAGACCTGGAGATGGTGGCTGGCAGGCACATATCCAATGTGCCTCCTGTCTCCTAGAGTCTCCTCACAGATGAGAACCTCTGAAGCAGAAGAGAACATCTCTGGTCATAGACATGACCTGTTCCTAGCAGAGGGTGGCTTTTATTCAGCAAATATTTTGAACATTTCTCTTGGGTTCCAGGTATGTACTGGGTGCCCTTCAGGAAATCACAGTTCGTCTAGGAGACCAAGCGGGTGAATAGAAACTTCTAATACCCTGTGGTGATTTTGCCATGGGAATACATATAGAATATGTATGGGGAAATCCTGAGGAAGAACTTGGATGTTCTCAGAAGCTTCTTCCAAGAGGTCATGGAACCATGATGCCACCAAAACAAACTTTTTCCCTCACAAAAGCAGAATGAAAAGACCATGAGGAGTTTTATTAGTTTTTATTCTTTGCATGGCCAGTGTTGCATTTTGATCATAAATGGATGTTTGTATGCAGACATGGCTACCTACAGAGCACACTGGAAAAAACTACAGAGGCACAGTTCTAAATCCATTCACTTGACTTTGTCACAATTAATAAAGTTACCTTCTTTTGTTCCCCTGCCACTCTGAAACAGTAGCAGATTGCCTCAGAATCATTTTAATGATGTGCTGTTTTGTTCCTTTGAGTACTCCATATTTTAGGTGCCAATTCACCTTTTCCTCTCATAAAGAAGAATCAGGAAAAAGAACAAGCAGAATGGCTGCACAATTTAAAATCCAGCATATTGAAAAGGTCATGGTACTATCACATACTATTCTAATTTCTAAATGTTTTAGGTCTTGTAAGTCCTTCAGACATTCCATTCTACTGACAAATGTTAAAAATGGGGTGGGAAAGGGCACAAATTATTTCATCTGCTTGTAAAATATGATATGCATAGGAAATGATGCCTAATTAATCCATGTTTTTGTAGCATTTCCATTTGGAGACCCATTTTGGATATACCTTTCTATGGGAAAGGTAAAAACGCGGACCTAGTTAGATTCATTCGAAAATTAAGCACATATCTCAGTAAGTTAGCATTTCAATCCTTTACCTTCCTAATATATTTTACTCGGTCTCACCCAGTAGGTATTTAGTGACTGATTTATTCTTAGTAAATTTCAACTAGAATGCTGGTAGTTAGCATTTACCCAGAGATAACACATTTTAAAATGGTTATGGCAGACATTGTTGGTGAGCATACAAAACTCCTTTTCTCCCCAGCTCTCTCCCACTTTCGACGATGAAAAGCATATTACTTGTTCAGACTCCCTTGTAGCTAGAGGTAGCTCTCTCATTCATATTGTAAGTGAAAATCTGCTGAAAAGAGTTTGGGGAAGCCAAAGCTCATGCATACTTCTTCTTTCTACATGGAACTGGGGAACAATATCTAGATATCCACTAGCCATGATGTGACCATGAAGCAATTAGCCAACTTGCTAGGGGAGTTGGAAGAGAAAGGCAAAAGCATACTGAGACACCTACCTACCTACCTATCCATGGATGGCTTATTAGATGGGCAGGGGGCAGGGGGTGCCTCTGTTTGTGTGTTCAGGGTAGCGGGATGGTGATTTTCTGTTACTTGTACTTGAAAGTATTCTGAAATGTTGAAGTGTTTTTATAAACAATATCTTATTTGAACTTTATGACAAACCTGTGTGGTAGATTTTCAATATTGCTATTAAAATGACAGAGAAAGGGAATTAATTGAGTAACAGTTAAGAGCAAACACTAGAAAAAATGGGCCAGGAGTCAAGATCTAGAAATCTTAAATTCTCTGTACTTTTTTCTACCACCCCCCCTCCCAGTCTCTACCTAGAAGATTTTGTACTGAGAAAGAAAGACACTACATCAAAGAGATAATTGATCCATCTACTGAGTGACTTCAGATTTTGCTCTCCCTCTGTGATTACTAAAGTATTAGTGCATATACTTCTGCTCCTTCTGTTTTAGTGTCATATTTGCAATATTTCCCATCAACAGTATAGTTAAAGTGGGGTTAATTAGAATGAGAAATATGAAAAATGTCTCTTAATTCAGGAAACACCAATGAACTTTTCTCATAGCCAGAAAGACGAACAATAATATGAATATACCTTTAGACTAGAAGGTAGATAAATTTTTCCTTTTTTTAATAACAAAAATTTTTTTAACATCTTTGTTTATTTTTTCATACAATTGGGTGTGTTCTTTCAAGTGTGGTCACCATAATTTTCCCATCACCAAAGTTCCCACAGTCCTCTTCCACACTCAACCATGCTCTCTTCCCCACCTGTTTAATGTTCTCCTTCTCCACCTCTCCCTCCCCTCTTGAGTATCTCTGATCTACAGTATACTTTCAAGGGTCAGTCATACAGTCTGTCTTTTGCCTAATCCATTATTTAGTTTTTCTAGACTCTACATATAAGTGAAACCATCTTGGATTTATCTTTCTCCTTCTGGCTCATTTATCTTAGAATAATCACTTTCAATTCCATTTGAGTTACCTCAAATGGCATGAGTTTATCTTTTTTGATTGCTGAGTAGTATTCCATTGTGTACAGGTACCACATTTTCTTCATTTATTCATATGTTCTAGTGCATTTAGATTGTTTACATATCTTGGCTATTGTAAATAGCGCTGCTATACACATAATGATGCGTATTTCCTTCCTTTCAAATTGGTGTTTTTGTGCTCTTTGGATAGATACTTAGGAGTGAATTGGTGAGCCATATGGTAAATCCACTTTTAGTCTTTTGAGGAATCTCCACATTTCTTTCCATAGGGGCTGGATCAATCTACATTCCCACTGACAATATAGTCATGTTCTTTTCTGTCTACACCCTAACCAACACTTGTTGTTTGTAATTTTTACAAACTTGTTATTTGTAAATTTTTTTCCAAATGACTAATAAGAGAGGTTCCTTTGCCAGTTCCAGGGCTTCTCTCACAATCTTAGCAGGTCCATCCCCTGGCCAGTAATTATAATGAATAGATATGAACCATTAATAAAACATGAGAATATGTCCTCTATAAAAGATGGTTTCCTCTTCCATGATATGAACAGACTGGTTATAACTCCTATTTTATGACAAGACAAAGCCAATTCACTACAGATGGCAAAATGAAAAAAACAGAAAAAACCTTGATTCATCATGACAGGGCTGAGTGGCAGAACTTAACCCTGAAAGATCCTTACCTTTGGAATTCTTTTTATTCTTGGTAGTATTTTTTTGAGCAAAATTGAGAAAGATGAAGCTATATACACTGATTGTACAGTTTCCTGATCTTAGCAGAGATTCAGTCCAACTTGGAAGCACAGCAGGATAGTTTCCATCTGAAACTAATCAGTCAGATAATATGGGAAGACTTCTAAACAAGGTCTGAGTATTTTCCTGCACATCAGTTTGCCATGTGGTCTAAACATTCAGTACTCCTTTACAATAGCTATGGTGTAAACCCAGCCTGGAGACAACAGTGACAAATTCAAGGATCAAATCTAATTAATAGCTGGGATTTTAAAAAATAGAATTGTTGGGCCTCCCTGGTGGCGCAGCAGTTGAGCACTGGGTTGCGAAGCTGCCCGCAGCCTCTGCATTGCCGGTTCGATCCCCAGCTGCTCCCCCGCCACCGGAGTAGGGACCCGCATAGCACGCAGACCTCTCCTGCAGCAGACCTCTCCTGCAGCCCGCTGCTCCCCTCAGCAGTGTACTTTGGTCCTTCTGCCTGCTCTGCTCCCCGCTCTGGCTCTGGTGAATTCTCTCACCCTCCTGCGCTTCTGACTGTACCCAGTGCTTGTATAAATAAATAAATCTTTAAAAAAAATACATAAAAAACAGACTTAAAAAAAAATAGAATTGTTAATGCTGTTAATCAAAAATTCTTCATTTGTGCACTAACATCTAAATATTTGTCTTTTTAACAATTAACAATATTTGGGGGTTTTGTTCCTGGGAAACTATGCTATAGAATATAAGTCAGGGTTCTGAGTGCAGGTTACCAGAATTCAAATCCTGCATCTGTCATTAACCATGTATATAGCACTGAGAAAGATATAGTATTCTTTGTCCTAGTCTCCCCATCTGTAAAATGGCATAATAATGGCATTTACTAAATAGGGTTTTTATGCAGGTCTATCATTTTTTCATCTTCAATAGACTTCAACAAGCTCTTGAACAGCCTAAACTTCATGTGAAATAATCTCAGTCTCATAAGAATGATGAAACTGTGGGAAAACAACAGAGTTGGAAGTGCTCTCCTGACTCGCCATTTTAGAACAGGGATCTCTGCATCCAGAACCCACCGACTGTGTGGAACTGGGAGAGGGCTGTCCCCACAGCCAGAGGTGAGCTGAATAGCCCCCATAAGCCAGGCCCCATCTGGTCCTCAGTTGGAGCCCAGAGAGGGGTCCAGCCACCACCAGGGCAGACCGTGGGTGCAGGGAAGTACCCTCCTGACTCACCATTTTAGAACAGGGATGTCTGCTTCCAGAACCCACCTAAACTGTGTGGAACTGGGAAAGGGCTGTCCCCACAGCCAGAGGTAAGCCAAAGGCCCCCATAAGCCAGGTCCCGCCTGGCAGAGTGTTGGAGCCCAGAGGGGGATCCAGTGATTTGGAGCCCAATGGGTGATCCAGCCACTGCCAGGGCAGTCTGTGGGACCTCAAGACCCACCTCTGGAATTAGACAAATACAGAAGGAGATTTTCTGTGATAGTGGCCATTAACACATCCATAGTACCACTGCCCTACTGCATTGGACTCAATTGGACCACCAGTTTCCGACATCCCAGAAAGAGCACACAAAAGAGATGCCAGCCAGTACCAGCTACACAGTGTCCCAATGCATAGGACAAATTAGAAAACAAGCAGCAGGGAGAAGAAAAATTACAAGCAATCAAGCACGTCCCCAGGGAAAAGACACACCACAAAAAGACAATCAAAACACTAGAGTGCAACAACAGTGACTTAGAGGAACTTATGAGTCTTCCCAATAGAGAATTTAAAGTTGCCAGGATTAAAAAACTGAAAGAAGTTGAAAATGATATGGGAAAAATAATCAACGATATGGGAAAAATAATCAGTGATCAGACAAATGAAATTAAGTCCCTTTAGAGGGAAGTGAAAGAAATGCAGGAGATCAAAGGATTAATATAGGATCTAAAGAACTCTGGGAAAAGTAATGAAAACAAAATAGATGAAATGGAAGAATGAATAAGTACTCTCGAAGACACAGAAATAAAAAGAACCAAAACAGAAAAGAATAGAGAACTACAAAGGAAAAAGAATGAAGAAAGACTTTGTGAACTATCTGACTCCATGAGGAAAGGAAATATAAGAGTTATAGGAATCCCAGAAAGAGAGGAGAGAAACCTAGGAACAGAGAAAATATTCCAGGAAATAATTGAAGAGAACTTCCCAAATATGAAGAAGCTGAAAATAGACATACAAGAAGCAAGAAGAACACCAAACTTCCATGACGAAAGTAAAAATACAGCAAGACACATAATAGTAAAGCTCCCAAGAATCCAAGACAAGGAAAAAATAATGAAGCTGACAAGAGGGAAGAAACAGATAACATACAAAGGAAAACCAGTCAGGTTGACATCAGACTTCTCCGAAGAAACACTATGGGCAAGGAAAGAGTGGAGGGACAAAGTCAACAAATTTCAAGACAACAAATGCCAACCAAGAATACTCTATCCTGCAAAGCTTTCCTTTTTCTATGAAGAAAAAATAAGGACCTTCTCAGACAAACAGAAACTCTGGAATTTCATTACAACTAAACCCCCACTCCAAAAAATACTACAAGGAGTCCTAAAGCCAGAACCAACAGAGGGATGAATAAGAATGAAACAAGAATATCTCTCTATCTATTTATCTATCTATCTATCTACACATATACATACATATATAAATAAATAAATAAAACCAGAGAAAAGACAAACAAATGGCAAATATAGATGCTAACATATCAACATTAACTCTAAATGTAAATGGACTAAACTCTTCAATAAAAAGACACAGAGTCGCAGGCTGGATTAAGAAACAAAACCCAACCTTTTGCTGTCTCCAGGAAACACATTTAACTACAAAAAATAAAAATAGACTGAAAGTAAAAGGATGGAAAACGATCCTACAAGCAAATGGACCAAAAAGAAGGTAGGGACAGCTATACTTATATCAGATAAAACAGATTTCAAACTCAAAAAGGTAAAAAGAGACCCAGACGATCACTACATTATGATCAAGGGGACAATAGTTCACGAAGAATGAAGAAAATGTGTCTAGTCTTTGCATATTCCACATCTAAACTACAAATAAATGGGCTATGGAAATGACAATATGAAGCTCAATTTAAAAAGCTGGAAAGAGGATCAACTACCCAAGCCACAGGACATAATATTACAAATGACCATAATTTCACGATTGAAAACATATCGGGTATAATGTTATTACTAGTCACAACATTAGTTATAAAATTATAGCACAACTGAAAACATGGAAAAACTGAAGACATCTAAATCCTTCCACACACTCATTCTGATGCAGGAACTATAACAGCTGTATTCTCTGGGAAATCTGTGCCCCTGCATTCATTTTCCAAGATGGAAAAAATAGTAATTGGTAGCTATTTTTATTATTGGCTAATAGAATTGCAAGCATCTTCACTTTCTCCCCTATACTTTTGGATGACAATCCTTTTGCTTGAATTTGAGGGGGTTGCCATGACTCTATTTGGAATTTTTTAAACTAATATTATGGTTATTTAACATTTATACACTTCATGACAAAATTAAATTGTATCTTAAAACGAGTTGTGCTATGTTATAATCTTATAATTAATGTCATAACTAGTAACATTATACCCAAAATGCTTTCAATCATACAATCATGACCATTTGTAACCTGGTAATAAGTCCTTGGATTATCTCAATTCTGAAGGTTGTATAAGTGGTGCTGATTTCAGTAAGTGACTCCAGTAAATTTTCTCTCTACCTCATATTCTCAGTGGCTGACTGTACTTGTGCTAGTTATCACCCACCTGTACACTGCAATTTAAAAATTTTCCCTCACAGTACAGTCAAGACTCTCACAAATGCTTTCCCAATAGGATGTCTTTCATCAACAGTCTAACATTTTATGCTTCTTTGCATATATTTTAATTTTACTCTTTTCAGAGAATTATCACTAGCTATCCTATAAGCAAAAGATTCTGGAAGGAAAATTATGGTACCTGGGTTTTCTTTTTTTACATTTGAACTGCAGAATTCTACAGCAGGATAAATACTCTTATTTGTTACAGTCACCTTATCTGTAGAAAACAGTACTCACACTTCAGATAAGGCCATTGGATATACTGATGTTTCAGTCATAACACAATGTGATAAGTAATCTCTAACTTTCTTGCTTAGATTTTTTTTTTGGATATGGCTTCACTCCATTTTCTTATAAATTCTCAGCTGTAAACTTAAAACTACCCAACCTCTTTCCTATATCAAAGTCCTTTATTTAATTATTCCTTCATGATTTGACTGCTTAGACTAGCAGAGACACTAAGATGAAGAAAGCATAGATTATTTTCTATAATTTCAGTAATTAATAAAACTAATAGCAGCAATATTTTTAACATTAGCATGCAGAAGAATGGCATAGATAAATACTACTTAAATGAAATATAAATATTTTATTAAACTACTAGCTTCTACAAGAAAAATCTTTTTCCCTGATGTTAAAAGAAACAACAAAACTGTCCTCTGTTCTGTTTAAATGTTCCTAAAGAAAAATCAATGACTTATTTGAAAGTGATTCCTAAATAAATTCAAATAAAGAAGATATAGGGTATTTGCAAAATGTGGAAAACTCATTCATGATAAAATGACAAATCTAAGAAGGAGAATAGCATAAAGATTGTGCAGGGGACACATTACTTGGTTGTGAAAGAGAAACAGAATCATGAATGTTGCAAATAATAATTTTTTTAATTAAAGGGAGAGAGAAAACTATTGTTACATGTTTCCCTATGGCAGAGTAGGAAAGGTTTAAATGACCTGAAATGCTCTGAGATAACAAATTACATGAGATTTTCTTGGAGAGATTTAGAAAATTAACTAAAAATTATCATTTTCTGCCAGCAAGAAAAAATAGTTATAAGCATAGCTTTGACCCCAGAGTTCTGGAAGGAGGGCTGCCTGAGGCATATGAGACCAGAGAAAAGAAGAAAAAACAAATGATAGCTTCAATGGTGATGATGACATTGTTGTTGTTGTTGTTGTGATGATGATGATGATGATGATGATGATGATGATGACGACATCGACCACGACCACGATGACTAGACAACAACAACAACTATGAATAGCTATACTTTAGGGCAAAAAGTATGTGGCAGATACTGTACTCAGTGCTTATTCATTTGCTTCTCTGAATGGTCCTCAGAGAACATTATTACTAATGTTTTACTTTTGAGAAAATCATTGGTTAGAAAGGTGATGTTATTTTCACAGGGTCACTATTGGATCATAACCTGTGGTTTGGAAATTGCTCTAACTTCTGTCACTTGGGAAAACACTTTAGTGTCAGAGATTTCTCCATCACTTCTGCCTACCTCTTATAATTCTGCATCCAATGGATACCTTTCCATGTCCAGTCAGAGTTAATAAGGGGGTATTATGGCCATAATACAGACCTTCTGGCTTTAGGAGCTTATTGATATCTGTATAATAACCAAATTAATTCTGACTCCTGTTGAAGCAATATTCATGTAAAATAATTGCCTACTGAAGAGAAACAATATTATTCAGGGGATGATCACCCAATCTGTGAATTGATATTTAGCAATAAAACCTTCCCAAAAATAATATTTTGAATTCACAGAAAGGGAATCTGAAAGGATTTCATAGTTAAAAGATGAGTGATTGCCCAGATTTTTGGCAAATTCTATGTTGGAATTAACAAATAAATTGCAGTTATGGATTTTTGGATTATTTTTTATGTGCAATGTATTTAGAATAATTACCACTACTTTCCATCCTATATCTTTTTAACTGTATGATAAGGTTGAAAGCACTGAATTCTTTGTTTGGCAACAGAGTTTTGCACATTTAAGTTTTTAAAAATTAATTTAAAAACCCCTAAAGTTTGTATAGCAATTTCACTTTATAATTACCTTACCAGATAGATAATAATATGGTTTCTTTTTTCATATGAGAAAACTAAGTTAGGAGAGCGTAGTGATATGCCCAGGTTCACCCAGCTGCTAAGAATTCTACCTGGTCCTTCCAAATTTCTCATACTGTCCTCAGTTCTGAGTGTCTGATATGTATTCCTTTGATTGTGTATTATTGCCTCAAGTCAGGAATGTTGTCTGGAAATAGGTATTCAAACTGTTTATTTAATGACTGAAAGAACAGGAAAGAATTTTTACATATTTTTTTCCGTTTCATTCATTTTCATACTTTTTATCAAAAGCACCTTCCTATCATAAATAGTGGCCTACCTATATAGACAGAAAATGAAGTTCAGAGAGGTTAATTAAGAGCCTAGAGTCATTTAAGTGATTTACTAGCAGAACAAGGAAAACTGAGCTCCAATTCAATCTTTTCTGAGTCCTTCTTTGCCTTTCTCAGTATAAAATGTCAGTCTCTTTCCAGCTTGTTCTGTGCATGGAACTTCCTGGTCATAAATGTATTTTTTTTTTTTTTGGTATGCCTACATACACATTTATGTGTCTGCCTCAAGCACATTTAGTGGAAGAACATGACACATTATATAAAAAACACAGCATCTGTCGATGAGTATTTCCCTTTTGAATCTCCACATCTCAATCTAATTGGATGTCAATGACAACGATTGTTTAGTGATTAAATTTCAGGCAAACAATTCCATTTTAAACATTGCTCATATTTAAAAAATTGACTTGGAAAAAAAGTCAGAAAGTACAAATTTTTAAAAATAAAGTTAAGCAATTTCATTGATTGATTATAGTTATTGGTCATATACATTTAAGTGAAAGATATTATTTGGCTTTTCATAAAAACAGGAAAAAGTGATATATAAGCATTCTTAATTAAAAAAATAGGCAGCAGTTTGAGCACAGCACTGTGAAGATGTCCGCAGCTTCTGCAGCATGGGTTCGATTCCTGGTCGGCCAGGGAGATACCCACATGGTGCGGCAGACATCTTCTGCCTCGCCCGCTGCTACCCTTAGCAGTGTCTTCAGTCCATCTGTCTGTTCTTCTCCCTACTCTGTCTCTGGTGAATACTCTCACCCACACCTCTGGCCTATACACCAGTTCTCATATAAATAAAAATAAACCTTTTTTTTAAATTTTTTTTAGATTTATTTTTTATTTATAAAAGAGCTGGGGTACAGTCCAGATGCGTGGGAGGGTGAGAGGATTCAAGAGACAGAGTGGGTAACAGAACAGGCAGACTGACGAAATACACTACTCTGGGGAGCAGTGGGCTAGGCAGGAGAGGTCGGCTCACCATGTGGGTTGCTCTGAGGCCGGTGGGGATCGAACTGTCACTGCAGAGGCTGCTAACAGCTTCACAGCGCTGTGCTCAACCACCTGCGCCACAGGGGAGGACCAAACCTTTTTTTTTTTTTTAAGAAAACATTAAAAAAAAAAAAGAGGGCCTCCCCGATGGCACAGTGGGTTGAGTTCCACGCTGTAAAGCTGTCTGCAGCCTCTGCAGCACATGTTCAATTCCTGGCCAGCCAGGAAGAAACCCACATGGCGCGGCAGACCTCTCTTGCCTCACCCGCTGCTCCCCTCAGTAGTGTCTTCAGTCAGTCTGCCTGTCCTGCTCTCTGCTCTGTCTCTGGTGAATTCTTTCACCCTCCCATGCCCCTGACTGTACCCCAGTTCTTGTATAAATAAATAAATCTTTAAAAAAATAATAAAATGATAAAAAAATAAATGAAAAAGAACCAGGGTGTAGGCCAGAGGTGTGGGAGGGTGAGATGATTCACCAGAGACAGAGCAGGGAACAGAGCAGGGAACAGAACAGGCAGATCGACTGAAATACACTGCTGAGGGGAGCAGCAGGAGAGACAGGAGAGGTCTGCCTCACCTTGTGGGTATCTCACCAGCCTGCCTGGATCCAACCCATACTGCAGAGGTTGTGGACAGCTTCACAGCACTGGGCTCAACTGCCTGCACCACAAGGGAGGCCCTCATTCACTTTCATTTTAATTTAACTGAACTTCTGTTACAAATGGTATCCTAGATGAGGAATTTGCATTCTTATTAGAGAATGGTGATTTCACTTTCTACCTTGAAGTGAATCCAATGCAGAATCGAGTCAACACAATAACATAGTACTTTTATAACTTCAATATCATAATATTTGGCTTTTGCTTTATATCACACACTTTCCCAGCTGGTGGGCAACTTCTGTTTAGCTATGTGTATTATATTAGTAATGAGGAAAAGAGATATCATACATGTTGTGAAACTAATGAGACCAACATTCTGGTGTAATTTTAGGATACAATAATGCATCTGTTTGAAGGTTTTTGACTTGTTTTCTTGTAAGTCCTGTACTCCAGGCACAACGGTATGTATAATTATCTAAATCTAGCAGGGGCTTGGAAGTAGCAGTGGAATATAGTGCAAAGTGTGTAGTCAGCAAGGAAAAAAGACTCAGGAAGTAATGATGAAGAAAGTAGATACCAAGACATGAGTCAAATCAGATGATGCAAACAGGAGTCCACACTGCCAAGACAAGTCAAAGGAGCAGATGACAAAGCAGCAAAACTATCTGGAGATTCAAGTCCCTGTCCTTGGAGTCAAACAAGATTTAAAAGAAGAAAGTTTCCTATATTAGTTTTAGGAATCCACTAATCTCATGGGAGTTAATTCTCTAATACAGAGCTTCTAAAATTTAAAATGCCTATTAATCCCATGGAGAACTTTTAAAATACAGAAACAAATCAGAAAGAGAAGGGCAAATGAAAGATGGTTTCACTTATATGTGAAACAAAAAGAAAAAAACAAAGGAACATACAAAACTGAACTGAAACAAACACTAGAAATTTGACTGTGCAATTGAGACTGCTAGACTGGGTGAGAGATAACAAAGGGTGGAGGAACCCAGTGGTGTCTGGTGGGGATGATGGTGCTTGGGCAGTGGGTGTGGTGTGGGTAACATACCTCTAAAGAGGTATGAGCCTATACATCTAAATCATATACAGTGTCATAAGCCAAATCTTCCTCAATTTAAAAATAATGCAGGGCATCCCTGGTGGCACAAGGGATTAAGACACAACCTATGAAACTATCCACAGCCACTGCAGCATGAGTTTGATCCCCAGCTGGCCAGGGAGCTACTCACATGGCACAGCAGACCTCTCCTGACTTGTCCACTGCTCCCCTCAGCAGTGTATTTCAGTTAATCTGCCTGTTCTGTTCCTCACTCTGTCTCTGATGAATCCTCTCACCCCCCACACCTCTGGCCTGTACCCCAGCTCTTGTATGCATAAATAAATAAATCTTTAAAAAATATATAAATAATGCATATTTAAAAAAATTAAAAATATACGATAAAAATAGACAAAGACTTTTTTTAAATAAATACAATAAAATGGGATCCAAGAGGTCTGAAATGAGGCCTAAGAATATCCATTTTTTACATGCTTCTAGATGATACTGATGTTGCTCATACAGGCCCCTGTATTGTACAAGAAAATATAAAACCAGCCCAGGTATAGGCAAAGTAGACAAGAGGAATGTTGACTGGAGTGGAGAATATTGAGTTCGGAAGCAAATGTAGTTCCTAACAAAGGCAGAACCTGCAAGTTTAATGTATTTCAGATGCAAAATAAAACTTGGTTGATGGTGGCTTGTTGAATTGTCCACTTGAAAGATATTATTAAAGTCCTAACTCCCAGTGCCTCAAAATGTGATTGACCTTTGGAGGGTATTCAAGTTAAAATGTGGTCATTTGTCCATGATCTAATTCAATATGAAAGTTATACACATTAATATTTGGACACAGATGCAGGGACACACAGAAGAAGGATCTGCAGACACACAGGGAAAAAGATAACTGTGTATAGATATAAGTGAGTGAACACAAAGAAGTGCAGGCTAACACTAGAAGTTAGAAGAGGTCAGGAAGGAATCTTCCCTAGAACTATCAGGGGGTATGGCACTGGCAACACCTTGACTTCAAACTTGTATGCTCCAGAACTATGAGACCATACATTTATTTTGCTCTAAACCATACACTTTTGTACTTGTTAAATTTGTACTTGGCCACATTTTGAATAAACATTTAGCAAATGACAGCTAGACCTTTTGGAAAGATTTACTTCATTGTCCAAGGTATATAACTACGTAATAGAAAGAAATACCTGCCTTTGCCAATCAGTGCCTTTCTACTTCAGCAGGCTGCTTTCCAAGCACAGACAATGTACTGATCAATAAAGCAACACTTTCCAAACCTGAATTCTAAGATATTTTTCAAGTTTTGTTAAATGGTGCTGCACAGGGTTCATGGTTAACGAAATTTTAAAGCACGTCAAATACAGATGCATGTAAAAAAAGAGCTAGATTGAAAACTAGGGGAAAAACCCAAAACTATTGGAAAATTTACAGAACCTATTAAAGGTGCTGAATAAACAGATCCTTACTTTTTATAGCATAACACTTTCCCACCATATTCCTCTTATTACTCTACAGAATACCACTTTAGGAGAAGCTAGATGAAAGAATAAAATTCCCTGCAACTGAGAAAATTTATACCAACAAAACAGGTACTTTAAAATTTAAATGCATTTTATTTTAAACTATCCTGGAGACTCCCTGAGTTGTTTTTTGTTGTTTCTCTAAGGCAGGAAAGATAATGCCTTCTGGGATGAATTTAAGGAATGGATGTAAAGGTCTATCACAAATGTGAAGTAAGAGATCAGACAGAGTGACATCAGGTGAAATGGAACTGAGCAAAACTGATGGAGTTTGCAAAGAAAAATGAGAAAAGGGAAATCAAATATTTAAGGTCTATCTATGTGGTTACAGTCTGCCTTCGGAATAATCTCAATGAACAAAAAGATCTTTGATATTTACTGTACTTGGTATGTATGCAATGTATGACACAATTTCAGTGTTATCTTCCACATCTGGTACACCTTCTAGGGTTACTATGGATATTTGGGCAGGTACAATAATACAATCAAAGGGTGCCATTCACATTATGGATGCTATAATGAATGAGTAGGACAATTTTGGCAGCAAATTTTCAACAAAATGGGTAGTATATTACAACAATTGCAAACAAATGGTAGTAAACTGTCCTGAGGAAAGGGGGTATTTTTCTAAGCCACCAGTGTATTACACCAGTTAACAACAGTCCTGGGATTTTTATACTACCTGTAAAAATGGGGACCACATTTTAACCAGGAAAATTGTCTGAGACCACAATCTAACACTAGAATGACATAGTAAAACACCATTGCTCCTACTAGCATAATTTCAATTGGTATGGAAACCTGGGCCATGAGCTCCCACCCTTGCCCTGTGGGACCTGAGTTTAACTAATGAAAAATAAGTTATTAAAAATGCTTATTCTAGGTCTATTAATAAGAATTGCCTTACTAGAAAATAGAAGCATCTAATACATATGTTTGAGTTTTAAATGCCATTTTCATATCCAAGGTTATAACTTTTTGAAAGTTTAACAGCAAGAATTTTAAAGACATAAACCATGTTAGGTGTTCGAAGGAGAAAAATTAAAGTCAAGCTAGTGCATTCCAAACATTATTTTATCTGTTAGAGGTGGCAGGAACAAATAGGCATAATTTCATGTTGTGGATGTTACAATCTATTGGGAAAGACAGACTACACACACGATCACACAAATAGCGATATAACTACAACTCTAGATAAAGATATAAATAAAAACTACCAAAACCCCCAAACTATTCGGAAAGCTTAAGTGGTAAATTTCTAAAGTGCTTTAAGAGCTTATAATAAAGGATTCCAGTAAAGACCAGGGAGTCTCAAAAGCTATTCCTAAAGGATGCATCTTTGAGCTGAGATGTGAAGAGTAAGAATAAGTTAAATAAGAAAGGCACAAGGAAAGGTCTCTGGTATTGGAGATATGTTTGATGCCCTCAGGCAGAAAAGAGCTCAGGATATCCAAGAAACATAAGTCAGAGTGTCCATAGCTATGTGGCTAGAGGAGTTAAAGGGGGTCATGTGAATGACATTATGCAAATCCCTTGAGGTTAGGCTAAACATGTTAGCTTCTTTCATGGGAACAGAAGAAAACCTTAGAAGTATTTTAGGCAGGGAAGAGATACCATATTTTTAAAAGACTGGTTTGACTATTTTGTGTAGAAAGGTTCAAAAATTGCTAAGAATAGAGCAGAGAGACCAGTTGGCAATTGTATTTGGTCAAGTGGTAGATGATAGCTTCGTCATGAATGATGCCAGGAGGTGGAAAGAGGTGAGCAGGGTGGAGATATTATAGGAAATATCAATAGGAAATTAAATTATTTTAAAATGACTTATTTGTGATAATGAAACCCCATGAGTGAAAATGAGATAATCCAAATGTGTTCATTTATGCAATGTTGTAATTATAATGGTCCAATGTTTTGTTTCTATGATGTATGGAAGTTTACTAAGCATTTTCTCAATGATAAAAAGTGTCTGAATGATGAAAAGACTAGAATTTTATTTTCTTATTGGCCAAAGGAACTGCACTGGGTAGGACAGTTCCCTCTGTACCAATTTCCAATGGGTGTACTCTAACGTGGACCCCAATGATGGTGAAATGGATAGGCTAGAACACTATAAGAGGTGTTTATTAATAGAACTGAGGTATGGCCTGCCTAAGCAAGAGTAAGATACTGGAGCTTAAGCAAAATACCAATGAGAATAAGTGTGAGTTTCTTGAATGTATTATCAAACTAATAGTATTATACAGACTTGATTCCAGGTGTTCCAGAATATTCTCAGATGATTAACATGACATCCACTGGGCAGAGTACTCAGTATATAAGGAGGAATTAGCCAAGGTAGAAGGTGCTAGAGTGATGAGTTCTTTCCAATTGATGAATATAATCTTCAGAAGTCTAGGGCTACAACCATTTTTGTAGAGATAGAAGACAGGACGGGATTTAGGAGGAAAAGAGAATGGACAAAGGAAGAAAATATAGGAATTGAAACTTTAAAAAAGTGAAATGAGGAAAATTGATGTTGGCATGACACATGTCCCAGATCAGATACAAGAAAAGGGAACAGGAACAAAAAAGCAGGAAGAAAAGAAAGGAAGCCAATGACAGCCCAGAATGAGGATTCAGACACCGGTCACAGAAGAGAATGCAGGCAGAGCAGAAGGAATGAAGAAGCAAGGAGTAAGGAAAGGAGACATGGTAGGCCAAATGGGGCTCAGATGAAGAATAAGGGCCTCAGGAACTTCACCTAATAGGAAAAGCCTATTATGAGAACCTATATGGATCCCTGGGTAATTCTCACCAAGGGGGACCATTTAATTCATTTTTTGGTAGACACTGGAGCAACTTAATTGAATTTAAATTCTAAATTACTCAAGTCAGAAAGAGGACTGCACCAGTCATTGAGTTAATGGATAGGCCATCACAGCTTCCTTAAAACCTCTGTAATAGGGCCTCCCCTGGTGGCAGAGGCGATTGAGCGCAGTGCTTTGAAGCTGTCTGCAGCCTCTGCAGCACCAGTTCGATCCCGGCCAGCCAGCAAGGGTCCCACATGGCGTGGCAGACCTCTCCTGTCTCGCCCGCTCTCCCCTCAGCAGTGTATTTCAGTTAGTCCACCTGTTCTGTTCTCCACTCTTTCTCTGGTGAATCACCCTCCCGCGAATCTGGCCTGTACACCGGTTCTTGTGTAAATAAATAAATAAAAATCTTAAAACAAAACAAAACAAAACAACAAACCCTCTGTAATAGCAATAGGGTGAAAAAAAATTCCAAAGTAACTTTCTATGCAGGGAAGAGTGTTCAACTCCCCTCATTGGCCATGACATCTAATATATACTTAATGAACAGGTTGTTTTTTTCACCCCAAGATCAGTGGCTGTACTTATAAGTAACCCTAAAACATGCCTTGCCATTCCATAGGATGATCCACCAAAAGGTGAAGTGTGAATCCGGAAATCTACAAAAGGACAAATGAAGTCGTTTGGGTTACTGGAACCTTTGGGCATGCCAAAATGCAGATGCTATAAGATTAGAAGTGTGAAATAGAAAACAGAACCCAAATTAGCAGAAATATCCTTTGAAAGAGCTGCCTTTGAGAAGAATTCAGCCCTTATCGCAAAAGTTTTTTTTCAATACACCCTCAGTTGGCCCTGACACTCTCCTTACAACAGTCCAATGATGCCAGTAAAGAAAACACTATAAAAATAATACTGTTTAGTTCAGGATTTGAAAGTCATTAATGATTTTGTCCAATATATATGTGCAACTGTGCCAAGTCCTTTTACCCTATTAACTGCCACACTGGGGGATTTGGCTGTATCCAAATACCTTTTACTGCATCTCAGTAAATGTGGGATTGGCTACTCTTTGCTTTTTAATGGCAAGACCCTGAGTCCAAAAACACTGCAATATTGCTGCACTGCACTTCCACAAGGGTTTAAGAATTCCTTGACTATTTGGGGGGAAATACTGACTAGGGATCTTAGAAAGGTCCTACTGAAACAGGGCATCCTATAATATGTGGATATCCACATATCCATGATAGGTGGATGATTTACTAATTGCTGGCCTTGAATATAGCTGGTGAGTGGAGAATATCATATTGTGTTTGTTTGTTTGTTTGCTTGTTTTCTGATGTAACATTGGCTAATATTATTGTTATTTTGGGAGGATAAGATTCCCTCCCACACCTCAGGTATAGTCACTGTCATGCATCTACCACCAAATCACAACAGTCCACCACCATAGTCCACGGCTCTCCCCTGCTATTTGTTCTGACCCCTCCCTAACCCCTTTCCCTCTGGATGGTCCAGTTCTAAACTCAGCTTTCAAAGGTGAGTTTTTAAGCTTGTGTTTAAAGGATCCTTGTACAAGTCCTGATTGGAAAAATTTTCAGTTTTTTTACCATTGAGAATAATGTTAACTGTGGGTTTATTATACATGGCTTTTATCATGTTAAGAGAAATTCTATTTATACCCAATGGTTTTCATCATAAATGGATATCGAATCTTATCAAATGCTTTCTTGGCATCTATTGATATAATCATATATTTTCTTTCTTTTTGTTGATGAGGTGAATTATGTTGATTGCTTTTCAGATTCTGAACCACTCTTGTGTCACTGGCGTGAATTGCACTTGGTCATGGTGTGTGATACTTTTAATACATTGTTGAATTTGGTATGCTGAATTTTGCATTAGGGAAATTGATCTGCAGTTTTATTTTTTACATTTCTTTGTTTTTCCTAATATAGTAATGTTGGTCTCATGAAATATGTGTGGAAGTATTCCTTCTTTTTCATTTTTTTGGAAGAGTTTGAACAGGATAGGTATTAATTCATCTGTGAATGTTTGGTAGAACTCACTTTGTGAATCTTTCTGGTCCTGTTCCTTTGTTTTTGGAGAGTGTTTTGTTTACTGGTTCAATTTCTTTGCTTGTGATTGATTTGTTCAGGAATTCTATTTCTTCCCTTTCAGTCTTGGATGGTTGATGTTCTAAGAATTTGTTCATCTCTTCTAGGATATTGGAATTTTTACTCTATAAATGCCCCATAATATTCTCTAATTATCCTCTGAATTTTTATAGCCTCTGTTGTGGTGTCTCCTCTTTCATTTTTGATCCTAATTTTTTGATATTTCTTCCTATTTTCTTCATGAGTCTTGCCAAAGGATTGGCCATTTTATTTAGTTTTTCAAAGAACCAGCTTTTGGTTTCAGTAATATTTTGGTCTTTTTAAAAAAAATCTCTATTTCATTTACTTCTGCTTTGGTTTTTATTATTTCTGTTCTGTTGTCTTTTGAATTTTTTGTTATTCTTTTTCTAGTTCCTCAAGATATGAGAAATGGTTATTTGAGTTCTTTTTTATTTATTGATATGCACCTGTTTTGCTATATATTTCAGTATTAGTACTGTTTTTGTTACATCCCATGTGTTCTGGAAGATTGTGTCTTCATTGTAATTAGCCTCAAGGTTTTGATTTTGCCTTAAGCCAGTACTCTTTCAGTAATGTGTTGTTTACTGGCTATGTAGTAAACAACTTCCCTGAACATTTTTTTTGTAATTGATTTAATAAGTTTAATTAGTTTAATAAGTTTTCAGGGAAGATACTGGGTGTGATTTCAATCTTTGTGAATTTGTTGATATTTCTTTTGTGGAACAGTATGTGGTCTGTTCCGGAGAATATACACATGTGTACTTGAGAAAAATGTGTAATCCACTTTTTTGTGTTTGGTGCTATGGCCTATAAATGTCTAACCCCATGCAATACAGTTCTTTGGTTAAATCTATTGTATACCTGTTTATTTTCTGTGGAGTTGATCTCTCCATGATGAATGTGGGGTGTTGAAAAAGCACAAATGTGCTTTTTCCAGTGTCTGTTTTCAGAGTCGATAGTAGTTGTCTAATGTATTTTGATGCTCCTTCATGTGATGAGTATACATTGATAGGTCTTATATCTTCTTGATATATTGTTACCTTAATCATTATATAGTGTCCTTCTCTTTCACTTGTTACCTTTTAAAATGGAAATCTATTTCATCTGATACAAGTATCACTCTCCCTATCTTCCTTTGTGTCCTTTTACCCTATTAACTGCCACACTCGGGGATTTGGCTGGATCCAAATACCTTTGACTACATCTAAGTAAATGTGTGGGTTTGGATACTCTTTGCTTTTTAATGGAAGGACCCTGAGTCCAAAAACACTGCAATATTGCTGCACTGCACATTCATTTGATTTTCTGTGTTTTTTCAGTATTCTTACATTTCTTTGAATTTATTTTTTGTGGCAGTTTTAAACTCTGTATCTGATAGAAAAAAACATATCTTCCATGTCTTTAATGCTAGTTCTGGAGATTTGTTTTCGCTGTCTTTTTATTATTCCCCTGAGTATTCATGTGACTATTTGTTGGGTTTTTCCTTCTCCCATTATTTGTTTTGGGCTGCACTGCTGTTAGTGGGGCTTCTGTTAGGTGTAGCTCCTCCCCTTACATCAGTCTGATCTTTATCCAACTGTCATAGGTGCCTGTTGGGGTTTTGTGGGATGTTTGTTTTACTGGCTCATCTCTAGTGTCCCCCCCTCTAGAAGTCTGGGTGTCTCACTGTGTGGAGAATGCAGCTGGTGAGATTTTGCTGACCTTTGAGAGGCCTGACTCAGCTCTGGTACCTCCCCCTTGTGGTGCATAGGATCTCAGAAGGCAAGGGAGGCTCCTGCTGGGGTCTTGTCCCATGTAGATTTTGAATCACTGAGCACAATGTTGATTGTAAGGTGTCATCTTAAAAGACTCAGGTATGCAAATAAAAGTAACATAATTGAGATTTGAGCTTAAGAAATATAAATAAATCCTCATGAGAGAAAATGAGTGATTTCAGTTATTAAAGTCCCTGGCAATTAAGGGCCATTAGGTGGATTTTTGGGAAGGCCCGGGTTTTATAGAATTTGGACCCCCAATGCGGACTAATAATCAACTCCCCATACAACTCCCAGATAACAGAACTCCAAACCATTGTTTCAGACTCCAGAATGTCAACAATCTTTTGATCAAATATAGTGAAAGTTGATTTTAGTATCAGTCGTGTGGCTACTAGACCCCAGGAAGATTTTCTGACTTTAACAGAAATGTTAGACAGTCTCACAAGTGAGGCTTGTGAGTGCTAATCTAATTATTAGGACCAGAAATCCAGCTCATTGCATACCTGTCCAAACATAACCTCTGTGTTTGCAAGCTATAGTTACAACTTGTGACTTTATGTGTGAAGCAGAAAATTTTACCTTAGGTTACCAAATCACTGTGTATATCTCACACCAGTTTTTCACATTGTCAGTACAGAAGAGTGGACTTTGATTGACTGCTGGCTGGGCTCATGGGGAAACATTACAAAGCTCTACTAGGTAATGCTAATGTTCAGTTGTGAGTTGCTAGCTCATTAAATCCAGCTACCTTTCTTCCAAGCAATAGCAAGAGCCGTGAAGATGGAATTGTAACCCATACTGACTAGAAATCACTGAATGAGTGCAAACTGCCTGACCAGATTTTCCTGACCTACCCCTGTTAGATTCAGAGTGAGATTTGTCTATAGATGGGAGCAATATTATGAGTCAAGAATGTTCATTCATAGATTATGCAGTACTGATGCTTCATTACACCATAGAAACTAAGTACCCTCCAAGTAACAATGTCAGCACAGAAGGCTGAATTGATAGCCCTGACCCAAGCCCTGGAACTTTTTCAGGACAAGCATATACACTGACACAAAGTATTTGTTCATGGTCCTACATGAACAAGGGGGCCATATGAAAAGAAAGGGGGCTACTTACAGTCAGCAATAAAGACATTAAGCACCCACTAGAAATCTTGGCCTTGCTGAAAGCAATATTGAAAGAAATATTTTCTGTCAGGTGTAGTGGTAATGCACTGTCCCAGTCACCAAAGGGATATATCTGAAATTGCAGAAGGCAACAGAGTAGTCAACCATGTGGCAAAGGAAGGCTCATAGCCTTATTTATCATCTCAGGGTTTCCAGTGTTCATCCAAAAGTCATTCCTGGGGTATCTTGCAACAGAAGTTGAAAGAGAAAAAAATATTTATGTTTTTGCTTTTTTCTTAAGCAAATATCACAGGTCTTTGACAGTCCACAGGACCAATGGGCTTTAAAACTCTGGGTAATTGCTATCTGGGGCTTTCTTCACTTTGGAATGATGCACACTGTGTATTCTGCATGCAAGTTTCAAAGAAGTGTGCGTGGTTAGCAAAACATCTTAAAGACCAGATTATTCCTTCAACAGTTGAGCTTGGGTATCTCCACTATGCCAGGTCTAGAGTAAGACCTAATAACCAGGTCTGAAAGGCTGCATTGGTTCTTCTGGAGGCAATGGAAAATCTAGAGAAAGCAAAGTTATGAGTTACAGCTTAAATTTCCCAAATACTTTTTATGCACTATTTGACACTATTCTTGTTCAATGGTGCAGTGTTCAAAATTGCAACTAGAAATGATTTTCCAAAGACAATTTCCAAGAGGCTTAAATTTGGGTCCATTTCTAGGATCCACTCTTATCCACAATAGGTTAACAGATGATGCCTAATTGCATTACAGGTGGGTTTCTTGGCATAGTGTAACCAAAGTCTGTTTATAATGGGATTCATTTTTCACTCTGTACTGTAGATTGTGGTCTCCAAGGAGCATGTATCTTCCAAGGAGTGTGTAAGGCATTACTGAATTTCTGAGTGACTTCTGAAACAAATCCAAGTCCATCGTCACTCTGAGTTGAGTTAAGCAATCCCAATTGAGTAGTTATTTCCTTCAGCAATTGTTTCAAAAACTCTATGCTTTTTCCATCTTAATGGGAAACGTTTATACTCAAGAAGACATCCACAAAAACCTAAAGATACTTACAATTTCCAGGGGTTTTTGAATAGTTGAGTAAAATCCTCTTTCCAGATTTCAAAAGAGTACATGCCCAGATATTGATCTCCAGTAGTTACAGGGTGTGAGTGAGTCTTGGGGTTGTTCTTGGCACATAAATGGGAATCTTGAGTGATCTACTAATCCACACTCTGCAAAAAGGCCTTTTTAGATGAGGGCACATTGACTCAAACAAGGCATCTCTCCCATAGTGTATTTCCCATAGTATAGATGTTTCAACAATGGGTAGACTAGGGCTTTTGGGAGGAGTATCATACTATGTCAGTTCATTCTCCAAGTGGATCTGTGGTCAAAGCTAGTAAATCTTCATTCATGGGTCATTTATTTTCCTTATTCCAGTTGATATATTTGGGTCCAAATTAAGAAAAGTCCACAAGAGGAATGAATGCCCCCTGGATAACAGCAGTGAAAAGTATCTAGCTAACATTTGTACTCATAAGGAAGCAAAAGGAGCTCTGTGGTAAATATGAATAAAACTATAGTTGCATAAGATATATTTCATGGGCTAAATTAAAACAAATGGAGCTGTTTCCATTTATTGTATGTCTGTATGTCTTCCTCTTGGTGTATAATTGTTCTTGCCTTTGGAGAATATAAAACAGGTATAGGTTGGATCCATAGATAGAAATTTTTGAGCTCAGAAATATAATGAGAACTGGTACAAGTGTTTTCAGGAATCATGGTCTGGTATAATTTTTGTTTAATGAGAAGTAATTTAAAATTCAAAGTGCTGGTTTGAAACTCACATGTCTATAAAATTGTGGTATTGCTTTAAATTTGGGGATAGGTAAATTATGTTTTTTCAAGGTTCAGAATTTGAATTGTGGGTTCAAAATAATAGGTTGAAGATTGGCAGTCAGCACTATGTTGCTCAGTTTAGCCAGAACTTTGATTATCACTATTAGGTAATTAATGTTTATTCTAATTCTATAACAAAACTCCCCACAAATATAAATTAGGAAAAATTGATAGAGTTTTATTTGATTGTCCAGAAGAAATTTTTATGGAACCTCACTAAAGCTAATACACTTAATAAAATTTCTCTTTTTCTTCATGGGAAAAAGGATGAATTTGAAATATTTGGTATTTTATCTGGTAATTAAACATGTATAGGAAACATTGTTGCTTGGAAAAATGTTTCATATTGGTATACACATGAATAATATCTGCATAAAATTATGTGAAACCTTTTACAAGTCTGATATTTTAATATTTCTTGTCAATTTTGATTGATGTTTTGAACTGTTGCTGATTACAATGTTGAACAAATTTCCTTGTCAATTACATTATTATCAAATTATTAAATTTGGTTACATTAGAGTTTTGACATTTGCAGAAAATTTTTCTGCAGAAATTAATGGGAAAAAGACCTCTACAATATCTTAAAACCATTCTAATTAATATAACTTGAGAGATAGTTTTCTACAAAGGGCTGAATGCAATATAGAAAATGAACATTATTTTAACAAGTTTGACAGCATGGTACTGGAACAAATACAGAGACCCAGACCAATGGAATCAAATTGAAAACCCAGATAGAAATCCACATGTATGTAGTCAACTCATCTCTGACAAAGGAGCAAAGAATACACACTATTACAAAAACAGTCTCACCAACAAATGGTGCTAGGAAAACTGGACTGCTACATGCAAAAGAATGAAACTAGACTACTACCTCACACTATACACAAAAACCAACTCAAAAATGGGAAAAAAAAAAACCTGAATGTAAGACCTGAAACCATGAAATATACAGAAGAAAACATAAGCAAAACACTCCATATTTTCATATATCTCAGAAACATCTTTGAGGACTCATCCCCCAAAAAGAAGAAAATAAAGGAAAAGAAAAACAGCTGGGACTATATCAAACTAAAAAGCTTCTGTACAGCAAAAGAGACACTAACCAAAACAAAGCGGCACTCCACAAAATGGGAGAAAATATTTGCCCTCCATACAACTGATAAGGGACTTATGATAAAGATCTACAAAAAACTTACACAACTCAAAAAAAAACAAAACAATCAGCCCAAGCAAAATATAGACAGAGAGCTTAAAAGACACTTATGCAAAGAGGAAAAGCAAATGGCCATAGGCATATGAGAAAATGCTCAACATCATTTATAATCATGGACATGCAAATCAAAACCACAATGAGATACCACCTCACACCAGTAAGAATGGTCCTGAAAACAATAAGTAATGGCAAGGTTGTGGAGAAAAAGGCACCCTCTTACATTGCTAGTGGGAATGAAAACTGCTCCCGCCACGATGGAAAGCTGTGGGGAGCACCCACAAATTACTAAAAATGGACCTGTCATATAACCCAGCAAATCTACTCCTAAGAATCTACCCAAAGGACACAAAAACTTTAATTCTCCTCAAACTACCAAAAATGGAGCTTCCATATGATCCAGCAATTCCACTCCTAGGTATCTACCTAAAGGACACAAAAACATTAATTCAAAAGGACACCTGCACCCTTATGTTTATTGCAGCGCTGTTTACAGTGGGTAAGCTATGGAAAAACAACTCAAATGTCCTAAAATAGATGACTGGATCAAGAAGATGTGGTGTATATACACAATGGAATATTACTTAACAATCAAAAAAGATAAACTTATGCCGTTTGCAGCAACATGGATGGAGCTGGAAGGGATTATGCCCAGTGAAATAAGCCAGAAAGAAAAAGAAAAATATCGGATGCTTTCACTTATATGAGGGATGTAGAGGAACCAAATAAGGGATCAGGAAGGAAAAAAAGTAATTATAATAAATTAAAAATCAAAACCAACAGGCAACTATAAATCAGAGACATTCTGCAGGGGAGGAGGAGGGAGTAGGAGCAAAATAGGAGCAGAAGGAGCACAAGGGACTATGGTGATGGTGTATGGGTGAAATGGTGGTGGGAATTTCAAGGGGACTACACCTGAGAGGAGAAAG
The DNA here is from genome assembly GCF_014898055.3 of Talpa occidentalis. Taxonomy (NCBI): domain Eukaryota; kingdom Metazoa; phylum Chordata; class Mammalia; order Eulipotyphla; family Talpidae; genus Talpa; species Talpa occidentalis. The sequence continues at coordinate 69,885,053 of NW_023604972.1, forward strand.
CATACATTGTACAAAAATGAAGAATGATGTAAAATATATATATATTATAATAATAATAAACAAAAGGAAACCATCACTCCTATGTTTATTGCCACACTATTTGCAATAGCTAAGATATGGAAACAACCTAAATGCCCCAAAACAGATGACTGAATCAAGAAGATGTGATGTATATACACAATGGAATGCTATTCAGCAATCATAAAAGATAAACTCATGTCATTTGTAGCAACATGGGTGGAGCTGGAGGGGATTATATTCATTGAAATAAGTCAGAAGGAAAAAGAAAAATATCAGCTGATATCACTTATAGGAAAAATATAGGGAAGCTGAACAAATTGTTGAAAAAGAAAAAGACAAAACATGTAGGCAACTATAGATCTGAGGCTTCAGCAGGGGATTGGGAGGAAAAGGGATCCAAACAGGGGTGGGGCGAGCACAAGGGAACACAGTGATAGTTCACAGGTGTGTTGTATATCTATGGGGACTAGAGCTGAGGGGAGAAATCAAATACTGTACAAAAGTGAACAAGAATGTAAGAAAATTAAAACTTAATAAAAAATTAGTTGTTTCAGATGATACTGCTTTTTTGATTATGCTTTGATTTTTTTATTCAGGAAAACTTTCAGCTAACCAAGATATACCGCAATGTTAAATTGCATTTTTGTTAGCAGGATAAATGTGCATTTGCATTTTTCCTCTCATTGATACTGTCATGGAAAAATTGTAGTAATTCTTATTACTCATGGCAATGTGTTTATCTTTGCATAAGTATAGCAGATTTTTAATAGGGAAATTTATCTGTCACTACTTAGAGAACTGGAGACAAGTTTCAATACTAGATTAGATTGTAATATCTTCTGGGAGTTGAAACCAAGCAGACCATGAACAGAGGCTGCCACTTTGTCTGTAGAGTTCCAGAGACCTCCAAGGAATGTAATAAAAAATGTGAGTGTCTCCACTGGCCAGCCTGGAGACCTTGGAGAGATAAAAGCCCTGGGAACATGCAGAAGAGGAAATCTCAGCTGGGGTTTTGTAAGACTGTGGCCTTGCTCGCAAAGCCCATATTGACCAAATTTTCATAGCTCTATTTCAAATTCCTTATGGGCCTCCCCTGGTGGCGCAGGAGGTTGAGCACAGCGCTGTGAAGCTGTCCACAGTCTCTGCAGCGCCGGTTCGATCCTGGCCAGGTGGCGAGGGCCCCACATGGCATGGCAGACCCCTCCTGTCTCACCCGCTTCTCCCCTCAGCAGTGTATTTCTTCAGCCTGCCTGTTCTGTTCCCCTCTCTACCTCTGGTGAATCTTCTCACCCTCCCTGGCATCTGGCCTGTACCCCAGTTCTTGTATAAATGAATAAATAAATCTTTAAAAAATAAAAATGAAAAACAAAATTTCTTATGGAAAGCCCCAAGAAAACCAAGAAAAAATGTGCTCAGTTATTCTTCCTGTGACCTTATGCAAAAATAAATTGAAATTAGATTTAGTTTACAAAAGAATTTTACTATACTATCTAGTAGAATCAGGAGAAAGGTGGAGAGAAAATAATTTTATTTATTTATTTATTTTTAATATTTTTTATTTATTTGTTTATTTATTTATATTTATACAAGCACTGGGTACAGTCAGAAGCGCGGGAGGGTGAGAGGATTCACCAGAGCCAGAGCAGGGAGCAGAGCAGGCAGAAGGACCGACGTACACTGCTGAGGGGAGCAGCGGCTGGCAGGAGAGGTCTGTGCACCATGCGGGACCCTTCTCTAGTGGCCGGGAGCAGCCGGGGATGGAACCAGCGCTGCAGAGGCTTCGGGCAACTTCGCAACCCAGCGCTCAACCGCTGCGCCACCGGGGAGGCCCCAGGTTGACCTTTAAAACATTGAAGACTGGGTCTCCCCTGGTGGCGCAAGCAGTTGAGTGCCGTGCTGTGAAGCTGCCCCCAGGCTCTGCAGCGCCGGTTCGATTCCGGCCAGCCGGCGAGGGTCCCACATGGTGCAACAGACCTCTCCTGTCTCACCTGATGCTCCCCTCAGCAGTGCATTTTGTCAGTCTGCCTGTTCTGTTCCCTGCTCTGTCTCTGGTGAATCCTCTCACCCTCCCGCGACTCTGGCCTGTACCCCGGTTCCTGTATATATAAATAAATAAACCTTAAAAAATAAATAAATAAAAATAAATAAAACATTGAAGACAGGCAGACTTCACTCTCTTGTTTATTTCAGTTTCAACTAACACCCTGACACTGGTACAGTAGGAACCCAAGTAGCCTCTAATCACGTGCTGGCCATCTAATCTCTCTATGTTCTCCCTCCCTTTGTACTTAAACTATTTTTATATCTCTCTGCATATCTGCTTTTGGTTCTTATCATGAGTTCTTAAGCATGTGCATGCTGGAATGCTCAAAAACTGAGACACCCCATGTTTATGTGATTTCCTGCTAACACCAAAGGGCTTATAGTCCTCCATCGTGGTCTATTGGGCCCTCTCCCCACTGTACCATCCTCTCCCCCTTTGGAAACCTCAATTTTATAGCCAACTTTATATAGCTTGAATTTTTGGTTTGATTTGTCTGCCTTTGATTTGTTTCTCTATATTTCACATAAGTGAAACCATCAAGCATTTTTCTGTCTCCTTCTGACGTATTTCACTTAGCGTAACACCCTCCAGTTCATCCATGTTGTCACAAAAGGCAAGAGTTCATTTTGTTTTCATAATGGGTAATATTTCATTGTGTATAGTATGGCATTTATTTAATCCACTCATCTACATAGGACATTATTAGTTTTTACCTGTTGGAACTTCTGTAACAGCACAAATGTGATTGAACAAGGAATACTTCAGCTTGCATTTTTTAAGAACATAATGTTCCCAAGAAAATAGCCATCTCATCCTTCAGTGTATTATTTCTGAGACTTTAAAGAGCATAAAGGAAATATAATCATTATAAATGTTAAAATGTATTTTCCCATAATGTGCTATTAATTTGCAACCTATTTTTCATATGAAAAAATAAAAAAAATAGTATATGCTTTCCTGTTTGCATGAGTTAATTTAGTGTTGAAGATATTATGTACATTTTGGATGAAGATTTTCTATTTTAAGATGGAAATAATTTTATTGTTCTGTTATCCCTTTAATTGAGATGTGATTTTACCTTTTCCCCAATAATTTCATTATAACAAGTTTTTGTAAACATAAAGATCATGTGTTTAGTTTTACTAATTTCTATAGTATGAACAGACTCTTATAATTACTACAAAAATCAAGAAACAACTTTTTCTACATAACAGAAACAAACCTTGTGCTCCTTACCAGATACCAACACTTTCATACCCCCAAGTCCATAACCATCTCTATTTAGATTTCTGTTGCTCAAATAAGTGTTGACTGTTTTTGAATTTTATACATAGATAATTAAATCATATTTACTCACAGAATTATATCATATTTACTCTTTTTATCCTTTTAATGTTGTTTGTAAGATTAATTTATTTTGCCACATAGTCATTTGTTCTTTTTTATTGTTATATAACATTTCTTTAAGCAACTACACTACAATATATTTATTGATTCTATCATTGATGGAAATGTGAATTATCTCCCACTTTTATTATGAATAATTCTGTTATTAACATTTTTTGCTTGTTTCCAGCATTCATATTTATGCATTTCTATTAGGCATATAGATAGGAGCTGAATTTAACTCGTAACGTATGCAATGGTCCAGCTGTAGTATATGTTGCAAACAGTTTTCGAAGTGGTTGTGCTAGGAGAATATAATAATCTACATCCTTGTCAACTTGTTATATTGACTTTTTTTAATCAATCTGGTGGATATATAAAGTATATCGCTCATGCTTTATATGCATTTCCCTAGTCATTAATTATGTTGGATACTTTCTCATGAGCTTACTATCTATTTGAAACAGGGGTGGACAAGGTTACAAAAGGACAACAAGGCAGGAGACTGGATGAAAGGACGGAATGGTCACCCACCTGCCTGGGCTCTGAGACCAGAGAGCCACCAAAAAGCCCCAAAAGGCCAAAAACTAAAACCAAGGGCTATAGCAATACAACACCCTCACAATAGGGGCTTGTGGGTTATAGCCTAACAAAGGACAGTGCCTAATAAGAGGAAAAGTCACTGTCTGTGGGTTCTCACCTGTACACATAATTGCTAGAGATCTCAGGCTCCAGGAACAAACGTGGGGTTTATTTTACAAACAAGGGAAACATAGAGCTGGCTTCCTCACCCAGGTAGCATCAGTGCGGGTCGCCACTGGTCACCAGGAGTGCTGAACAGCACTGGCCAGAAGTGATAGCCACTACTGGTCCCTCAGAGGCAGTGTTAACAGAGACACCCAGTGTTAACAGGTCACACCTGATTGGTCCATTTCACTATCCAGGAAGTACACTGTTACATAAAAGGTCTCTGAGGAGCTACTGCCACAACTGACTTGTGGAGCAGCAGGTTGAAAGGACATCACTGCTCTTTCCAGCTCCCACATCTGGGGCAGCAGGATTCCAGTAACATATTTACATCCCTCTTCATGAATTTTCTATTTCATATTTTGCCCATTTTCCACCATTATGTTTTTATTTTGAAATATAGGACTTATATTCTTGTATAAATGTTGATTTTTTTATGTTGCAAATATATTCTCCCTCTGGAAGTTCATTTCATTCTCTTAATTGTTTCCTTAGTTGAGTAGAGATTTGTAATGTTAATGTAGTCAGTTTTGTCAATCTATTCTTTTACAGATGACATTTTTCCTGTGTGGTTTATTAAGTCTTAACCTTCCCTAAAGTCATAAACATATTCTTCCATACTATCACCCTGAAACTTGATTTTCTGCTTTTCTCTTTAGAGTCATAATCTTGAATTTATTCATTGTAAGGTGTGAAGAAGAAAATGATCTTTTTTATTATTTTTATATATATTTTACATCATTCTTTGTTTTTTTACAATACATGCTTTCTCCTCTCAGGTATAGTCCCTGTAAAATTCCCAACACTAATTTACCCATGTACCATCACCACAGACCATTGTGTTCTTACCTCCCCTATTTTGATCCCTCTCCTTCCCTATCCCCTGCAGTGTCTCTGATTAATAGTTGCCTGTTACTTTTGTTTTTTTAATGTATTATAATTATTTTTTCCTGATCCCTTATTTAGTTCCCCTATGTTCCTCCTGTGAAACCATCTGATATTTTTCTTTTTCTTTCTTGCTTATTTCACTGAGCATTCACCCTTTCAGCTCCATCCACATTGCTGCAAGAAAATAATATTTTTATTTAAGAAATAAATTATATCACCATAATTTGTTGAAAAGAATGTTTGTCCCACTGCTCTGCATTGATAACTTCATAATAAAAAGCATGTGTCCATATATGTGGAGTTGGTTATAAAACTTTTATCTGTACCTTTGCACCATTTATCATTATCCTAATTTCTATCCAGACATTCACTCACCTAAGTCCTCCAGTCTTAGTCTTCCTCAAGACTTTCTCTTTTTCATTAATTAATTTACTTATTGTTATTGAAGCAACATTGTTCCACATCCTTGCCAGTCTTTTTCGGATAGGATGTCCCTCTTGGGTGTAGTCACCAAAGCACTTCAAACTTTGAAACACCTGTAGTCCTCCACCAAAGTACATTGCGCTTTCCCATCTCATGTCTTCATTCTTAGACCTCTCTTTCCACCTCCCACTCTGAAACCATACATCTATGGTCAGTTTTCAAAGATTGGCTTAAAGTGTATCTTTGTCTGACTGGTTTTTCGGTATCCCACCTATAAGCACCATCATTCAGTATCTTTCTATTTCTAGCTTATGTTCCTTACCATATCCCTTTCAGCTCCATCCATATTGCTGCAAATGATATGAATTTATCTTTTTTTTAATTGCTGAGATGTATTCCCTTGTGTTTATATACAACATGTTGTTGATCCTGTCATGTGTATTTAGGTTGTTTCCATGGCTTGGCTATTGTAAACAGTGCTCCATAAACATAGGAGTACAGGTTTCCTTTCAAAATAGTGTTTTTGTATTTTGTATTTTGGCAAATAGAAGTGGAATTGCTAGGTTTTATGACAGATCCATTTTTAGCCTCTTGAAAACCTCCCCAATTCTTTCGAGAGAATCTATATCAGTCTCCATTCCCACCAACAATATAAGAGGTTTCTCTACACCCTCACCAACATTTGTTCTTTCTAGTCTTTTTCATATGGGCCATTCTCACAGGTGTGAGGAGGTAGCTCATTGTGGTTTCATTTATTTTTTATTTTTTAATTTAAATTTTTATTTTTATATTCCCCATACAATTACAACCCTCTTATTTTGACCCCAAGCCCTCCTTTCTCCGCCCCCCACCCCCCATAGAGTGTCTCTTGTTCATAGTTATTTGTTGATTTTGATATTTTCTTTCTTATAGTTATTCTTTTTCCTGGTCCCTTATTTAAGTTTTCTAGATTCCTGCTATGAGTGACCATCCGGTATTTTTCTTTTTCTTTCTGGCTTATTTCGCTGAGCATGATCCCTTCCAGCGCCATCCATGTTGCTGCAAATTGCATGTGTTTATCCTTTTTGAATGCTGAGTAATATTCCATGGTATATATGTACCACATCTTCTTGATCCAGTCATCTATTTTTGGGCATTTGGGTTGTTTCCAAAGCTTAGCTATTGTAAATAGTGCTGCTATAAACATAGGGGTGCAGGTGCTCTTTGGAATTGATGTTTCTGTGTCCTCTGGGTAAATACCTAGGAGTGGAATCATTGTGGTTTTAAACTTAAAGAAAAAAATTATTGAAGATCTGGAAAGCAATTCCTAAAAGATTTACCTTTACAGAAAACTACAGCTACACAATGCTTTGTGCCTATCATGTTAAAACATGAATTAGACACAAATACAAAAACCATGAGACAAGCCACCATTCTTCAACAGTCTGAGTGAGAGGAGATACCTAAGGAACAACACTACGGACTTGCAGAGGGCAAGCTCTTTACTTCAAGCTCCATTAAAAAAAAGGCGCAGGGGTGTGTGTGTGTGTCCAATTAGACACTGGGTTGACCCATTGTCACTAGCAATCAGAGCATTTGTCATTGAGCATGGACACAGTATAAAAGTACACAGTGTCAAAGGAATAGGCCTCCCGGCATTTAAAAGCAGCCCTTGTCAACAAGGCAATGGCAGGACAGCATGCCTCTTTCTTGTCCATTACTGAATACACTGGTAGCAACTTTGATATGAAAATTTTAAAAAAGTGGAAAGGAATTGTAAACCCTTTTATTTCTCTATTTAAAATCAAACAGCATAGCCTCCCTGGTGGTACAGGTGTTAAAGTCTCAGCACTGTCAAGCTTTCAGTAACTGTGGCATAGCAACCCTCTCCTGTCTTGTCTGCTGCTCCCCTCAGCAGTGTATTTCAGTAGATCCACCTGTTCTGCTCTTCACTCTGTCTTTGGTGAATCCTCTCACCCCTCACCCCCTCTTCTGGCCTATACCTCAGTTCTCATACGCATAAATAAATTAAAAATAAATAAATTAATTAATTAAATCAAACAGCAAGCAAACATCAATTCTGTTATACACTAACTTTTCCCAAGTACATCATTTGCACAAGACAAGGACCAAAAACAAAATGTTCTTACAGAGATGCCAACATAAGTGAGCGTGCCTCACATACTTTCCAGTCATACTCTGGAGGGGCCACTTCATAATAGCAGGCACTGAACAGACTTGCAGAATTCATTGCCAAGATTTTAGTAAATCATGAAGATAATTCAGTATAAAGCAAGGCTCTTCTTATCCAGAGGGTATAGGCCAACATCGCTCCATTTGTATAAACATTCTCAGCTGGTGTGATGCTCTTTACACCTGGACATGGGTACATCAGGGTGGGCTGCAGGGTCTCAGAGCACTGAGGCCTCTCCAACTTATGGAGAAACTGAATGATCAACATGAGGTTGAAGTGTAATTTTATCCTCCCCACCACTTCATTCACAGCACACTCCTTAATATCTGTGTTTTCTCAAGATTTCTTATAATTTGCATAATCCTTTAGAATGGAATCCACATTCTTCTTGGCCTGAAGATAAAAGAGCTGTTTTTGCCAAGTAATTAAATCCCAGCTACCAACAGACAAACCATGGTTTTAGCTCTTCAGGAATTTTTCCTTTAACTTCAATCCCATTCATAAATGTTTCCTTGCTTTCGACAGTAGGATCTACTCTCCCTTTTCTTCCGAGAAGAATTAGGTGTCTCATTGTTACTGCCACCATCTCCATATCCAGGAGTTTTCTGTTTGTTCTTTTTCATTTTCACGTCAACATTTTTCAGCTACAGATTAGATGTCTTCTTCCCTGGGCGGACCCTCTAACTCTCCCCTCCCCGACTGCTCCTAACTACCTTTTTGAAGTGCCTGCTGTTTCTGCAGCTTTGTGTCTACATATTTGAGTACTCTACTTCCGGGATCCCATTCAACCCAACTAGTGAGGGAACGCCTTCAGGAACAGGAAAATAATCAACAATATGCTCACCTATCTTCAAAGTGTTTTTAGAGTGCCTAGGCTTCACAGCTTTTTTATTCTAACCACTGTAATGTATAAAGTATTTTATTTGTATGTCCTTCAGAGCAACCTCCATATACTTTGCTTGATAAAGAAGAGGCCCATGAAAACAGCAGTTGCTCACCCTCCTGGAATTTAGGCTTTGGGTCCTGCTTTGATGGTATTTCTAAATGATCCCCTGTCTATTCATTTTCCCACCACTGACTAGCACCCTCTACTCTCCACCTGGCCTACGACCATGTCAGGCTGACCTTCAGCCTGCAGGCTCTACACCTTGGGTGCCCCTCATTGTGGTTTTGATTTTCATTTCCCTGATCACAGTGATGATGAACAATTTTTCATGTGCCTGTTCATCATCTGTATGTTCTCTTTGGGGAAGCGTCTATTTAGTTCCTCTACATATTTTTTGATTGGGTTGTTTTCATTTTGTTGAATTGTATGAGTTTTTTGTATCTTTAATATCAGTACCTTGTCAGATGTATGGTGTGCAAATATTTTCTCCCATTCACTAGAGTGTCTCTTTATTTTGGTCATGGCCTCTTTTGTGGCACAGAATCTTTTTAATTTTATGTAGTCCCAACTGCTTATTTTCTCTTTTGTTTTCTTTTTCTCTGGGACAAGTCTGCAAAGATATCTCTTAAGCTTATGTCATGGAATGTTTAGCCTGTGTTTTCTTCTATGTATTTTATGGTTTCAGGTCTTTTCTTTTCTTTTATAGATTTATTTATTTATGCAGACAAGAATTAGGATACAGGCCAGAGGTGTTGGGGGAGAAGATTCACCAGAGAAAGAGTGGGGAACAGAACAGGCTGACTGACTAAAATACACTGTTGAGAGGAGCAGCGGGCGAGTCAGGAGAGGTCTACTGTGCCATGCAGGCAGCTCCCCAGCCAGGGATCGAACCCGTGTTGCAGTGGCTGTGGGCAGCCCCATAGGCTGTGTCTCAACCTCCTGCGCCACCAGGAGGTCCCTAGTTCCAGGTCTTAAATACAGTCTTTTAACCATTTTGAATTGATTTTAATGTATGCGTGTGATAGTGATCTAGTTTCACTATTTTGCATGGGGCAGTTGAATTTTCCCAAAGCTGTTTATTAAAGAGATATTCCTTGCTCCAGTGTATAAATTTTTCTTCTTTTGTCATAAATTTGTTGTCCATATATGTGTGGTTTATTTCTGGATTCTCAATTCTACTCCATTGGTCTATGTGTCTGTTTATGTTCCAGTAGCAGGCTATTTTTATTACCATTATGCCTTCATAGAATATTTTGAAGTCTGGAAGAATAATACCACAATTACCCCCCCTCTTTTTTTTTTGGTCTGGATAACTTTGACTATTGACTGTCTTTTGTGTTTCCATATGAATTTCAGCAATGTTCCATTTCATTGAAGAATGCCATTAACATATTTATTGGAATTGCATTGAATCTGTAAATTGCTTTGGGTAGAATGGTCGTTTTGACAATATTGAGTCTTCCATTTCACAAGAAGGGAATGTGTTTCCATTTCTTTGTGTCTTCTATTTTTTTTTTTAACAATGCCTTATAGTTTTCATTGTGCAAATCCTTCACTTCCTTTGTTAGCCTTGCTTCTAAGCGTTTATTTATTTTTTTTGGTGTGATGGCAAATGAGATAGTTTTCTTCCATTTTCAGTTCATTGTTTGCATAAAGGGACTGATTTTTGTATATTGATTTTGTTACTGGACATTTTGATGAACTAACATTATTTTATTTAATTTTTCTATGAAGTTTTTAGGGTTCTCTGTGGCCCTATACATTTCCACATATATTTTACAATATACTTACCAATTTTTAGAACCCCAAATCACAAAAAAAAATAATTCTTGATTACGATAGCTTTGACTTTGTAGATATGATGGAGAACATTTACATCTTTACTATATTATGGCTTCCAGTGATAGAATTTGACAAATTCCTTCATTTATTTATATCACATTTATTTTCTCTAAATAAAATGTGTGTGTGTAGGGGGTTGAGGTCTTGCATATCTGTCAGATTTACATATTTGAATTTGATGCTACTTTAAATATTGTTTATATTTTTATTTTCTTATTTCTTCTTTTATAGATACAGAAACACAAGTGTTTTTCTATACAGCTCTAGTTTTGAGGAACTGCCACATTCACTTATTAATATTAATAGCATATCTAGATTCTTTTGGATTTTCAATTTATGCAACCATATTATCTGTAAACAATGACAGTTTCTTTCCTAGTCATGACATCTTTCACTTATTTTTCTTGACTTGTTGCCCAGGCTGTGACTTCTAAGACAATGCTAAATAAAGGCTAGCAGACATCGTTATCTTATTACCAAGTTTGGCAGAATACTTTTTCTCTTCCACTATTTAGTATAATGCTAGCTATAGCCTTTTTTGGTAGATAGACTTTGTTAGATTAATGATGTGTCTTGTTGTCTTCCATTCTTGTTTTGCTAAGAGTATTTATTATTAATGGTTACTGAATTTCATCAAATGCTTTTACTCCATCTGTTGAGATATAGTATTTTTTCCCCCTTGTTCTAATTATGCAATGAATTATACTGAATGATGTTTGTATAACTAAACCAAACTTACATTTTCAGACATTCTATATGATTCCTTTTATTATCACTGGATTTGGTTTACTCTCATTATGTTCAAGATACTTTTGCATCTATGTCGAGGAAGAAATTCACTTTTTTTTTTTTTGGTAATAATCTTCCTGGATTTTTCTCGTGAGATTATGCTGACCTCAAAAGAGATAAGCTGGTTTTCTGTTCTTTGGAAGTTTTGTTTAAGATTAATATTATTTAGTTCTTTAATGTTTGGAAGAATTCATTAGTGGTGTCATCTGGGCCTGGAGTTTTCTTGCGGGATTGTTTCTAAACAGAAATTTGATTTAAATTAGATGTAGTAATATTCATATAAACTATTTCTTATATAATTTTGAAAAGTTGTGTTTTTCTACTAATTTGCCCATTTATGTGATTTTTCAATTCATTGGCACAAAGTATTTTATTCATTTATTTTTGTAAATTTATTTTTTAAATTGAGGTAACATTAGGATTTCCCCCCATTCCATCAGGTATTGCCACAGTAAGTGGCACAAGGCATTTAATACTGCTCTCTTAATTATTTGTAACAAATAATATGTGTTCATGTTAGCATTTCTATACGTGATATTTGAAATTTTCTTTATCTGATTCTTTTGCTTTTATTGGGGTAACTTGCCTTATAAAACTGCCTATATTTTAGGAGGACAGTCTCCTAACTCTCCAAATGTATGCTAGCATACCAGTTCCACCAACAATGTACACACAGCCCTGCACCACAGTCCACTGGACCTCCTTCACCCTTTGCTTATGCTCCCCTCATGACCTCATTTCTGCAATCAGATTTCAAGTGTTTGTTTGGTTTGGTTTTGTCTGTCCAGTTAGCTTGTTTCTTTATATTCCACACATTAGCCAAATCATCTGGTGTTGTTTTCCTACTTCTCACTTATTTAACTTTACATCATTCCTTCTAGTTCCATCCACATTTCTTGCATCATTCTTTGCTAGGGGTTTATCTTTCTTATTAACATTTTTAAAGGACCAATTTTGCATTAGTTCATTTTCATTACTGCATTTGTTGCTATTCTATGTTTTGCACTTTTACATATTGTTTCTTCCTTCTATTTTTTATTATAATTTAGTCCAAAATATTTTCTAATTTTTGTTCTGATTGCTTGTCTTTTTTAACAGATTACATACAAATACACTTTAACTTTTGGGGCATTTGATGACCTTCTCTTTTTTTAAAATGGATATTCAGGTTCATTTCACTATGTGAAGAGACTACGTTATAATTTTAGTCATTTGAAATGTATGCCTCAATGTAGCTCCTTTTGTAAATAATTCCAAAGCACTAGGATGTATATTCTTTATATTCTACACTTTTGGGGTAGAGTTTCCTAGATATATCAATAATACTATCTTTGTAAATCATATTGTCAAAATCTTTTACTGAGATTATATGTTAAAACCCCTTTCTGTGATCGCAGCTTTGCCAATTTCTTCTTTAATCCAATTACTTTAGCTTTATAAATTATAAAACCATCATAATGAATGCTTATAAATTAATTGTTGCTGCTTATTAAATATTGATATTGTCAACATAATTGCTGAGCTATCTATTTTTTCTTTCAATTCTATTCAAAATATATATTTCATATAAGATGGGTTCCTGTTATAAGGTATATACACATTCATACATTTTCCTGAAATATTGATCTTTATCATTATAAAATAGTAATAGTTTTTCTTAAAAATCTATTTTGTTATCAAAAATCTATTTTGATGGTTATATTGTTACTTTGACTGTCTTATGTTTAATTTTGGAGCAACCCACATGGCAAGCAGACCTCTCCTGTCTCTCCCACTTCTCCCCTCAGCAGTGTATTTCGTCAGTCTGCTTGTTCTGTTCCTTACTGTCTCCAGTGACTCCTCTCACCCTCCTGCACATCTGACCTGTACCCCGGTTCTTGTATAAATAAAATAAACCTTAAAAAAAAAGAATATCATATAAGTAAAAACACAAAGCATGTATTTTTTTGAGATTAACTTCTTTAACTTACATTGTGTCTTTGAGAGTGAGCCATATTGGTGTATTTGCTTTTTCTGTTGCTGAATAATATTCCATTGTTCTATAATTTTTTATACATTCCCCAGTTGAAAGATATTTTGTTTGGTTCTAGCTTATTTTGTTTACAAATAAAGCCACTACGTGTATATCTCAAAGATATTTCATGTTCATATAATAAAATTAATATTGTAAACTAAAGACTCACATAATTTTTTTAGCTGCCCATTGAATATAAAAGTTGTATTTATACTATCTGTTGACTATTAAGTGTGCAATAGCATAATGTCTGAAAACACATGTTTATACCTTCATTAATATGGCACAGAGACATAAAGTGATAACGTGCTGTTGAAAAAATAGCACTAGTATACCTGCTCCTGTAAGGTTCCACAAAATTTCAAATTGTAAAAATTGCAACATCTACAAGGAATAATAAAACTAAACTCAACAAAATAAGATATGCCTATAAATATTTATTTTGTGTTAATATAGTGTCATTTGGGAAAATATTTAGAGCTAAGATTGCTAGCTCTTTTTTTAGTGTAGGTATAATTTGTAAGACATAGAATACCTTTTATTTCCACAAGTGAGTGTACCATTTTCCATTCCCATTACAATACATGATAGTACCAAAAGTTTCACATTTCTTCAAGTGTTTAGTATGATCTTTTATTTTTTCCATTATAGAGTGTGTGATATCTCATTGTGATTTTAATTTGTTTTCCTAATGACTCATCATCTTGAGCATTTTCCAGGTGTTTAGTTGTCATTTACATGTTATCTTTGGTGATGTTTCCTAGAAAATCTTTTGCCAATTTTTAAATAGGATTGTTTGTTTTCTTATTAAATTTTGTGAGTTTTCTATCTATTCTGGATGTAAGTTCTTTATCAGAAATGCATACAATTATTTCCCCTCATTTTGTAAGTTATCTGTTCATTACCTTTATAACATCTTTCAAGTCAGGAAGTCTCAATTTTGAGGAAGTTTAATACAGTAACTTCTTCTTAGAAGGACTGTGGCATTGACATTCTAGCTAAGAAATTGTTCCCTAAATTCACAAAGATTTTCCCTTTTTTATTTTCAAATTAAATTCCAATCACTGTTTTGAAAGATTGTTGAGATAATTTGAGACTGGATGATGTCACCTTCCTCCTAGAAAGAACATACTTCTGTTTCTGCCAGGAAATTAGTATAGAAGCAGATCTTCTAATGTAATTGGTCATTGAGATGACTTAAATATTGGTTTCAGATATTTTTGAAGCCAGGTATGTTTATGGTTTACCCTAAAGTTTAAAACTTAATGGGTGCACATTGAATGTCTAGAGCCCTCAGTTTTGGTGGGTCATAAACCCCAATTTTGGTCTCATCAGCTTTGTGAGCCTGTTAAAATCTCTGCTTAGCTTCTCTTCATTTTGCCCACTGCTTATTAATCATGAAATGACTCAAAGGAAATTCTCAGCCAAATGTCAGATTCCCTTTTCCTCAACATCACAACCCCTTAAACACAGAAAGAAAATTCTTTGAAGCTCTTGGATGTCTTCAAACGTTTTTTTAAATCTAGCTTTCATAATTGTATTCAATGTGATTGTTGATGTAATATAAACTGGCCTGACATAGCCAAAATCAGAACTCCCCACCATTTTTTTTTACACTGAATATTCTAGAAGCATATTATCAACTTTGAGTCTCAGAGATTAACTTTCTTTTAGAATAATTAGCTCATATTGGGAACTAAGACATTACAAGCATATATGCTCGCATAGCTAGGGAAATAAAGCTGAGGTGGGGTATTTTTCTTTATGACATTTCTAGGAGAATATGTTTTACTAGCTTTGAATGAAAGAAACTGATATTTAACTACCTGCATCATCTTAAGGTAACAAATTTCTTTGCCTCTGTAGGTAGCATCAAAAATTTAATTACTTTCTCTTTCAGACATTTTATGTGTTTATCTCCCTACCCCTGTGAGCCCCTAAAGGACTACTAGCAAACAAATCTGTCAAGTAATATCTAGCATCCATCTGAGACTTAACAGTGTAGCTCCCTCAAATGATCCAGGATGAAGGAATTTGTCTTCAAAGTGTCAGATGAGTGAGATAAAGTTTCTACAATCAACATTAAATCTTTAATAACATCTCAGAAATAATTAAAGAAATACCAGATATGAATGCACATGCACCAACTTTAAAATTGAAAGGAAAATCCTTCTAAGAATGCTGAATGGAGATGCTAGAGAGCTTGTCAGGACTGCAAGAACAGTTGGACCAAGTCCAGTGAAATTATTAGTAAGGTGAATAATGTTAGGTTTTATACAAAATACAGAAATAGGAAAAAGAAGGCAGAAAAGGAGGACACTTAAAGGTAAGATAAATATTTAGATTAAAAGAAGAAAGGAAAGATTTAGCTTAACAATGAGACATGTGACTAAAAGAAAGGTCTAAAACAAAGATTCGTAAAGTATGGACATTCTGAGCTTTCTAAATGGAATGTTTTTAAAAGGTGAGTAACAGATACCATCAATATCCATGTGCTCCATTCACAGAACACACATTGTCTGAGATACAAAAGAAGCGTGTTACAATTCCATCTGTGCCATTAATTCATGGAGCAACCCTGTTTTCTCTATGATTCTGCAACATGGCAGAGTTTAAATGAATCAACTTTTAGATTTTTAAAGTATACATGGGTATAACCCAATTTTAAATATGTATAGGAGATAGTATTTGAACTAAAGTATATAGGTCTTAAAGCTTGACATTTTTGCATTCAGTAAAATTAACTGCAGTGTGATTTAGGCTTTTTTATCATAGAAACATGAATTGCATAATAAATCCTTTTCTTGTGATCATCAGTCATTTGTAATATGTACATCAAGTTGTAAATACAAATTTGTACAATTTGCAGAGAACCTGGATTCATAAAACTAATTGCCCATGGAAGTTATTATATCAGACTCACGCTGTGACAAGTTTTGTGGATAATTTTGCCCCCTGTGTAGTCATTTTTGGATGAGTGGCATATTTACCTCACTCAAAAACAAAAGAGACTTTGTCATCAAATATTTATAGAGAAACTAAAATTTCATGTTAGCAGTTTTAAAAGACACAGTGTTAAATCCACTTATCTTTACCTAGTATCATGTTAACTCTTTTTTTTCATTATTGGATGTCTAGTTTTGAAATAAAAACTTAAAAACCAAAGTTATAATACTGAAAAAGCAATCTATAAAAAGGATTCTCTAAACTCTCATTTTTCTTTCAGAGAGGTTATGGTGATAAATCTTATTTTTAAAGTTCTATCCCCATCATTAAAAAAAGGTAACCTTAGGGTACCTGTCTGCAATTTTCTTCAAAGTTCACAAACACTGTTTAGTGAAATTAAGAAGCATTAGGAATCTTTGACAATAACATAAGCCAACACTAAGATCACACACGCAGGGATTCAGAACCCATCTCCTGCTCCCACATGATTCACTTAACCAGGAGAATACAGTCTTGTCACCAACAGAGTCCCATTCTCTTAGCTTCCAACTAACTGCTCTTTGAGTCTAACAAGTCTATCAAATGTCTGTGTAAGTGTACACTATTTTACTAGGTGTTTAATGGAAGGCACAAAACACAGCATAACTCCTATTCACAAAATGAAAGCTCCAGGTCAGCAGAGTTTGTATTTATTCATTGATGTAGCCCAGTACCTGGGTTAGTGCCTGGCACACGGTAAGCTCTCTGTCAGTACTCTCTGATAAGAACTTAGGAAAAAAGATAATCTAACCAGGAGAAGCTTCCCCTGTTCAAGATCAAAGAATGCAATTGGCAGACGAGCCCTATAAAGAGAGTGCTTTGAGGACTAGCTATTACTGACAAAACATTCCTTAGGGGGAGACAGAGAGGACAAACACATTCTTTTTTTTTTTTTTTTTTAAAGATTTGTTTATGCATACAAGAACTGGAGTACAAGACAGAGGTGTGGGGGGTGAGAGGATTCACCAGAGACAGAGTGGGGAACAAAACAGGCAAATTGACTGAAATACACTTCTGAGGGGAGCAGCAGGTGAATGAGGAGAGGTCTGCTGTGCCATGTGGGTAGCTCTCCGGCCAGGGATCGAACTTGTATTGCAGTGGCTGCAGATAGCTTCATAGGTTGTGTCCTAACCCCTTGCGCCACCAGAGGGCCCAAGGACAAACACATTCTAAGCATGTATAACCTTTACCATTAACATTTTCCCAAGTAGTATCCAATTTCCCCAAGTGGTATCATTTTTATTTTGAAAAAAAACTTTTTATAATTTTGAGGAGAGCGTGGGTAGCATATATTGAGGCTATATTCCCATATTAATACAAATTTCAGCAGACATGGAGAAGAATGGGAACATGCAGAATTTTAGGGGGTGACTACAGTGGAAATGTCCAGGCAATTTTCTGAGGAAGAAGAAAAAAAAAAAGCCAGTATATACATGTACTCTTCAAATTTTGGAGAGACAGTTTTGATACCTAGTATTTTAAAATGTGTTCTATTTTAAAAACACTCACCTTATGGCTACTACACCCCAGGCATTGTTCTAAACAGTGTGCAGCTCTGAGCGCAATGACTCTCAAAACAACTTTTTGAAGTAGATACTAGTCTTTTATTATAGATGAGGAAACTGAGGTGTGAAGAAGTTTAATAAGTCACTCAATATTATCAACCAATAATTAGTAGAATCAGGATTTGAACTCAGGAAACCTGGCCCTAGAATTCCTGTAGGCCTTCCAGTATTATCTCATGTTTGCTCTCTGCTGTGAGGAATAAGATGGGAACTCAAAAAGCAAACTGTACTTTAACTTACAACTTGAATTTTACCAACAGGTTTTTGATGAACAACAGGTCTTGGTCAGTTAACACACTAATTCTTATATGCATTATCCCTTCATTTGAATAATCACTAATTGTGCTCAAAAAGTGGCGAGTGAGCTTCTTCATGGGAAACACCTCATTTTAGGGATTCTGTGTTGGTAATGGAAATTTCCCACTTTTTTGACTGGCAATAAAGAAGAGAACTATGACTCTCTGGGGAGGCTTAAATAGGTTTGGTTGATGAAGGTGGCAAATGAGTATTCAGGACCTAAGCTCATACATTGTTTAGGGGCTCAAGTGAGGAGCTGGGTTAATTAAATTGAGGGTCTGGGAAGAGAAGAAAATGCCAACTCACCTGTCCTTAGCATAATAAAGTACTGAACATTTTACCTGCATTATTTCATTTAATTCTCATAACAATCAGATGAAGTTCAAAACTTTTTCAACTTTACAATGGAGGTCTTAGTTCTGGGAGGGTTCATTCTTTTGTACAAGATCACACATTTTCTAAAAACAGCATGGCTGAGGTAATCCTTTTATCTGAGGCCAGACTCATCTTACCTACTGTACCAAAAGCTGTATCAGAAAAGCTGAAGGAGCTGAGTTCAAGAAGATATGCTGTGAACTTGGTACACTGATGCAGAATAAGGAACAGGCTCTTTGCCAGGAGCAACAAGGGCCAGTAAGGAAGCAACAAAGGAGATGATGTGGTTAATAATCTGTGATTGAGTGCAGAGAAGTCCAGAAGCCTGTGGACAGGCAGGTGGTCAAAGCCTGAAGCTATAGGTAAGACTTCTGCTGAAGAGACAACTGAAATGAGTAGGCTTCTCTGAGACAAACAGCTAGATTTTAAAAAGGCAATTGAACTTCTTTTGGGTAGATTCTTAGTGCCCCTGAACAAAGCTGGATTTTTATTTATTTCTGAATTATAGAATCTTAGTAACAACCGCCATTAAGAAAATTCTGAAAATAATCAATCCCAATCTGAATGCTTAGTTTGTTTCCACCATCTTTCCTAACTGTGATCTTAAGTAGCTTAACTCTCAAATTCAGATACTAGAGCTGAACACAAAAATATAATAGCAATTTTATTCAAAGAAATTGTAACAGCTATGACCTTAATAAACAAACTGAATCTGTTCTCACTGATGTCTTTCTATTTTCCTGAGGTAACATTGGCTTATAGAGATGTGTGTGATTTAGGGGACTGAATTCACACCTCTTCATGTATGCTGCCATACCACCCCACCATCAAAGCATCCATACACGTTTACCCTAGGCCATTGGGTCTGTTCCCCCTTTGGCCCTACCCCTATCCTCTCTCCTATTCTAGCAGCCTTAATCATGCATAGACAAAAACAAAGAAACCAACAAAACTAACTGATCAAATCTCATTGATAGCTTAACTCACAAATTATTCAAGACATCCTTCTAGTAAGTTACTGAAAAAGTTAGTGCTATGAATATTTGTAAGATTTTCCAAACCTAATGTAAACTCATGATATGGTAATTAATGAAGCCTAAATCTAGCTATGTAAATATAAACAAACATGGTCAAGGTTGTTCTAAATTTGCCAACAAATTAGTAACTGAACATGTAACACATGAAGACAACAAATTTTTCTCAATGTGACTGCATAAGAAAAAATATATAATACAAATATTCATAAGATGTCTGTCAAGAGATTTCATTGTTTGCCACTGAACCCTATAAAGGAAATTTCAACTATGTTCTAGATATTTTAAAATAAATCAAGGACCTTCCTGGTGGCCTAGGAGTGAAGGCCCACCATGATGGCCTGAGTTTAATGCCCTGCCTGGGAGCTAAGAGACATGGCAGCACAGACCTCTCCTGTCTCACTCGCCGGTCCTCTTAGTAGTGAATTTCAGTAGATCTGCCTGTTCTGCTCCCCAATCTGTCTCTGATGAATCCTCTCCCCACCCCTTGCACCTCTAGCCTGCACCCCAGTTCTTCTATGCAAAAATAAATAGATAAATAAAAAATTTAAAAATAAATAAATGAAAAACATGTGCCACCAGATAGGATTAATCCATGATGGAAACAACAATAACAAAACTCTGCAAGACTTAAATAGGAAGAATTATTTTAAACATATAAAATTGTAGCTTTCATTTGAGACAACTTAATATCTAAAATTAGCAATATGAATGATCCAAAATCTGATTTGGCCTAATTTTTTATCTACCAAAGAAATAGTATGGAATAGGGGTAGGGAGATTCATGTAAGTGACTAGCATTTAAAAGATTAGGACTGATTAGAGAAGAACAAAGACCCCGGGAGACGCGCACACAGCCCGGGCTGCCGGTAAGGTGGCGCGGGAAAGCGGCTCGCTCAGCGCGCTTGAAAAGCAAGTGCAGACCTGGATCGCGGCTGCCCAGGTCCCCGCGCCTGCTACCTAGGCTTGCTGGGAGACGACCTAGGCTTGCGGGGAGACGCGCAGAGGTCCTCACTGAGGTGAAGGTCCCTCCCTGAGTGAGCAGGAACCAGGCGCCCAGGCACGGGAGCGGTGCAAAAGGCGCCATTCCCGCGCCACTGAACTGGGCTACAGCCCGCGTCCTGGAACTGAGGGCTTTGAACTGAGACCCGGGGCACGAAAATTCGGGGCGTGGTTTCTCCACGACGGTGGGGCACAAGGCAGACACAGCACCCCAAAGCTGTTGAGGTGTACCCTACCATTCCCGCTCTGTTCTCTGTCCCACGGGGTGGGGGGAGGCGAAAAACAGCCCCCCAAGGACACTAGGAGAGATCTCTGGCGCCACCTAGCGACCAGGAAAAAAAAAGTCACTAACACCCTATAAAACAGGACATTTCTTAAGACTGCTTGAAAAGGGCAGAAGGTTTCTGGAGGACCCAGTGGCCAGCCGGGAAGTTATTCCACGCCAGGCCCCTTCCGACCAGCAGTCTGAGCCCACAGAGGGAGCAGGCACCCACGTCCGGGGCAGACCGGGTGCGCAGAAGAGTGTGCCTGAAACCGGAGGCGCAGGGACTGCATCCCGCTTCGCCATTTGAGAACAGGGATATTTCTTCAGTAAAAACTGCCTAAAACCAGCAGAAAGCTCCCCCAGAAGACAGAGATGGCTCCTGGAAGAGCCAGAGGGGAGCGGAGAAGTTCACCCAAGATGTCAGTCAGTCCGAGCAACACAGTGTCCCAACGCATACGACAAATTAGAAAACAGACAGTAGGGAGTAGAAGAACCACACGCAACCTAACAACTCCTCAGGAAAGAAGCACACCACAAAAAGAAAACCACTCCCCAGATTGCAACGACAGCAACTTGGAAGAACTTCTGAGCCTTCCAGAAAGAGAATTTAAAATTGCCATGATTAAAAAAGTGATAGATCAGAAGAAGGAAATTGAGTCCCTAAAGAGGGAAGTAAGAGAAATGCAGGAGATCAAAGAATTAATGGAGGAACTAAAGAACTCTGGGAAAAGCAATGAAAGCAGAATAGATGAAATGGAAGAACGAATAAGTAATCTTGAAGACACAGAAATAAAAAGAACCAAAACAGAAAAGGAAAGAGAAGTACAAAGGAAAAAGAATGAAGAAAGACTTCGGGAACTATCTGACTCCATGAGGAAAGGAAATATAAGAGTTATAGGAATTCCAGAAGGAGAGGAGAGAGATGTAGGAACAGAGAAAATATTCATGGATATAATTGAAGAGAACTTCCCAAATGAGAAGAAGGAGCTGAAAATTGATATACAAGAAGCAAGAAGAACACCAAACTTCCACGACGAAAGGAAAAACACAGCAAGACACATAATAGTAAAGCTCCCAAGAATCCAGGACAAGGAAAAAATAATGAAGCTGACAAGAGGGAAGAAACAGATAACATTCAAAGGAAAACCAATCAGGCTGACATCAGACTTCTCTGAAGAAACACTACGGGCAAGGAGAGAGTGGAGGGACATAGTCAACAGACTCCAAGAAAACAGATGCCAACCAAGAATACTCTATCCCGCAAAGCTCTCTTTCCTCCATGAAGAAAGAATATGGACCTTCCCAGACAAAGAGAAACTCCGGAATTTCATTGCGACTAAACCCCCACTCCAAAAAATACTACAAGGAATCCTAAAGCCAGAACCTCAGAGGGACGAATAACAATGAAAGAAGACCAAAAAAAAAAAAGTTATTAAAAGAATAAATAAATAAAATCAAAGGAAAGACAAACATAATGGCAAATACAGATGCTAACATATCAATATTAACTCTAAATGTAAATGGACTAAACTCTTCAATAAAAAGACACAGAGTTGCAGCCTGGATTAAGAAACAAAACCCAACCTTTTGCTGTCTCCAGGAAACACATTTAGCTACAAAAGATAAAAATAGGCTCAAAGTCAAAGGATGGAAAACAATCCTACAAGCAAATGGGCCAAAAAAGAAAGCAGGAACAGCTATACTTATATCAGATAAAACAGACTTCAAACTCAAAAAAGTAAAAAGAGACCCCAATGGTCACTACATTATGATTAAGGGGACAATACTTCAAGAAGAAATAACACTCATTAACATATACTCACCAAACAAAAGAGCACCAAAATATATCAGACAACTGTTGTCCTCTCTGAAAACAGACATCAGAGAAAACACATATGTAGTGGGAGACTTCAACACACCACTATCAACAATGGATAGATCAACAAGACAAAAAATAAGTAAAGAAACTAAAGCTCTAAATAAGGACCTAGAGCATTTGGGCTTAACAGACATCTATAGAACACTAAACCCAAAAAAAACGGAGTACACATTTTTCTCAAGCGCACACGGATCATTCTCCAGGATCGATCACATACTGGGGCACAAGACAAACATCAACAGATACACCAAGATTGAAATCATACCAATCATCTTTTCTGACCACGAAGGCATCAAACTAGAAATAAATCATAAAAAGAAGGCAAGGAACTATCCTACCTCATGGAGATTAAAAGCCACACTACTGGAAGACCACTGGACAACGAGGAGATCAAAGAAGAAATTAAAAAATTCTTTGAATTGAATGACAAGGAGGACACCAATATCCTAAATGTATGGGATGCAGCAAAAGCAGTAATAAGAGGAAAATATATAGCAATAGAAGCTCACATCAAAAAACAAGAAAGAACTCAAAGAAACAACCTAATCTCGAAGCTCAAAGATCTAGAAAAAGAACAACAAAAAAACCCCAAAACCAGTAGAAGAAAAGAAATAATAAAAACCAAAGCAGAAATAAATGAAATTGAAACTAAAAAAACAATCCAAAAGATCAATGAAACCAAGAGCTGGTTCTTTGAAAAAATAAATAAAATAGACAAACCCCTAGCCAGGCTCACAAAGGAAAAAAGGGAGAAAGCACAAATACACAGAATCATCAATGAAAGAGGAGAAATCACAACGGACACAGCAGAAATCAAAAGAATAATCAGTAACTACTATGAACAGTTATATGGAAACAAGTTCAACAATCTAGAGGAGATGGATAAATTCCTACAACTCTACAATCACCCAAAGCTAGATAAAGAAGAAATAGAACACCTAAACAGACCAATTACAAGCAGCGAAATTGAAATGGTAATTAAAAACCTCCCCAAAAACAAAAGCCCAGGACCTGATGGATTTACAAATGAATT
The DNA here is from genome assembly GCF_014898055.3 of Talpa occidentalis. Lineage (NCBI taxonomy): Eukaryota > Metazoa > Chordata > Mammalia > Eulipotyphla > Talpidae > Talpa > Talpa occidentalis. The sequence continues at coordinate 69,908,701 of NW_023604972.1, forward strand.
CTACCAAACATTCAGAGACGAATTAGTGCCTATCCTTCACAAACTCTTCCAAAAAATTGAGAAGGAAGGGACAATACCAAACACGTTCTATGAAGCCAATATTACACTAATACCAAAACCGAATAAGGACAACACAAAAAAGGAAAACTATAGGCCAATCTCCCTAATGAACACTGATGCAAAAATCCTCAATAAAATTTTAGCCATCAGAATCCAACAATGTATCCATAAGATAATTCACCACGACCAAGTTGGATTCATTCCAGGGGCACAAGGATGGTTTAACATCCGAAAATCAATCAACGTTATCCAACACATCAACAAAAAGAAATATAAAAACCATATGATAATATCAATAGATGCTGAGAAAGCTTTCGACAAAGTGCAACACCCATTCATGATAAAAGCCCTTGAAATTCTTGGGATACAAGGAACATACCTCAACATCATAAAGGCCATCTATGACAAGCCAACAGCCAGTATCATTCTCAATGGTGAAAAGCTGAAAGCAATTCCATTAAGATCTGGAACAAGACAAGGATGTCCACTCTCACCACTGCTTTTCAATATAATACTGGAAGTCCTAGCCAGAGCAATAAGACAAGAGAAAGACATCCAAGGAATCCAAATAGGAAAAGAAGAAGTCAAACTATCACTATTTGCAGATGATATGATAATATACATAGAGAACCCCAAAATCTCCACAGAAAAACTAATTCAACTCATCAATCTATTCAGTAAAGTGGCAGGATACAAAATCAACACGCAAAAGTCAGTAGCCTTCCTATACACAAACAATAAATCTGAAGAAGAAGAAATCAAAAAAACCACCCCTTTTATTATCGAAACAAAAAAAATCAAATATTTGGGAATAAATCTAACAAAAGAGGTAAAGGACCTATACAAAGAAAACTATAAAACACTGTTAAAAGAAATAGAAGAAGACACAAAGAAATGGAAAGACATCCCCTGCTCATGGATTGGAAGAATAAACATTATTAAAATGGCCATCCTACCAAAAGCAATATACAGATTCAATGCTATTCCAATCAAAATCTCAATGGCATTCTTCAAAGAAATAGAACAATTATTGATGAAATTCATATGGAATCACCAAAAACCCCGAATAGCCAAAGCTCTACTGAAAAAAAAAGAAGGAAATGGAGGCATCACACTCCCAGACTTCAAACTATACTACAAAGCCATAATCATCAAAACTGCATGGTATTGGAACAAGAACAGACATACAGACCAATGGAATCGAATAGAAAATCCAGAAATAAACCCACAGATTTATGGTCAACTAATCTTTGACAAAGGAGCAAAGACTATGCATTGGAGCAAAGAAAGTTTGTTCAATAAATGGTGCTGGGAAAACTGGGTCGCTACATGCAAAAGAATGAAGCTTGACCACTACCTCACACCATACACAAAAATCAACTCAAAATGGATTAAAGAACTAGACATAAGACCTGAAACCATAAAATACATAGAAGGAAATATAGGCGAAACACTACGGGATTTGCACATCAAAGACATCTTTACAGACACATCACCCAAAGCAGTGATAGTGAAGAGAAAGATAAACAGCTGGGACTACATCAACTTAAAGAGCTTCTGCACAGCAAAAGAGACAATAACAAAAACAAAGAGAAACCCCACCAACTGGGAGAACATTTTTGCACCCAACACTAATGATAAAGGACTGATCACAAAAATCTGCAAAGAGCTGATGAGACTCAGCAACAACAAAGAAAATAATCCAGTCAAAAAATGGGCAGAAGAGCTAAAAAGAAACTTCTCTGAAGAGGAAATGCAAATGGCCAACAGACATATGAAAAAATGTTCAACATCACTTGTAATCAGGGAAATGCAAATCAAAACTACCATGAGATACCATCTCACACCAGTGAGAATGGCACATATTAAAAAAACTAGCAACAACAAATGTTGGCGAGGATGTGGAGAAAAAGGAACTCTTGTGCACTGTTGGTGGGAGTGCAAACTGGTCCAACCACTATGGAGAGCTGTGTGGAGATTTCTGGACCTACTAAACATAGAGCTTCCATATGATCCAGCAATTCCACTCCTAGGTATTTACCCAAAGGACACAGAAACATCAATTCCAAAGAGCACCTGCACTCCTATGTTTATAGCAGCACTGTTTACAATAGCTAAGCTTTGGAAACAACCCAAATGCCCAAAAATAGATGACTGGATCAAGAAGATGTGGTACATATATACCATGGAATATTACTCAGCATTCAAAAAAGATAAACACATGCAATTTGCAGCAACATGGATGGCACTGGAAGGGATCATGCTCAGCGAAATAAGCCAAAAAGAAAAAGAAAAATACCGGATGGTCTCACTCATAGCAGGAATCTAGAAAACTTAAATAAGGGACCAGGAAAATGAATATAAGAAAGTGAAAATCAAAATCAACAAAAAACTATGAACCAGAGACACTTTTTGGGGGGTGGGGGGCGGGAGGGGAAGGATTGGGGTCAGAATGGGGCGTTTGCAATTGTATGGGGGAATATAAAAATAAAATTTAATATTTAAAAAAAAAAAAAAAAAAAAAATAAAAGATTAGGACTGAAATTGAAATTCTATTTATCCTTAAACCATTTTTTATTTATTTATTCATTCATTCATCCATTTTTTGTTTATTAAAGATTTATCCATTCATGCATACAAGAACTGGGGTACAGGCCAGAGGTGTGGGGGAGGGATGAGAGAATTCACCAGAGACAGAGTAGAGAACAGAACAGGCAGACTGACTGAAATACACTGCTGAGGGGAGCAGCAGACAAGACAGGAGAGGTCTGTTATGCCTTGTAGGTAGCTCCCTGGCTAGCTGGGGATCGAACTTGTGTTGCAGAGGCTGCGGATAGCTTCACAGTGTTGTGCTTAACCCCTTGCACCGCCAGGGAAAACCATTAAACCATTTATTTGTTTTTGTTTGTTTGTTTGTTTATTTATTTATTGAACAAGTATGTTTTTCTGTGTCTGTCATAAGGTAGTGACTATAGGTACGGACAATGTTTGGTTAGAGTGGACCTCAATTTAAGAAGCTCATAGTTTAAATATGATCCACTTAACTGGGTTTACTGCACCCTACTAGTCAGACAGCTTGTAAGGCTTGAAATTGACTTTAACATCAGCCCTACTTAGACTCAACTGGAATAATATTGCCCATTTTATAGAAAAGTGAAGTAAAGGAACATTCCCAAAGTCCCATAACTATCAGTGATGAGATGGGACATGTCTCTGTCTCCGGGCTTCTGGCTTTGGCTAAAATCTAGTAAAGTTACCCCTCTTTCCCAGATCTGAACCATCACTGATATAGGAAGTTTCAGGATGAATCAAATGTTGAGTTAAATGGAGAATGGAGGCACCACCGTCAGAAAGATGGTAATTGAGTAAAGCTCCTGAGATCAGGAGCTCCTGAGATCAGGTGAGATGGAGATGTAGTCAAGAGCTGTGAAATGATCCTAAAATTTGGGAGAATGAAGAGTAAATACTAATTAGATTACCTGGTGCTACCTGAGAATAAAATAGCATTTAATATACCTTGTGATGTTTTAAACATTTTGCCTACACTAATTCTTTAAAAAAATCTATGCAGTTTTTAATCTCCAATTTATAGATAAGTAAACTAAGACATGGACACTAAGATGACACACCCAGTAAATAGGCATGAGAAATATGGAACTAGGCAATTTGACTCCAGAGTGTATGACCTTAACCACAAAGCTATACTACTTCTCTTAAAAAGTCAAAAGTTCTAGAAGAATATTTTTCTGGTGCTCAATGTACTCTTTTTCCCTCAGTGATTGCAGAGTACAGAATAATAGTAGCCAATGCTTTTTGTTGTGGTCTTTTATAAGTGAATATGCTTTCTTCTCTTTCTCCTAGGAAAAGTGTACTTCACTTGTGTGTCATTCCGTTGATGTACTACTAGCTCTGCTCTAACTGCAGTTTTCGTTGTATTCCTTTCCAAGCATTAGCCTTTTTGACCTTCAAAATCAACAGTGTCTTATCCTGAGGGGAGTTCAGAAAATCAAAACATTAGGCAAGTATGGAACTGTCACTGTCTATGAGAAATACCATGACTCTAATGGCACTGTGGCCACACAAAATGGCATCTACTTGTGTATAAAGCAAGAATTAGAGCCTAACAAAAGGACCACAACTCGTTTGAGTATTAAATGGAATTTATAAAATCTCATTACAGTAAGTTCAAGTATTTTTAGAATCATCATGCATGAATTTGCTGGCTAGCCAAGCCGAACACCAGACACCTGAATCTCATGGCTACGAGTTCCTAAAAGCTAGGAATAACAGTAAATTCATTTCAAGGGAAAAATTCAGTGTAAACAGACAAGTTAGAGTATTTAGCCACTCTCTAGGATGAGTTCTAACTATCTGGTAAAGTATAAGATCATCTTTTTCTCATGTACTTTTTGAATCCCCTTTTTTGGAAACGGCTAGTTCCTCATCAAATTTTAAGCTTTTGTTGACCCATAATCTTACACTAAATTAAGGGAAATTAAGTATTTACCGCATTTCAACTGGACCACAGCACCTAGTAATAATATCTTTATGGATAGAGATAAGAACACATGCCTGTGGCCCATTGTCCACGCTCAGACCACTTGATTATGTTTGAGCTGAGCCAGCGAAGGCGCTGTCCTCTCTGAAGAATGCGTGCACTTGGTTATACAGACTTCCTATTTGAACCATTAGCCTACCCTCTCAGGCTGACCTGACAGAAAGATGCTATTCTTGCAAAGTTGAATACAGTGACAACTGTTTGTGGCATCTGGGCAGTCAGTATTGTGTGTGTCCAAAGTCATTTTTGAACCTTGTTCAGTTCTTGATGAGTTATGTTACTTTGCGTTTTCCCTCAAATTTCATTTGCTACCTTTATTCTTTATCTTGCCATGGGTCTTGAAATATGAAGAGAAACAGGACTCTTACAAAGAAAATCGAGTTCAAAGATTCATTCCGACACCCTTAATGTTTTGACTGATAATATAACTGTTAATATTATTAGTGCCTTCCTGGGGCCTACCTGTTGGCTTAAGAGTATGTCTCAGTTCTATCACTGCCACATACTCCCCACACCTCTGTCCTACACCGCAGATCTTCTATACACACACACACACACACACACACACACAAAGTGCTTTATTCTGTTCATTTTCTAGCAGAAGTACTTGCTGCTTTTATATCCTCTGCTGCTAATTTTGCTGGCAAATCTCCAAAGGATTCTATCTAATTTTCGGCTACTTGAAGCATAACTGCTATTCTAATAGGTCACCAAACATATTTAATTCCATTTAGGGATCTTGAAAAACTAACCCTGTAAGAGTAATACAGACACAAACATCAAGAACAAATTAGGAACCAATTTTCAGATAAGAAAGTGATTAGTTTGAACCAGACAATTTCTATTTCCCATAAAACTTATATTGTTGGGTTATTGGAAGAGGTAAATAATATATATATAACATATGTAATATTTATGCATTTGCATATCGTGCATAATATATACTACATTGCATTTTTACTTTGTATTATATATCCAGATGTAAACCAGCACTATGTCTGATATGAAATGTAACAAATCTTAAACTTTTTAAAGCAAACAGGAGCAGTTTAAGATTCATCATTGTGCATTTAACTCATGCTCTGTTTATTTGGAACTTGAAATATGTATATAGCCTAAGGAATATACAGTTTTCAGTTCCTTTTCCCCTGTTGATTCATTTTTCTTCATTTCATATACTTTGGAAACACTGACAAAAGGAAAATGAGAAACAACAGAGGTGATGAGTTTCAAATTCTTCCAGATGAGCACTCTCCAGGGCATGAGAGCTGTCTTGGCACATATATCTGCAACCAGTTATATTAAAAATCGGGGCCAGGCAGAGTCAGGGACATACTAGGACAAAAATGGGATGCTCCACTTGGTTTCCATTTAATCCACAATGCAAGGTAGAGACATGAGAAAGAAGTGGACATGTAATGGGAGCTCAGAATGAGGTATTAACAACCATTACATTAAGGAGAAATTCAAAGTATACTAGGGAATATGGAGGAAACCGACCTAGGCTGGAGCTGAGAGCACTCTTAGGACTTTCATGCTACATTTTTTTTTAAAGATTTATTTATTTAAGCACTGGGTACAGTCAGAAGCACGGGAGGGTGAGAGAAAACACCAGAGCCAGAGCGGGGAACAGAACAGGCAGACCAACGAAATACACTGCTGAGAGGAGCAGTGGGCGCAGAGAGGTCTGTTGCGCCATGTGGGACCATCGCTGGCAGCCGGGGATCGAACCGTCGCTGCAGAGGCTGTGGGCAGCTTCGCAGCCCAGCGCTCAACTGCTGCGCCACCAGGGGAGGCCCACTTTCATGCTACATTTAGATAAATGGCTTTATCTTTCTGGAGGTGAGGACCAACGATAAATACAATGAAATTTTCTCCACAGCATAATAGGCACCAATCAGTCTCTGGCAATACAACTCGATTAGATCATTGAGTAAGAAACATTTGGGATATTAACAAAATAGTATTTTAAGAAAACATGCATGCATGTATGTATACAAGCAGACACTAATGTATTGGAAAGGCATGAATCCATAACTAATTTATATAGAATAAAGTGAAGATTGGGGCAGCAGTGTTTAACAAGATAAAAGCTCAATAAGGTAATAACAAAACTGACAAATCAGCACTACCAGACACAACAGAATAATTTGTAATTGACATAATAGGCTAGAATTGAAAACACTGTATACGTTAATTAGCTTATGGACTTTATTGTTTGGGAAGCATTGTAATTATGGCAAGCATCAATTAATGTTGGCTGTTTACAAAGTTGATATAAATTTGTATTTATATAGAACTGCTTGCAGATTATGTGGAAGTATACTGAAATTTAAGTGGACACCACAACAAAATAACATTCATAAGAGCATAACCACTGTACTCACCAGAAAGTAGAAAAGGGGAGAAAATACAAGGCTGAGTGGGATCTCGGCAGACAGAACATTAGTGCTTTTCACAGAGCAGACTCCAAATTGCACATTTTGAGCAGAATATTTTTCTACTACTGTTTTACCTAAAACATGCTTTTGTCATGGTGTCACAACTCATGTTTTAAAATCAACTCTAGTCTAGTATGTTTGCTATTAAAATAAATAGCACACTATATAATTGATTTACTTTTTTCCCCTTAATAAATTAGAAGATTCAAGTTTCTTTTTAACTAATGCCATTACCCTCACTGACATTCTGCATACACTCTTGAGTGAGAAGGGAGGAGGTCACCTAAATAGTGGGAAGGTTTAAGTGAGGAGAAGATGAAAAACAGGAGTCGCATAGGGGGATGGAGGAATAGAAAAGAAATATCCCCCATTTATCCAATCATGGAAAATATCCCCATTTTCCTGAACAATGCTTCCTGCATCTATTCAATTTCTGTGGTGCACATTTGTCATTTTTTCACCAGATAATATCTGAACATCTTTCCTATTTAACCCCCATGTTGTAGACCAAGATTCAACTCTTCCTAGAGCAGATGGAATAATCTGATGGATATGATTTTAGTTGCCCTTGTAATCAGTGTGCAAACACAGAGTGTAGCCCTGGTCAATGTGCTAAGCCTTCTCCAGACACTGATTTGGAAACTGGTGACATGTAGGATCTGTGTGTGAGACCCAATGCTGGCATGGTCACATCCAGAGACCACTGGATCTGTGGTCTGGTGACAGCATCCTGGCTACAGGATCAGGGGCTCTGGATGAGCCAATGACCACAACACCTCCTATAGGGATGTGGTTCTACATGCTCTGGGCCTTAATTTGGAGCATTCCCCAGATTATGCACACTCCAGGCCAGGTTATCAAGTTTTCCTGGAGATTTTGTAATCGTCCCAATGTTCTTCAGTAAATAATTTTCTGTTAAAGTGAGTCATAGTTAGATTCTTTGCTTGGGATCACAAGTCTTGGTGGAAACATGACTTTAAGAAATATAGCTGTGTTATTTTTAAAAATAGTGACACGGTGAGTTCTTACTGATTATGAAAACATTAATTTTCTTTAAATGGGAGAAAACTAAGATTTATCAAATGTTACCAATATTTAGGACCATGGGTTAGGTTTTATTGTATACAGTTATTATTCCAAATTAAAAATAGAAAAAACAAGACTAGGAAGTCAGTAAGTAAAAGGCAGAATTCAAATAGGACTCTAATACCTTTCTTATACCAAGGGGAAAATGCTAAATAATATTAGCAACTTAATATGAACTAAAATAAAATGTTACACCAATATAAGCACATATATCATTTATGGTGATAACATGTCCTTGTAGTAAATATGGCAAACTGCAAACCATGGTAGGTTAAAAGAGAAGGCTCTTTTACTGGTTCAGTAATTGCTTTAGTAACGCTACTATACCCACAAAAAGATGAAACATACAGTACAGGAATTTGCAGTCTTCCCCATCTTTTCTCCTTACAACACAGACTTCAGATATTTAAGAACAGTATTGCTCAGAGAGACAGGATCATGTTAAGGAGGTAACTAACCCTTGTACAAAGCCAACCAGTTATGAATTAGTGTGTGCAGAGCATGAAGATAAACAGGGGCAACTGGTGGGTATCAAAAGGGAATGCTTATAAACTTGTAATAGACAGAAATAAAGCTATTCATTGGGTACCTAAAATTAAGTTTACTTTTATTTTTTTGGTTCTTTTTTAAATTTTTGTGTAATTCATTTATTTACATATATTTTACTTCATCGGTCATTTTTTTTAAATGTTTATTATTTATACAAGAACAGGGGTACAGGCCAGATGTGTGGAGGATGAGAGAATTCACCAGAGACAGAGCGGGGAACAGAACAGGCAGACTGACTCAGGTACACTGCTGAGGGGAGCAGCAGGTGAGACAGAAGAGGTCTGCTGAGACATGTGGGTTGCCCTGTGGCTGACTGGGGATCCAACTCATGCAGCAGTGGCTGGTGATTGCTTGATAGCACTGCCTGTAACCTCCAGACAGCTTTCCATAGTGGTTGGAACCAGTTTGCACTCCCACCAGCAGTGTAGGACAGTTCCTTTTTCACCACATCCTAACCAACATTTGTTGTTGCTAGTTTTTTTGATATGTGCCATTTTTACTGGTATAAGGCGGTATCTCCATGTGCTTTTGATTTGCATTTCCCTGATTACGAGGGATGTTGAACATTTTTTCATATGTCTGTTGGCCATTTTCATTTCCTCTTTGGAGAAATATCTTTTAAGTTCTTGAGTTCTTTGTATATCTTTGTGATCTGTCCCTTATCAGTTGCATGGAGTGCAAAAAAAATTTTCCCAGTCAGTGATGTATCTCTTTGTTTTGGTTAATGTCTCTTTTGCTGATCAGAATCTTTTAAGTTTGATGTAATCCCAGGTGTTTCACAGCAATGTGGATGGAACTAGAAGGAATTACGCTCAGTGAAATAAGTCAGAAGGAAAAAGAAAATATTGGATGGTTTCTCTTGTAGGGGGAATATAGGAAAACCAAATAAGACATCCATGTAAAAAAGTAACAATACAAAACACAACATAACAAAAACAGACAATTATAAATCAGAGACATCCTGCAGGGGAGGAGGGAGAGGGCTCAGAGGGAAGAAGGGAGGTGCACCGGGGACTGTGGTGATGGTGCACAGGTGCATTGGTAAAGGAAATTCTATGGGAACTACACCTGAGTGGGGGCGTGGAGGAGGGAAGAGAAGCAAATATTATTTAAAAATGAACAATGATGTGAAAAATAAATAAATAAGTAATAAATAAATTGTAATCCTTTGTTCCTCAATTTCTAAAGGATGTTTATTCACTAGGGATATTAGTATTTTGCCTGTGTTATGAGACAAATATTTCTCCCAATGAGGCATTTATCTTTGGACTTCACTTATAGCATTTTTTTCCAGGAAATTTTCTTTTATTTTTAACATCAAAATTTTGGTTTTCCCTTATTACCTCTGAATTTTGAGAAACACTTAGAAAATCCTCCCCTATATCAAGATTAAAGAAAATTCTAAACTCTTTAGAATATACTTTCTTGTTTTGCATTAAAGGTTTCAATTCCTTATCCATTTGAAACTAATTCATTTGTATTGTGTAACTATGTATTTAATTATTTGTTTCAAATAACTACCCAGTTGTCCCAGCATCATTTATTAAAAACCCTGCCTTTGTCCAAGTGATTTGAGATGCCTCCATTATCATGTATTAAATCTCTGTACATCTCTCTGGGGTTTCTATCCTGTTCCTCTGGTCTAATTTCCTACCCATACACCAGTACTAATGTTTTTTTTTTTAAAGATACTTTACAGTGTTCTTTAATACCTGGTAAGGCTACTTTCCCTTTTTTTTTCATTGTTTCCCTGGGTATTCTTGCATATTTATTTTATCCTGTGAATTTAAGTATCAACTTATGGAATTCTATTTCAAAACCTTTGTATTATTATTGTAATTAAATTAAATGTATAGGGGACTCCCTGGTGGTGCAGGCAAGCAATGCGCTTCAAATGTTGAAATGAGTTTATGTTTCTTTTTGAATGCTGAATTATAAATATCCTCTGCTTCTGGATTTCTTTAAAGGGGATGGGTTGTTATTCAGTTGATGTAAATTTTTCTTTCCTGTTTTTGCAATCACGGTGAGAACTTGTTGATGTTTTATGATTTCATTGTCATGGTATTATGGTAATTTATAACATCCTTAGGTTAATAGCTATATGTTACAGAAATATAGCAAGGTCCATATACCTTGGGAGTTATTTTATTCCTTTTTTTATTAGTGGGATGAGAGTTGCTATTTCTCCAGTGTTGTATTTCTTTTTTTTTTAAGATTTATTTATTTATTTATTTGTTTGTTTGTTTGTTTATTCATTTATTTATAAAAGACACGGGGTACAAGCCAGATGTGCGGGAGGGTAAGAGGATTCACCAGAGACAGAGCGGGAAGCAGAACAGGCAGACTGATGAAATACACCACTGAGGGTAGCAACAGGGGAGACAGGAGAGGTCTGCCGCACCATGTGGGACTCTTGCAGCCAGCCAGGATCGAACAGGCACTGCAGAGGCTGCGGACAGCTTCACAGCGTGGCGCTCAACCACCTGCACCACCAGGGGAGGCCCTCCAGTGTTGTATTTCTCTTATGATCCCAAAACTTCCACCTTTTGCTTATTTTTCCTTTCATCATCCAGTTGCAAGCGGTTTTTTGCCTTGTTATCTTTTTTTTAACCTTAAGACATGCTTTGAATAATGTCCTTTAAGTAACTCCTGGCAGTGAGGTGGTATCACATTGTGGATTTGCATTTCCCTGATAGTAAGTGATGATGAAGACTTTTCCCAGTATTTTTATATCTGCTTCCCCCCGCCCTCCAACTGCCTTCAATAGCATTTCTTTGTCTTGAACTCTTGTTAGTTTCACTCCAATGTGTCTTGGTGTAGTTCTACTTCCCTAATTGTAGGGAATATTGAATGAGTTATTTATGCCATTCATTGAGCTCTTTACCTGCTGAATTTCTGTTATTTTCTTATTCAAAGCTTTAATTTCTATTTTGAGGATTTGCTTGTATGCCTATTAGCCACCTGTATGTCTTTGGAGAAGGATCTAATTAGCTGTCTGTTTTTTTTTTTTTTTTTTAAGTTAGAAATGATGCTTTGTTGTAAATGATAATACACACTCAAAAAAGAGAGTGCAGGCAAATTCAAGGCAGAAATTTGCACCTTGAATCTTGAGGCTTCTGATTACATATGTACTTTTAGGTGAGGGAGCAGGTGTTTAGGGTTTTCAATAGCTTTTGGCTAGTTTTGTTTAACAAAAGGGGCAGGCATTTATACATGGAAAATGGATTTTGGCCGCTTTTGTTTAACAAAACCACTGGATCCTGATCTCCTGTTAGATAAGATAACAGTCCTCTTTAGGGACTCAATTTCATTCTTCTGATCATTAATTATTTTTCCCTTATCATTGTTTTCCTTTATGACTTCTGTCAGTTTTTTAATCACGGCAATTTTAAATTTTCTTTCTGGCAGGCTCAGAAGTTCTTCCAAGTTACTGTCGTTGCAATCTGGTAGGTGGTTTTCTTTTTGTTGTGTGCTTTTTTCCTGAGGTGTGGCTGAGTTGCATGTGGTTTTTCTACTCCCTACTGCCTGTTTTCTAATTTAGTGAATTCCTTGGGACACTGTGTTGCTGGTACTGGCCAGCAGCTTGGGCAAACTTCCCAGCTCACCTTTCACTCCTCTGGGAGACTTCTGCCGGTTTCAAGCAGTCTCTACTGAAGAAAGGTCCCTGTTCTAAAATGGTGATGTGGGGGATGCGCTCCCCTGCATGACTGGTCTGCCCTGGCGGTGGGTGCCGCTCCCCTCTGGGCTCAGACTGCAGGCCAGAAGGGGCCTGGCGTGGGCGAACTTCCCAGCTCACCTCTGGTTCCTCCAGGAGCCTTCTGCCAGTTTCAAGCAGTCTCTACTCTCTCTATTTTCTAATGGGGTAAAAGTCACATATTCTTTGTTAGAGACAGGCTGTTGTCCAAATATCAGCATTATTTTGACATGGAATTGTTGCAATTTATAGGGAAAAAAATAGTGATAAGATTGAGAATACATGTCCCCTGAATGAGAAATAAAAGAATACTCATTTTTATCCCAGCTAGCATTGTGATAGCCAAAATAGCCACCATGAGAACCATGTCTGTGGGATCTAGTATATACTGTTCATTATGATGAATAATTTCTTTCAGCTAGGACAAATCATCCTCGAAGGCTTTATTTAGATCTTGGAAGGTCAGTATACATCCCTTTCCCCCCAAACACTTTGGCAATATCTATCTTTTTAAGCCATGAAGTTTTCTATTACCAATTTGTGTAGTTTCCCAATTTGATTTAGTTGTTTTTAATTATAGCTTGAATGGTATTAATCATTTACCTGTAGCATTAACTGTCTTTTCTAATCTACAAGTGAGTTCCAAAATACTATAGCTATTTGCTTGTACCAGAATGCCAGAGTTCAGACCCAGTATTAAGAGCACCACATCCTCTCTTCCAGTTACTCCATTAGGTTCTGAATCTGAAAGCTGTGGTCCAATAATTACCATATCACAGCAACTAGGCCCCACTGGACTTTTTTGGACTCCAACATGCCCATGATACATTGAGAACCTCACAGATGTTGCAACCTGACCAGGAAAAGTAAGGTATCCAATACTGCGTACTGATAATTGCCTATGTGATAATTGGTAGTCCATCCATTAAAGAACAAAAGACTGGGATCTCTAGGGTGCTATCCAGAGAGAATGTTCCTCATACCAGTGTAGTTAGGGGTAAACATTGAGTAATCTGGATAGATTTCAAGGAAGTAGGAGGTGGAGAGACTTTGGGAGGAAGCATATGCAATGTTGAAATTTCCCCACAGCCAGAAGCAATCAATGCAGTATAAGAAATTAAAGTATTGTAGAAAGATTTTTTGATATCTCATCTAGGGATTTTAGAGTTCCATTTGTCAGAGTGCTTACTGCAAAAAAACAGAGACTTGGAGCAGTGATTAAATATCAAACTATTTGAATGCATGTTTGTTGTAAAGTGGAAGGAAGTCTTAAAAAGAGGGTTCCAGGATTTTGTAATCCTCTAAAAAATAGCTTCTGAACTGTTTATCAAGGCTGGAAGCAGCCCAGTACTCTGCACTGAGATTGGGTGTTTATAGTAAAGAACAGCATTATTTCTATGTTGTTCAAACATGTAGATCACATGCCTGGGCAACCAGTTTGTTTGTCCTTTATAAATATGGGAAGAGACATGAGAAATATAAACCACATTTTGTTATTTATTTAGTGGGATGTTATTATATTTTTTGAAGAGAAGTCTTAGGTCCCTCCCTGACTCACAGAAGCAATTTTGGTCTGTTACAGAATTTGATTGGACTCAGTCTGGAGGACCAGCCTCTGTGATGCTGGGTCACTTTTGGCTCCACAATAGTGATGGGAACTGATCTGGGAGCCAACAGAAGCCTGAGGCACTGTGATTGTTCAGAGAAGGCCATCAATTCTGGGGATCCCCCTGCTCCTTCACGACCTTGGACAATCCTTCCACCAGAATATGGTCCTGGAGGCAGTTGGCACTCTAACATCCCATGTCCAGATAGCCCACACCCGTAGCATTCTCAACTGAAACTCATAAGTTGTAGTTGTGGTAGATTAAATAGTCTTCTTTTGAGAAGCCCTGAGGTTCCATGGCATTATTTATGGAAAGAGCATGGTATGAACCCTTCTCTGGTCTTTTAGCTTCTCCTGTCATCTTCTTCGGCCCTGTCTCAGTTATTGAAGACACTAAAGACACTAAGATTTGAGTAAATAGGCTTTGGAATCCCTTGGCTAGTTTTTGTAATTTTCACAAAAATCAGGAGCAAATTATGAAATCAAATAAATCCCTAGGGCCTCCCCGGTGGCGCAGTGGTTGAGCGCTGGGTTGCGAGGCTGCCCGCAGCCTCTGCAGCGCCGGTTCGATCCCCGGCTGCTCCCCTGCCACCAGAGGAGGGTCCCACATGGCGCACAGACCTCTCCTGCCGCCCGCTGCTCCCCTCAGCAGTGTACTTGGGTCTTTTTGCCTGCTCTGCTTCCCGCTCTGGCTCTGGTGAATTCTCTCACCCTCCCATGCTTCTGACTGTACCCAGTGCTTGTATAAATAAATAAATATTTAAAAAAATAATAAAAAAATAAATCCCTAAGAGGATTTACTCCTCTCCAGTGGTGGGGGTGATGTCAGTGTATTTTCAGAGAGCCTCCACCAGCCTCTCTGGAATATTGCTGGATTTTTGTCCATTCTCTGAGTGACCTAATATATTTTTATAATTTATAGACTTTGCTATGCATTTCTTTATACCTGCTACCAGGAAGGTGATTATGTGGTTCCTCTTTTTAAAGTCAAATTTTTCCTGTTAATATTCCCAGTTGGGGTCGGTTATCAAAATCTCTACTACTCCAACCTCATAATTATTTGTTCCCTTGCAGCCAACTCATCCATGTGGCTTGGGCCATTGCAAAGATCCAACCCTTTTCTTCTAGGCTATGACAGGAAGATAGAATAATGTGACTACCTGATTGACATGTTAGTTCAAATGGAAGTAATACAGCCTAAAAGCCAATTCTGACATGGGAAAAGGGACATGAACTCTGATAGTGATAGTGTCTGTATTTCCATTGGCCATTTTCTGCAGGTGTATCCCATGAACAGGTTGATTATTTTCCACATTTGTGGTTTTCTCCTTTTAAAGAAACAATATAAATTCCTGATGTATTGATTCTTTAATCATTATATGTTACTTTTTTCAAATGGAAGTTTATTTTATCTAAGTTTTATTCTCATTTTTTTATTAGGAAGTTTTTGTTTGTTTGTTTTTTATAGGATTGTTTTCCAGCCATTTACTTTGAGCCTGTTTATCTTTCAGTTCCAATAAGCACTCTAAGCTAGTTAAGTCCATTTAGAGTGATTATTAATATATGGCTACTTGCTACTGCCATTTTGTCATTAGTTTTCTGATTGTACCTATTTCCTTATTTATTTGTGTGGTGTTTGTGGATCTTCACTTTGTTTTATATAGGAATGCTCCCTGTAACATTTTTGTAGGGGATGTCTAGTGTTTGCAAATTCCTTTAGTTTTTGTTTGTCAGGGAAGTCTTTTATTTCTCCCTTGTACGTGACAGAGGACATTGTAGGATATAATACTCTTGACTGGCAGTTTTTAATCTTTGTGAGTGTGTGTGTGTGTGTGTGTGTGTAGAAGAATTGGGGTATAGGCCAGAGGTGCAGAGGATGAGAGGATTCACCAGAGACAGAGTGGAGAGCAGAGCAGGTAGATTTACTGAAATACATTGAGCAGCATGGGAGATTATATATATTATATATATATATAGTATATATAATATATATACTATATATATACAACTCTGGAGAATTGTCTTACCTTGTGATGTCATACTCTCTTGAGGTCTTATACATGTTATATGGTCCTGGCTGGGGTTAGAGCTCAAGTCATTGCAGTGATAGTGCTGAGACTTAACGCCCAGGCCACCAAGCAGGCCCTATCTTTGTATATTTTGAATACATTATTTCATTCTTTCCCTCTGTTATAGAATTTCTGCTTAGAAGGCTGGTAAAAGCCTGATGGGAGTATCTATATAATACTTGCTTTTCCCTTTTAGCTGCCTTCAACATTTTTTTTCTTTGTCATGAAACCTTGCTAGTTTCACTAGTGTGTGCCTTGGTGTAGCCTTGTATGTAGGTAACCAGGTGTCATTTTAGCTTCATAGATGCATATGTTTAATTCCTTCCCTAAGTATGTGATTTCCCCTATCATTTCTTTTAATAGGTTCTCTGTTCCCCTATCTCTCTCTTTCCCTTCTGGGATACTCATTATTTTTATGTTGGCTTTCTTAATGGTGTGAGATATTTCTCAAATTGCATCTTTATTTATTTATTTTTTTTAATCTTGCTTCTCTCTCTTCTTTCACCTGAGTCCTTTTTGTGTTATTATCTTTGAGGTCACTGAATTCAATCATTTATTCATTCTACTTCTAAGCTTTCTCTAGAGTTCCTAATTTCGTTTATTGAACTCTTCCTGAAATTCTGTTATTTTTCTTTAAAGCTTCAATTTCTGTCTTCTGTTCATTGACTGTACTCATTCATTTCTGTACTCATTAATTTGATTTTCTGAATTTTGTTGCATCTATTTCTTTAGCTTTCTGAGTCCTTTAGTATTTCTTTGACTCCTTCTATCTCTTAGAGTTTCTTTATTATGGCAATTATGAAGTCTTTGTCTGATATGGAGATATAATCTTCCATCTTTTGTACTTGCACTCTGGACAGTTGTCTTACCTTGTGATGTCATACTCTCTTGAGATCTTATATGTGTTATTTTACTTTATTTTATTTGGTCTGGGCATCTCTCTCCTTGAGGTCTTCCTATTTTATTGTAGTTTTTAATATATTTAGCAGAAACTTATTGAGTAAAAGTAAAAGTATTTTTCTTTTTCCCTCCTTCTTTTCCTTCCAGAGAGCTCCATTCTACAAGGCACTTTTAAGAATTGAGAGTGTCCTCTAGACTTTTTAACCAAGTGCCAGGATAGTAAGCACTTGCCATTTCCCAACATAGGTAGGGCTCACAATTTCTGAGATCGCTTTACAAGAAGTAGCTTGATTATATTAGATGACAAAATGTCTATTGCAACTAACCTGTTTATTACTTACATCTAGTCTCACCAAAAGCAGCCCTAAGATGCAGTAGGTCATCATACCAGATGTTCTCTGATTGCTCAACACAAAGCAAAACTTTCCTCCATTTTGACATAAACTAACCCACTTCCAGATCTTTCTAAAGGCAACATTAATTCAATTACAAATATTTTGGGGGGTAAAGTTGTTATATTAAAACATGGGTCCTATTGTCAGGACAAATAAATTTAGACTATAATTGCCTAATTTTGACCCAGATCTTTATTACTTTATTAATACCTGGCCAGAGTTTCACTTCATTCATGAGATTTCCAACTGTTATGACTGAAAGATAAAAATTCATATCCAGGTTCAATCTCTTTCCCTACTCATTTTGTTTTGTCTTTCCCTGAGTTCTAGTACATCTACATAGCTCCTTTTCTTTATTAGATCAAATCCTTCTATTTCTGTAGTTGACCATTGTTCTGTACTACAGATGAGCCTATTACAGTTGCACGGTAATTTCCATGTTGTTAATGAAGACAGTGAGATTCCAAGAAGATGATTACAATGTAACAGGAGAAAAATTTAAATTTCAGAACTGTTTTACTTCAAAACCCTCTGTTCTTTACTGCACACTCTGAGCTACTCTCATGATTGCTTCATTAATGATTAAATTAGACAATTAAATCTGTAAGAAGCAAGATACCAGCATAGTGAAGACTCCAGGATCACCTCCTCCATATACTCATTGCTATATTGCAGCAGAACAAAGCCAATAACTACTGAAAAATAGATGATTATATTATATGCTTGGAGAAACCTGGGGGGATGGCTCCCCTATACCTCCAGCAATTAAAGAAACAAGTCAAGCTGCAAGGTGAACAAGCAGCAGAGTGGAACCTGCAAGTAGCCTAGATGCAGTAGACCCCAGAAAGCAGCAGAGCAGGCCCTGTTAAGGGGCACAGATGTCATAGGCCCTGATAAAGGCAACAGGAGTACCTGGTCCCCACTGGCTGCAGCTCATGGAGCAGTGAGGCAGAGGGGCATATTTTCATATGCGTGTTTGCTACCTATGTGTCTTCTTTGGAGAAGGGACTAATTAATTTTTGTAGGGTAAGGAAAAGTATCAGGCTTTACTACCCTCCCGTCATTAGCGTTGATGATGGATCCCTGCGATCTTGAATGCATGCCTGATGGCAGACACCTGGAGTGGGGTGTGGGCATGTGTACATGGGATACACCTGGCCAAAGAGATTGGGCTGATAAGGCCAGGGCCACAGAGGATGGTGTGTTGTGGAGCGGCCTGGTGTGGAGTACAGAGCAGTGCAGCACAGCCAAGTGCAGAGGAGTGCGGTGGCATGCAGCTGAGTGCAGCAGCCTGTGGCAGCTTGCAGTGGCAAACGGCGGATAACATGAAAACACCAATAGGTCTGCTTGAACCGGTGATGAACCTACCCCATATGGGATGGTTGCATTACAAATTTTATGCCCCCTTTTTTAAAAAAACTTTGTATCATTTATTTGCTTTCTGTGGATTTGTGTGAGTTCTTTGTAGATGTTTTATATAAGCCCCTCTTAATATGCATGGTGTGAAAACATTTTCTCCCATTCAGTAGGATATCATTTCATTTTAGCTATGGTTTCTTTTACTTTGCAGAAGCTTTTTATTTTATTTATTTTAAAGATTTATTTATTTTTATACAAGAACCAGGGTATAGGCCAGATGCGCGGGAGGGTGAGAATATTCACCAGAGACAGAGCGGGGAACAGAACAGGCACACTGCTGAGGGGAGCAGCCAGTGAGACAGAAGAGGTCTGCTTTGCCATGTGGGATTCTCACCAGGTGGCCAGGATCAAACCGCCGCTGCAGAGGCTGCGGACAGCTTCACAGTGCGGCTCTCAACCACCTGTGCCACCAGGGAGGCCGAAGCTTTTTTATTTTAATATAGTCCCAGGTAGTTATGTTTTGTTTTCCTTGTTGGAGATGAATATCTGCAAAGACATCACCAAAGCTTATGAAGTGTTTGCCTATTTTTTCTTCTATATATTTTATGGTGTAAGATATTACATCCAATTCTTTAATACAATTTGATTGACTTGTGTGTGTGTGTGTGTGGGGTGTGAGATAGTGGTCTGGTTTCTTTCCTTTGCATGTCGCTGTTCAGTTTTACATCATCATTCACTGAAGAGGTTTTCTTTGTTTCAGTGTATGTTCTTGGTCTTTTTGTCATATATTTATTGTCCATATAGGTATGGGTTTATTTCTGATCTGCCAACTCTATCCCATTAATCTGAATATCTTTATTTTTTTTTTCCTCCACTACCAGTTGGTTTTAATTATTATGACTTTATAGTATAGTTTTAGAACTGGAACTGTGAATCCTTCATTCTTTTTCTTTTATGTATGTCAGAATTATTTTGGCTGTTTGAAGTCTTTTGACATTCCATATGGTACTATTTGCTCTATTTCTTTGAAGATGTCATTGATATTTTTATTGGGATTGCACTAAATCTGTTTATTGCTGTGGGTAAAATAGTCATTTTTACAGTGTAGATTCTTCCCATATGTAAGCAGGAATTATTTCTCTATTTGTGTGTTCTATTTATTTTAACAATGTTTTCTAGTTTTCTTTGTTTAGATATTTTACCTTCCTTGTTAGGTTTACTCCTTAGGTATTTAATTTTGGGGGGGGGTTATTGTAACTGGGATTGTTTTCTTGATTTCTTCCTCTTCTAATCATTGCTTGTATATAGGAAGGCAACTGATTCATGTGTATTGATCTTAAACACTGCTATATTGCTAAACTAATTGTATTGATTAGTTTATCCTGGAGACTTGATGGTTCTATATTTATATTATCATGTCATCTGCAAGTAATGATAGATTTACTTCTTTACATTTCAATTCACATTCTTTATATAGCCTTCTCCTGTCTACTTGCTCTAGCTAGGATTTCAAATATTACATTCAATAGTGGTGGTGATAGTAGATATTCTTGTCCTGTATCAGATCTTAGTAGAAAAGCTTTCAATTTTTCACCATTGAGAATGATGTTAGCTATTGGTTTGTTATTTATGGCTTTTATTTTGTAAAGATAAATTCCATTTATCCCAATTTTTCAATAATTTTCATCATAAGTAGATTTTTGAATCTTATAAATTGCTTTCTCAGCATCTACTGATATGGTCATATGTTTTTTATCTTTCTCATTGTTGATGTGGTGAATTACATTGATTGATTTTCTGATGTTAAACAACTTTGTGTAGTATAATCCTTTTAATACATTGCTGTTTTCAGTTAGCTAAGATTTCATTGATGATTTCTGAATTTGTGTTCATTTGGGAAATTAGCCTGTAATTTTCTTTTATTGTGTGTTTTCTATTCTATATTTGTTTTTCGTATTATAACAATACTGGCATCATAAAATATATTTGGAAGTATTCTTTCTTTTTTAATTTTTTGGAAAATTTTGAGAAGGATGAAAATTAATTCTTATTTGAAGATTTGGTAGAAATAAATTGTGAGTCCATCTGGTCCTGAACCATTGTTTTTTGAGTTTTTGAATTTCTTTACTTGTGGTTGGTTTGTTCTGGATTTTTCTCCCAATTCAGTCTTGGACAGTTGTATGATTCTAAAAATGTGTCCTCCTCTTCTAGGTTTTGGATCTGTTGTACAAATGTTCATACAAATAACTAATTATCCTCTGAATCTCTACATCATTTGTTGTAGTTTCTCGTCATTCATTTTTTTTTATCTTACTTACTTTAGTTTTCTCCCTTATTTTCTTAGTGAGCCCTGCTAGAGGTTTGTCTATTTTTTTTTTCTCCCAAAGAACCAGCTTTTGGTTTTCATTAATATTTTGGAGTGTTTTTTTTTTTTTTTAACTTTTTTTTTAAAGATTTTTTTTATTTATTTATACAAGCACTGGGCACAGTCAGAAGTGTGGGAGGGTGAGAGAATTCACCAGAGCCAGAGCGGGGAACAGAACAGGCAGACTAACGAAATACACTGCTGAGGGGAGCAGCGAGCATGGCAGGAGAGGTCTGCGCGCCATGTGGGACCCTCACCAGCAGCCAGGGATCGAACTGGCGCTGCAGAGGCTGCGAGCAGCTTCGTGCCCAGCATTCAACCACTAAGCCACCAGGGAAGGCCCTGGAATGTTTTTTTTACTTCTATTTCAATTATTTCTGTTTTCTTTTTTATTATTTCTCTTTTCCTGACTTTTGGATTGTTTGTTCTTTTCTAATATTTGAACTCATTTCTTTTTTTTTTTTAAATTTATTTATACAAGAACTGGAGTACAGGCCAGATGTGCAGAAGGGTGATAGGATTCACTAAAGACAGAGTGGGAAACAGAACAGGCAGACTGAATAAAATACACTGCTGAGGGGAGCAGTGGATAAGACAGGAGAGGTCTGCTCGCCATGTGGGTATCTCCATGGCCAGTGGGGATCAAACTGGCACTGTAGAGGCTGCGACCCTCTTTCTTATTTCTTGATGGGGGCCTGTATTTCTCTCTTAGCACTGTAGTATGTTTTGGAAAGCTTTGTCCTTGTTATAATTTTTTTTAATTATTTATTTGTGCATATAAGAGCTGGGGTAAAGGCCAGAGATGCAGAGGGTGAGAGGATTCACCAGAGACAGTGGGGAACAGAACAGGCAGATTGACCAAAGTGCACTGCTGAGGGGAGCAGCGGGCGAATCAGGAGAGGTCTGCTGCACCATGTGGGTTGCTCCCTGGCCAGCCGGGGATCCAACTCATGCTGCAGAGGCTGCGGATTGCTTCATAGTGCAGTGTTTATAGTGCAGTGTTTATAGTGTCCTTGTTATCATTTTTATCAAGGTATTTTTTTATTCTTTGATTTCTTTGTTGATCTAGGAGTCTTTCAGTAGTGTGTTGTCCACTCTCCCTGCTTTCTATTGTTAGTTGATTTCTAGTTTGATACCTCTGTGTTCTGAGAATATGCTATGTATGATTGCAATTTTATTGAATTTGTTGATATTTATTTTCTGACCCAATATGTGGTCTATTCTGGAGAATGTCCCATGTGCACCTGAGAAAAACATGTACTTTACATTTTGGGAGTACAGTGCCCTGTAAAGGTCTATGTGATCTAATTCTTTGTTTAAAGTTTATTATCTGCATAGTTGATCTATCCATTGGAGAATATGAAGTATTGAAGTCCATGCAACAAATGTGATTTTTACAATATCTATTTTCAGAGCTGTCCATAGTTGCCTAATATATTTTGCTGTTCCTTCTTATGGGGTGTATACATTAATTAGTGTTATGTTTGCCTGATGTTCCCTTATCACTATATAGTTTCCCTCCCTGTCACTTACTACCTTTTATAACTGAAAATCTATTTTGTCTGATCTAAATATGTCTGTTCTTGCCTTGTTTTGGGTCCTATTCACTTGAAGGATTGTTTTACAGCCCTTTACATTGAGCCAATGTTTGTTTTTGGAGTTTAGAATGTATCTCTTGGAGACAGCAGATGGTCAGATTCTAGATATGCTGTGACTTTTAATTGATGAGTTTGGTCCATTTACATTTATATGAGTCTGTTGCTACTATTTTGTTATTAATTTTAGTGCTTTGGTCTATTTTTTATTCAGTTCTTTGTGTATGTTCCTTTCTTTGGTTTAGATTCATGAGCTCATTCAATATCTCCTATATATTGCTTCTTGGCCTTTTGGCTAAGATCAAGTGCAATATCTCTTATAGAGGTGGTCTAATGTTTGCAAACTCTAAGTTTCTCTGTCTCTCAAAAAGGCTTTTACTTCTCACATTGAAGGAGAGCCTTGCCGGATAGAATATTCTTGGCTAGAAGTTTTTCTCTTTCCATTTCTCTTTTCCCTTAGGGTTTTTTCCAGAGAAATCTGATGTTAACCTCATTGGGTTAACTTTATAGATTATCTCCTCCTTCCCCCTTTCCAGCTTTATTATTCTTTCTTCATATTGAACTCTTGTAAGTTTCACTACTGTATGTTTTTGTGTAGGTCACCTTTTGTTTAGGTATCCCAGGATTCTTTTAGTTTCCTGGACTTGTTAATTTATTATTTTCTCTAGATTTGGTAATTTTTCCTCCATTATTTCTTTAAATACATTTTCATTTCCTTTCCTTTACTTCCTTGTCTGGAATTTCCCTTATTCTTGTGTTGCCTTTCTCCATGAAATCTGTTAATTCCTGGAGTATCTTTTGAATTCTTAAACTTCATCTCTCTTTTCTTTTCTACTAAGGTTATTTGATCATTCACATCTACAAGAACACTGACTAGTTCTTCCATTTGATCTATTTTACTTCCATAACCATCTCCTGAATCTTTCATTTTCTCTGTTTCTCTTTTCATATCCTGAACTCCATTGTCATCTTATTGAAAACTTTGAATCAGCTTTCATCTTATTGAAATTCTTTGTATTTCTTTATTATGGCAATTTTAAACTTTGATAGAAAGGACATATTTTCCATGTCTTGGTTTCCAGATATTTGGTCTTTTTTGTGTGTTGTATTATTCCCTTAAAACTTGCATGGTCATTTGTGTTTTTCCTTCTTCCATTATTTGTTTTCGGAGCAGTTGCTGTTGGTGGGGCATCTGCTGGGATCATGGGTCTCACCAGTCTGTGTAGGCAGTTTGGGGGTTCTCAGGAGACTGAGGCTGACCAGTTACCTCTCCAATATTGGTTCAGAGATCTCAGGAGTCTGGACAGGAGGCTGGTGGGATCTCATGTGAGGTTGCAAGCATTGGGGCTATGCTAAAACTTTCTTTGGCATAGGTCCATAGTTTCCCATTATTACTTCAAATTCATTTTCTATTCCTTTCTCTTTCTTTCAACTGTGGCATACCCATTAGTATTATGTTGACTCTCCTCATGAAATGGGATACTTCTCAGTATCCCTTTTTTTTTTAAACTTTTCTTTTCTACATAGCTACTTTTTTCATTTATATCTTCAAGTATACTCATTCATTTTTCCATTTAGTTTATTCTGTTTCCATAACTTACTCCTAAATTGTCCACCTCTTCTATTTTTTCATAACCAGAATCTCAATTGTTTTCTTTTAGAGCTTCATTTTCTATCTTCTGTTCATTGATGTTATTTAAAGACATTTGATATTTTTTCTGAGTTGTTCATTTGTTGTTGTTGTTTGTTTGCTATTCTATTTCTTTGGATTTCTTTATCATCACAGCCTGTGTCTGATAGGATACAGATCTTGTATGTCATTAAAGATGATTTTTGGAGATTTGTTCATTCTGTATATTTTATTTCTCTGAGGACTTATGTGGCTTCTTGTTGTTTTCTCTCTACCCATTACTTATTTTATATCTTTCCAATGTACATGGGGTGGACATTGCTCCCCTCCTACTACACTATTCTGGGCTTTTGCTGGGTGATGCTGCTGGCTGGTGGTGTCTTGCAGAATGTGACAGTACCTAGGGCCACTCTGCCACCTCATCCAGTGTGAGTCTGTGGATTCATCATTCTAAGCAGGTGGCAGGTAGAGACTTAAAATTATTTTTGTTATACTTTTAGTGCACAACAAGTGTTGGTTTCCATACCTGCCTCTCTTTAAGAATTTATCATTAGTTAAATATTTATTTTCCCTTTAAATATTAAAGTATTTTTATGTCTTATTTTAGACTTAGCCTGCCCATCAGGTACATATTAGATGTATAAGTTTATATGTTACCAAAACCAGTAAGTGAATATTTTTGCATTAAAATGAGTTTCAAGGTTTTTACCCAAATTTCAATCTATATTTTGTAAGCCCTGGAAATTTTCAAATGAAATGATTAAATATATCTTTGAGAATTTTAGAGTAAATAAAACAAAAGCACTGTGTTAATCATTTTTTTCACCCTCTCTGTCACTAGAGAGCCTATTTTCCTGAGCTGTGTATACCAAGTCTGTAGTTCCTCAAAAATTTATTGATGCTGGAAAGAAAGAAGGAAGGAGGAAGAAAAGTAGGGAGTTAAGGAAGAGGGATAGAAGGAGGGAAGGAAGGAGGGAAGGTAGAAGGAAGGAAGGAGAGAAAAAGAGAAAAGGAATAAACAAATTGAGAAACTATTTCTATCCTAGAAATTTCAGCTCTAAGTCACCAAACACTTTTTGAAACCATTCTTCCCTATTCAGTCTGAAATATCAAGCAAGTCATATAAAACTACCCTCATAAAATTATGAATCTGACTGAAACCAAGTGTTGTTTCGATAGAAAGTATAGGATTAAAGAGATTATGTGGAAGAGATGAGAGAAATATAATGATAAAATTGTACCTTGTTTATTGGATAATTTTAAATGACTGTGAGTTTAAAATAAAAGGTTGTATTTAATTATCAACTGAAAGTGTCATTAACTTTGCAAGCATTTAGCATTTTCAGATCTCAGGATTTCATAATCGAATTTTTCATTAAGAAATAAAATTTTAAAACATTCTAGTCTATATTTTACTCAATACATATTTCATTTGATTACTAAATATCAAGAAAAGGGGCAAGACTGAATAATGTAAACTGCACAACTAAGGATTGGTGGAGCTCAGTGGTTACTGTCTTTAAATAATTTTTAAAGCAAAACAACATATAAAATCACTGATTGCTGAGCTTTTAAATTGGAATTCTTAGTAACAAGCAACATAAAGATATTCAAAATAGTGTAAGAAAAAACAAGAGAAAAACAAGAAGAGAGAGTTAGAAAATCACATGAAATTTATTGACTGAGTGGTATAGATGGAGCTCTCACTTCAAGCATGAGGAAGTCCAGGCTTTAAGATAATGTTAGGATTCACTTTTCATCCTTTCCTTTACTCAGGTTTTCCCTGTATTGGATTAACTCTCAGACAGATTCTTTGTATATTTTGGCCACAGTAAGTTCTATTGAGACTACCTCCTCCCAATTTCAAATGAAGGAAAAAAAAAAGTAGAAAAGAAAGAAGGAAAAAGGAAGAAGTCAATAAGGGATGGAAGGAAACAAATAAAGAAGAATGGAAAAGAAAGTAGAAAATAAAGAAGGAGAGAAAGAAAAAGAGCTTTTTTTCTGCCTTTGGTCCCAATAAAAGTCTCACAAACATGTCTTACTGGTCCAACTGTGGTGATGTGAACAAAGGCATGGTAACCTTTTGGGCAGTTCTGAGTCAATACAGAGGTCAGAAGGCATAGGAGAGGGAGTGATGTCCAAACCAAACCTGATGTTGTTGTTACTAAAACTAGGTATGTGTTTCTGCTAGCCCAGGCCTGACCTCTCCAACATTCATACTAAAATTCTATTTTGGGGTAAATCATCCCAAGTAGTCAGTAAGCTCATATTGTTATGCCAGTGAGACACACTTAGCTTTATCTCTTTCTTCAACTTATCACAGTTGGCTTGTTATATATTCAAATTTGACACTGCAGGAAATACCATGATAACTTGAGTTGTTGCAGTAAAGGAAAATATATGGTAGAGATAACATTATTGTTCCCAATGGTTGTTTTGGTAGAGATAACATCATTGTTCCCATGGTTGTTTGTCAGTTTGCCTTGAGGGATGAGTCTGATTCTGTTATGCATGGGGTTTAATTGGATTTTAAAGTCTACAATTGCTAAAGCACAGTTACAAAAAATTTGGGGAAACTGTATAAGCTTGTCTTGTTGTTATTAACAGATAAAAGAAATAACTTATATTGCCTATTTAGTGAAGTTGTGTGTTTATGAACAAATTTCATGGTTCCTGACCGATGGCAAGGATAGCAAAGCAGTCATAATAGTGATGATGTATCCAGATGCTTCTCAAGGAAAGACAGTAGTATACTACGTCAATGAGAATAATGTGGATTTAGAATTGCGAGATTTGTGTCATAGGCCTACACTTCACCTTTGTAAAGTCCTGGACTGTTTATTTGTTCATCATGTAACCCTCCATTTTACCTATAAAGTGAGAATAACATCTCTTCCACATAACTGGCTTAGTCTTTTAAGCTTCTATAACAAATTCCCACAGACTGGGTGGTTTATAGACAACATAAATTGATTTCTCACGGTTCTGGATGCTAGATGGCATTGATATTGTGAGCACATGGTATTTAGCTAAAATTTCCCTGTTGGCCCAGGTCACCAGGCTTAGCTCACGTTTTATAAAAGCTTATGGCTCATAAATAAAACCTAGAGAAAAAGAATCATGTGTATGAAAAATTTTCATGTTTCCCTGAAGTTACATTTTTTTCCAGACCTTGCCAGCTGAAGATAAGGGCCAAAGGATGCTGGCACCAAGAGCAAAGACACTCCTGAAGACCTAATATTTTATAAATTTACCTAACTATCCCCTTTATGAGAAAATTTCTTTGGAAATGCTAGTTTTGATATTCTTTTTTGGTCACAAGGAAATAAATTGTTGTCTTTTGTGTTCTCCACCTTGGCAGTGTCTTTTATTCAGCCCAGACACCCCCAAGTGAAGGAATACATTGAGTTTGGTTGAAATTGGTCAGGTGAGGGCCCTCTCCTATCTTGCAAACTTTTCTCATTGGCTGAAGAAGGTAGGTGGTTCTCTAGAGCTGCTATTAAAAGGAAGCCACTAATTCTATTTATGAAAGCTCCACCCTCATGAGCTCCCTATTTCCCAAAGACCTTATTTTCTAATACCATTTCTTAGAGAGTTAAGATCTTCATCTATGAATTTTGGAGGGACATGAACAATCAGACCATAGCACTTCTTACAAGACAATTATGAGTTTCAAATGGAAAAAAACACTTTATATAATTCTTCCTTATATCTCTCTTGTAAGTGAAATCATTCATGGACTATGTCTTGTTCTTCTTCATGAGTTTTATAGCTTAACTCTGCACCCAGAAGTTGAAGTACATTCAACAGATGTTTGTTGGATAAGCAGATAAATAAGTGAACAAATTATCAAACAGATGAATGAATTAATGATAACCATTGTACAAAAAAATAGAAAATATTGTTTAACATTGGCTCAGGAAAGAAGTTTTGAAATTGAGTAACAATTTAACAATGTTACATAATAGAATTCCTGTATTTTACTGCACACTTTCTTTCATAGGCTTCTCTTGAAGGAAAAGAAGCTGAAGATCAAGATTTAAAAAGAATAGCAACTCTCTTTGTGAGGAAATAGTTAAGAAAATTACTGCTTTCTTACCTCATAAAACATAGATTAAAGATAATACTTGAGCTAGAAATAAAATGGAAAATTTGTAAGAGCAAATTGTATGGTAATT
Source organism: Talpa occidentalis (assembly GCF_014898055.3). Lineage (NCBI taxonomy): Eukaryota > Metazoa > Chordata > Mammalia > Eulipotyphla > Talpidae > Talpa > Talpa occidentalis. The sequence continues at coordinate 69,937,186 of NW_023604972.1, forward strand.
AACACCTGGTAATTCCTCTAAATTTTAGACATGACAGTCTTATTGCTAAGACCCTTGGATTATTTAAAGTATTTCTGAGGGAAGCCTTTGAAAACCCTGGAAATGAAATTTTATCTTTTTATAAAAGTTCACCCCTATGAAAATTCTCTGAACAATTTCTTAGGATAACCCGTATATAATATGGAGTCTGAGGAAATGGGAATGGATTTAGGTGAAACTGAGGCTACCCTATTTATTACAGTGACCATCATTTGGCCAGCCTCCACCATGGAAAAATAATCTGTGTGTGTGCTTATGAATTATGTGCTGTGAACTTTTAATTTCATCCTTGTTTAATTATTCCCAAGTGAGAAAAAAAAAACACTATCTGATTACTATTCTTAAATCATGGTGAATATATATTTTTTAATTTATGCATACAAGACTGAGGTGTAAGGCAGAGGTACAGGGGTGTGAGAGGATTCACCAGAGAGAGTGGGGAGCAGAACAGGCAGATTTATTGAAATACTCTGCTGAGAGGAGCAGTAGTCAAGGCAAGAGAGGTCTACTGTTCCATGTGGGTTGCTCCCTGTCCAGCAGGGATCCAACTAGTGCTGCAGTGGCTGCAGAAGTGGCTTGATATCACTTCTTTAAGCCCTGTGCCACCAGGGAGGCCCACATGGTGAATATAGATACCAACATTCACACAAAATTGTGCATATTTGTTTGAACAGAGGAATAAATATTGTGGGGTATGTGGAATGATAAAGAAGGATTTTGAGGCTGTATATTATTCTTGTTACTTTTGATTAAATACATTTATTCTCTATCACTCATTGTTGTAACTACATAGAAAACAAAACAGAAACCTTCTCACATGTTCAGGCAGTCACAGTTACAAGTATGAAAGAAATTTCCAAAAAGAATCTCTGCAAGTCTTATGTCTATTTCTTTAATCCATTTTGAGTTGGTTTTTGTGCATGGTGTGAGGTAGTAGTTAAGCTTCATTCTTTTGCATGTAGCAACCCAGTTTTCCAAGCACCATTTATTGAACAAACTTTCTTTGATCCAGTGCATATTCTTTGTCCTTTGTCAAATATTAGTTGACCATAAATCTGTGGGTTTATAAGTTCCATTGGTCCATGTGTCTGTTCTTGTTCCAATACCATGCAGTTTTGATGATTATGGCTTTGTAGTATAGTTTGAAGTCTGGGAGTGTGATGCCTCCATTCCCTTCTTTTTTTTTTTTTCAGGAGAGCTTAGGCTATTTGGGATTTTTGGTGATTCCATATGAATTTCATCAATAATTATTCTATTTCTTTGAAGAATGTCATTGAAATTTTTATTGGAATAGCATTGAATCTGTAAATTGCTTTTGGTAGGATGGCCATTTTGATAATGTTAATTCTTCAAATCCATGAGCAGGGGATGTCTTTCCATTTCTTTGTGTCTTCTTCTATTTCTTTTAACAGTGTTTTATAGTTTTCTTTGTATAGGTTCTTTACCTCTTTTGTTAGGTTTATTTCCAAACTGCTCCAACCACTATGGAGAGCTGTGTGGAGATTTCTTGACCTACTAAAGATAGAGCTTCCATATGATCCAGCAATTCCACTCCTAGGTATTTACCCAAATGACACAGAAATGTTAATTCCAAAGGGCACCTGCACCCCTATGTTTATAGCAGCACTATTTACAATAGCTAAGCTATGGAAACAACCCAAATGCCCAAAAATAGATGACTGGATCAAGAACATGTGGTACATATATGCAATGGAATATTACTCAGGAATCAGAAAAGATAAACATAGGCAGTTTGCAGCAACATGGATGGAGCTAGAAGGGATCATGCTCAGCAAAATAAGTCAGAAAGAAAAAAAGTACTGGATGGTCTCACTCATAGCAGGAATTTAGAAAACCTAAATAAGGGGCCAGGAAAAATACTAATTAATACAAAGTAAAAATCAAAATCAACAAGCAACTATAAACCAAAGACATAATACAGGGGGATGCGGGGAGAGGAAGGATTAGGGTCAAAATAAGGGGGGGGTTGCAATAGTATGAGGAATATAACCAAAATGAAAATGCATACATTGTTCAAAAATGAAAAATGATGTAAGAATTATATAAAATAAAATATTAAAAATAATAATAATAATAAAGGATCTCTGCAATTTGTGTCAGAGAAGATAAACACATGGTACTAGGAAGAAGTTTCCAACTATGATCACATTTTAAATTTTCTCAGAATACCTTGTAAGAGAGGAATTGTTCTCCACTCTGTGCCAATGATTTAGGAGGTGGTATGAAAATAGAGTCTGAAACTTGGTCCTCACCTCCCTCTCCCAAAATATTCTGTTTCAACTTCTCAGCCCAAAATACAGAAAAGAAACGTAAGTTATAAGTTATAGTCTCTAGGCAAGTGGGCAAGTCAGGAGAGTTCTGCTGTGCCATGTGGGTAGCTCCCTGGCCGGCCAGGGATTGAACTCATGTTGCAGAGGCTGTGGATAGCTTCATAGTGCTGTGCTTAACCCCTTGCACCACCAGGGAGGCCTAAAATAAATTATTTTTAAAAAAATGTGAAAAATAAAATAAACAGCTGGTATGGTAAAATGTTTAAATAGCTAAGTGTACAGCAAAACCTCATGCAATCATAGGGATAGAGGGATTCTATATGGACTAATCTTGAAGATATTTTATTAAATAAAAATAAAGTAAATGAAGGATAATGTGCCACCCTTCCCCACTTACTGACCTACAGCTGTACTAAACTTTCTCTCAAATATGCCAACTTTCATTTCAGCCACAGGACCTTTGTACTTGACAGTCTTTCTGTTTGGAATGTTTTCCAAGTTTTTACATAGCTGATTTCAGTTCATCTTTTAGGTTTTAGTGCAAATCCTCCCTATAAAGAATCACCCTATTTTCCTAGAGCTGTGTCATATTACTAACAAAATTGTGAAGTAGAGTCTCTACCAGCTCCCTACCCCCATAGCACTACTTGAAAAAATTATTTTAAAATGTGCATTATATGTTCTCTATTTACACATCCCTCCTGCAAACACTGTATTAGGATTTAAGGTCCATAAGCAGAGGAATTTTTTTCATATTCTTCCTTAATGCTTTCAACATCTAGAACTGTGTCAAAATACAAAGTAGGCTCACCATAAATGCTGAATAAAGAAGATATATACATGTACCTATACCTGTAAAGAGAAAACATACAGATATACCTATATATGTAAAAATATTTCTGGAAGGTACCCACGAAAAGAAGTAGTCTGATTTTACAAAAAAAAAAATTCACTAAAATTCTAAGCTAGTGTATTTTCTGTTTTCCTTCCTTGGACTCACCCATGCTGTAGTTGCTCTGGACAATCTTTTGATCTATGTTCTTCCCTTGTGTGATGTTAATTTATCTTCATTCATTTATACACCTCAAGATGCATATCCAATTTCCATTTTGTCATTTGCCTCTTATAGTTTAATAGACACCTTAAACTTATCTTGTAAAAACAATTAATTCCTGATGCACCAATCAATTCCTCTGCCCATATTCTCCACCTCAGTTAATAGCACCTCCATTCATTCATTCATTCAATCCAAAACCCTAAAACTTATTCATGTTTCCTATCTGTCCTTGACTGTTCACATCTAGGGCATCAGCCTGTTGGATCCACTTCCAAAAACTCACATTCATCTATTCCTTTCCATTTCTTTTGTCATTACCCTAAAAGTTATTCTTTATCACTTAAGCTAGCACAGCTATAACTATACAACCGTATAAGTAGTATCGCTATTTCAACTGTCTTCCCACAATTGCTTTTCTCCATTATAGCCATAATAATATTTTTAAAATGTAAATTACAATGAAAATTAAATCTAAATTCTACCTTGCCCTAAGGGATCTGGGTCCTGCCAGCACTTCCAATCTTATGCACTACCATAGTTTGCACTGTGTTCTAGGCACAGAGGCCTCTTCAATGTTCCATTTTACATCAGGCTCTTACAGACTGAAGTCCTTTGAATTCACGGCTTCTTCTGCCAGGAAGCTGCTTCTACTGGTTATTTACATGGTCTTAGTTCTCATATCAGATACTTAAGATGTTTTCTGGCCTTCAAATCCAAAATATTTCACACCTATTTCTCCTTTGTTAGAGTCCAATTTGTCTCCTCCATACTCTTGTTTCTCCTTTCCTTTATTTGTTGCCCAACTATCTGCAATAGACACCTTGCTGTTTAGATCCCCAGCACATCCAGCACATGAGATAACCTTTATTCCCTAAAAGGTGCTCAGTAAATATTCAGTAAATTAATGAATCTTTTTAATATTCTCTCATTTGAAGTATCCTAAAATCCAAATCCTGGAAATACACAAAATTATCTACTATATTGCAATGGAAATCTACATTAGAATTTTCCCCATCCATTCCCCTTTTCTATCATAGTTCCTAGGAAATTTCTTCAGAAAGGAAACTTATGATCGAGACTTGATGACAATGCTGACTTTTTTTTTTTTGGATAAGGAATATATGACTTTAAGTCAAAGATGAAGATACAACAAAACTTATGAAATTTTCACAAGATTCATGGCCTTTAAAAATATGTAGAACCAGATGAAACAAATGTTTGCAATAGATATTCAGGTGCTCTTTTTCTAAAAATAACATATGTATACACAAATCAATGTTTAAAGCCAGATGGTTAATAAAGGCCAACCAGGAAATTCCTGTAATTCATAGCAATGAGTATGGTAATGAGCTCCCTTATAAACCAAACTGCAGTGTGACACTGCAATAAATATCTACTTCAAATAACAGTAATTTGTTTCATACTTTTCAAAACTCCAAAGTTTAATTTGCAGGGAAATATATTAGAAATTTGATTGATGGTGTGATCTTGCTTAGTTTGTCAAATGGAAAGTGGCCTAAATTTCATTAACAATATCTGTTCAAATGTCAGATTTCATTAGAAAGAAAACAAAACTCAAGTTCAAATAAAAGTTAATATCTTTCAAAATATAAAAGAAGTTTCATTACCATGGTGGGAAAAAATGTCTTCCCCTCAACTGTTAGATAAGTTTATTTTTGAATGAGGATCCCAGGAAATTGTTCTGTTGAACATAATGCTTTAGGGATGCTATCAATATTGAAAAATGCCAGAGAATGAATTTTATTTTAGTATCAAAGGAAAATATTGATTTTCACACTGCAAGATCACATGGACTCAGAGGAGTCTGAAAAGGCATTTCCAATTACCCAAATAGGTGTGGCAAGACCACATTGACTATAGCTACATTCAGCCACTTTACTGTTAGGAGACATGTTGCAGTGGGTCACCTTCTTGTAACAGAATAGAATGCTTGGGAATGAGTAGTATGAAAGCAAGAATATCAATATCCAATATCATTCCCAACTAATGTAAAGTAACTAGCCTACTTCACACATTGCATGTTTGGAATATGTAAAGGCAGGACTGGACCACAGTGCAGGTTTTCTGATCCCATGCAGACCAGGTAAAGGAGGAGTCAGAGTCCTCAGTGGTTTTGCAGGTTTTTTATTTGGGGTTCACCAGGCATATGGCAGGCAGGGGTGCTGGCTGGGGGGCTGGGAGGCTGACAGGCAAGTCTTCACTCTATCTGGGCTCTCTGGCGTTCTCTGCTTCTGCTTCGGCTTCTCCTTCAGGTTCTGCTGCTGCTGGCTGGGGCTGCTGGCGTCCCCCCGTGACGCCGCCCTTAAAAGCACAGTCTCAGCCCAGGTGAATCCCATCTACCTATGCCCACACCCTATTCCAGGTGCCCGCCATCAGGCATGCATTCAGGACAAGGATCCATCATCTATCCTGATGGCGGAAGGGCAGAAAAGCCTGACATTTTCTTTACCTTACAGTCCACCCCCTCAGGGTTTTCTGCCATACAGTCTATACATATATATACAATTTTCTAAGCAAACAAACAATGCAGCCATGGCCCACAAAAGCAAATACATCAAATATAACAAAATACAATATAACAAAATACAACAGAACACAAATAATTCCAGGCAGGGCACCAACCAAGTGCAAAAGACAATTATTGGTACCAGCAGATGAGCCACCAAATCTGCTGCCGAAGGCACTGCTCATACGAGGGAGGGGAATCACTCACGGCATCTACTATAACACAGCAGGAACCGTCAGGCTTCCTGGCCTTCTCTGGCTGTAGTCTAGGCTACAAGGCACACACCGCATCCACCCCCAGGATGCACTAGCTCTGGGATTGGCAATTTTATTCTGTTGGGGGTAATCACCAACCCTCAGGGTTTCTGTCTGCAGTCGCTCCAACATTCAGCCTTCACGGCCACCAATGCGACTCACAGACCCCTGCACTCAAGCCAACCCACTGCACAATCACGTGGGTCGGGGATCCAAACTCTGCATTCGGCTTGGGCTCCACCCCAAGCCACATTCCCCACCCGTCCCCCAAGGACAGGTTCCTCAGCTCCTCACCCTCGCTCAAGAATGAGCAGGGCATCACCCACAGGTGATTTTACGAGACTCACAGGTCTTCAGCATACTCAGGCTGCTTAACAGCCACTCAGGGCTTCCCAAACTTAGCATCAGCACCAGCTTTTGCCTTCTCAGTTGGCTTTTCTCCTCTGCCTGGCTGCTGGGCATACACAGGCTGCTTTTGGCCACCAAAGCCTACTGGCCACCCCCAGATTCCCAAAAAAACATAACCTGCCAAGGTCCTCCGCCTTCTGGCGGGATTATCAGTCCAAATTCATCAGTCCATGTCCATCAGTAGAAGTCCATTGGCCTCTCCCTGCATCAGCAATGGCCTGCTGCCTCAGGGGTCATTGGCTGGTCCTTTCCGGTGTTGGTGGCTGGTCCTTTCCGGTGTCGTTGGCTGGTCCTTTTGGGCGTCTCCTTCACGCCAGGTCTCATCCTGTAGCTTGTGGGCGTTGTCCACCTTCTGTGCCGCCATGGCGCCTCCAGCATCATCACAGGCAAACAGTCTGTTCTCCTTAGTCCCTCCAGGTCTTCGGAGGGCTCCAATACCCGTCTGCATGGATCTTGCCGACTTACGCCAATTGTAAGGGGCAGGACTGGGCACAGTGCAGGTTTTCTGATCCCATGCAGACCGGGTAAAGGAGGAGTCAGAGTCCTCAGTAGTTTTGCAGGTTTTTTATTTGGGGTTCACCAGGCATATGGCAGGCAGGGGTGCTGGCTGGGGGGCTGGGAGGCTGGCAGGCAAGTCTTCACTCTATCTGGGCTCTCTGGCGTTCTCTGCTTCTGCTTCGGCTTCTCCTTCAGGTTCTGCTGCTGCTGGCTGGGGCTGCTGGCGTCCCCCCGTGACGCCGCCCTTAAAAGCACAGTCTTAGCTCAGCTGAATCCCATCTACCTATGCCCACACCCTATTCCAGGTGCCCGCCATCAGGCATGCATTCAGGACAAGGATCCATCATCTATCCTGATGGCGGAAGGGCAGAAAAGCCTGACATTTTCTTTACCCTACAAAGGGCCAGAGCAGGATCTCTATGAGGCTGGCAGGCCTCCTAGCCCCTGGCGAATCTTTACTCTGTGGGCTCCCTGGCATTCTCATTCTTTTCTCATTCTCTCTCTTCAGCTTCTCTTTCATTCTGGTTCTCTTCTGGTGAGTCCATTCTGTGCCGCTGCCCTTAAAAGCCCTGTGTCAGCCCAGGTGTACCCACCTACGTATGACCACACTCTACTCCAGGTGCCCGCCATCAAACATGCATTCAGGACCGCTGGGATCCATCATCAACGCTGATGGCAGGAGGGCAGAAAAGCCTGACATCATTTACCCTACAGCCATCCAGTATTTATCTTTCTCCTTCCAGTTTATTTCACTTAGCATAATCCCTGGCAGATCCATCAATGTTGACAAAAATGGCATAAGTTTGACTTTTTTGTAAAAGGTGAAAGATTTATACAATATGAAGAGAAACCAGAATACAAGTTTATCTTTTTTCATTGATTGCTGAGTAGTATTCCATTGCACATATATGCAACATATTCTTTATCTATGCATCTGTTTCAGGACATTTACAATAACCATACCTTGGTTATTGTAAATAGTGCTGTAATAAAAATAGCACAGTGCAGGTTTCCTTTTGAATAAATGTTTTGTGTTTTTTGGGTAGATATATAAGTGTGGAATTGCCAGGTACTGTGGCAGACCTATTTTTTAAATCTTTTGAGGAGTCTCCACACTTATTTCCATAGGTACAGTGTTGTAGGGTAAGGTAAAAGGTATCAGGCTTTTCTGCCCTCCCGCCATCAGGATAGGGAACCCTGTGATCCTGAATGCATGCCTGATGGCGGGCACCTGAAGTGGGTACACCTGCGCTAAGACTGTGCTTTTAAGGGCGGCGTCACAGGGACGCCAGAAGCCAAGAAGCCGAAACAGAAGCCGAAAGAGAAGCCGAGAAGCAGCAGAACGAACACCAGAGAGCCCAGATAGAGTGAAGACTTGCTGGGGGCTGCCCCTGCCTGCCATATGCCTGGTGAACCCCAATAAAAGACCTGTAAAAAACCACTGAGGACTCTGACTCCCCCTTTACCCGGTCTGCATGGGATCAGAGAACCTGCACTGTGTCCATTCCTGCCACTACAAGTGTATATTCCCAACAGTGTAATAGGGTTCATTTTTCTCCACACCCTCATTAGCACATATTTCTGGTCTTTTAATATGGATCATTATCATGATGTATCTGATAGTGGTTTTGACTTGTGTTTCCCAGATGGTGAATATTTTTTTCATGTGGTTGTTGGCTATCTGTATGTCTTTGGAGAAGTGCCTATCTCGTAGTTCTTCTACCTATTTTTTTTTTAATTGGATTCTTTACTTCTTTTCTCTTGAGTTGTGTGAGGTTTTAGGGTAAATGACTGTCAGGCTTTTCTGCCCTCCCACCATTAGAATTAATGATGGAACCCTGCGGTCTTGAATGCATGCCTGATGGTGGACACCTGGAGTAAGGTTTGGGCATATGTAGGTGGGTATACCTGGGCTAAGACTGGGCTTATAAGGGCAGTGTTACGGGGATGCTAGCAGACTGTAGGGTAAAGAAAATGTCAGGCTTTTCTGCCCTCCCGCCATCAGGATAGATGATGGATCCTTGTCCTGAATGCATGCCTGATGGCGGGCACCTGGAATAGGGTGTGGGCATAGGTAGATGGGATTCAGCTGAGCTAAGACTGTGCTTTTTTTAAGGGCGGCATCACGGGGACGCCAGCAGCAACAGCAGTAGAAGCAGCAGTAGAAGCCGAAGCCGAAGCCGAAGCCGAAGCCGAAGCCGAAGCCGAAGCCGAAGCCGGAGCCGAAAGAGAAGCCGAGAAGCAGCAGAATGAACTCCAGAGAGCTCAGATAGAGTGAAGACTTGCTGGGGGCTGGGAGGCCTGTCAGCCTCCCAGCCCCCCAGCCAGCACCCCTGCCTGCCATATGCCTGGTGAACCCCAGTAAAAGACCTGCAAAAAACCACTAAGGACTCTGACTCCTCCTTTACCCGGTCTGCATGGGATCAGAAAACCTGCACTGTGGCCAGTCCTGCCCTTACACAGACCTAAAGGGAAGAACCAGAAGGAGAACAAATGAGAGAGCAGGGAACAGAACCAGAAGAGAGAAAGAGACCATGAGAGAACGCTGGAGAGCCCAGAAAGAGTGAAGATCCCCCAGGGTATGGGAAGCCTGCCAGGCTCCTGGCCCCCTGGGTACCTCTGCCTGCTGTGTACCTGATAAACTCAATAAAAGCCTGGAAAAGCCACAGAGGGGTCCAGGACTTCTCCCTGACCCGTCTCCATAGAATCACAGCGAACTTGCCCTGTGTCCTTCCTGACACTACAGAGGTATGTAGATGTTCCAGGTAAGTGTCTTGTCTCATGTAAACGTGCAAAATTTTCTCCCATTCAGTACAGTGTCTCTTTGTTTTGGTTAATGCCTCTTTCACTGTCCAAAAGGTTTTTAGTTTGATGTAGTCCCAATTTTTTATATTCTCTGTTTTCAATGCTACTGTGAATGAATTTGCAAAGATATTTCTGAAGTTTATGTCATGGAGTGTTTTGCCTATGTTTTCTTCTATGCATTTTATGGTTTCAGTTCTTACATCTAAGTTTTATCCATTTTGAGTTGATTTCTTGTATGGTAAGAAATAGATCTCTAGACTTATTCTTTTACATGTGGCAGTTCAGTTTTTCTAACAATATTATTGAAAAGGGTTTTCTTGTTCCAGTTCATATTCTTTGTTCTTTTTTCATAGATTAGTTGTCCATATATGTGTGGTTTTTTTCTGGGGCTCTCAATTCTATTCCATTGATCTGTGTGTGTATTTTTGGTTCCAGGACCACTCTCTTTTTAATTTTTATGACTTTATAATATGCTTTGAAGTCTGTAAGTGTAATAGTACCTCTTTACTCAGAAGAGTTTTTGCTATGTAGGGTCTTGTGATTCAGCATGAATTTCATCAATATTTGTACCATTTCTTTGAGGAATGTTATTGAGATTTTTATTGAGATTGCATTGAATCTATAAATAGTTTTAGATAGGATGGCCATTTTGACAATGTTGATTCTCTCAATCTATGAGCAAGGAATGCCTTTCAATTATTTTGTGTCCTATTTCTGCTAATAATGTTTCATAGTTTTCCTTGTATATGTTCTTCACCTCATTTGCTAGATTTATTCCCATGTATTTATTTCTTTTCGCATGAAATTGTAAATGAGATGGCTTTTTTTTAGGTTTCAGCTTTTTATTTTAGGTTTATTTTATATATTTTTACATCATTTTTCATTTTTGTACAACATATGTATTTTCATCTTGGTTATTGTCCCCGTTAATTTCCCACCTCCCTGGTTTTGATCCTACTCCCTTCTCCTCCCCTCTCCCCTCCGCGTGTCTCTGGTTTATAGTTGCCTGTTGATTTTGATTTTTACTTTATTATAATTAGTCTTTTCCTGATCTCTTATTCAGCTTTTCTAAATTCCTGCTATGAGTGAAACCATCCAGTATTTTTCTTTTACTTTCTAGCTCATTTCACTAAGCATGATCCCTTCCAGCTCCATCCATGTTGCTGCAAATGACATGAGTTTATCTTTTTGATTGTTGAGTAATATTCCACTTTGTATAAATACCACATCTTCTTGATCCAATCATCTATTTTGGGGCATTTGGGTTGTTTCTATAGCTTACCTATTGTAAATAGTGCTGCTATAAACATAGGGGTGCAGGTGTCCTTTTGAATTAATTTTTCCTTCTAGCTCATTGTTTGCATATGGGAAAGCAACTTTTTTAAAAAAAAGATTTTATTTATACAAGAACCAGGGTACAAGCCAGATGTGTAGGAGGGTGATAGGATTCACCAGAGACAGAGCGGGGCACAGAATAGGCAGACTGACGAAATACACTGCTGAGGGGAGCAGTGGGCGAGACAGGAGAGGTCTGCTTGCCATGTGGGTTGCTCCGAGGCCTGGGCGGATTGCACTGGTACTACAGAGGCTGCGGACAGCGTCACAGTGCTGCCCTCAACCACCTGCACCACCAGGGAGAACCAGGAAAGCAACTTTTTGTGTGTGTTGGTTTTGTAGCCTGGTTTATTGTTTTAATTAGTTTCTCCATGGAGACTTTAGGATTGTTTATGTATATTATCACATCATTTGCAAATAATGATATTTTTACCTCTTTCCAATTTTGGATGCCTTTCATAACTTTCTCTTGCCTAACTGCTCTAGGACTTCTAATACTATGTTGAATAGTAGTGGTGAGAGTGAACATCCTTGCATTGTACCAGATCTTCGTGAACAGGCTTTCAGTTTTTCACCAATGAAAATATTAACTGTGGGTTTGTTTTATGTAGCTTTTATTGTATTAAGATTTGTTCCATTTATCCCCAATTTTTCAAGGGCTTCCATTATAAAAACATGCTGAATCTTATCAAATGCTTTCTTGGCATCTATTGATATGCTCATATTTTATCTTTTTGTTGATATAGTGAATTACATTAATTGAGTTTTGGATGTTGTATGATCCTTGTGTCATTTGTATAAATCCCACTTGGTCATGATGTATGATACTTTTACTGCATTGTTGAATTCAGTTTGCTAAGATTTTATTGAAGATTTTTGCATTGTCTTCATTAGGGAAATTCAGTTTTCTTATTTTGTTCTCTGTGTCTGTCTCATTTGTTAATTCTTAGCTTAGTCTCCACATAGATGGGTGACCTTTGACAAGTCAGCCAGTCTCTGCAGATTCTGACAGGTCAGCTGTTTCTCATTCATTTTGTATTCTTCATAGCTTGTTACAGAGATCTTTGTAGAAACTACACCCAGGTGATTCTTGATAGTTTATTTGGATTGCCCTCTTCTTTGGGAAAATGTTCCCTTAATGTAAACAAATATTTAAAATGCATTCTGTCTAATATATAAAATATTTGGAGAGTGGCAAAACATAAAGATAGTCCTAAATAATCACAGTATGGAAATTTAAAAATAACTCAAACATTCCCAAAATATTTTTTAATTTTGTTGTAACTATCTTCAAAGATCAAATCACATTTTATGGCTGAATGGGGGGAGAGTATTGTTATTTTACTTATTTTAACATTTAAACAGTGGATCCTTATAGAAAAAAAATCAGAAAATGAAACGTCAAACTTCATTTGAAAAATATAATAAAATGTATTTTCAATAATTTATAAAAAGTCACTTAAGGAAGAGTATCAGAGGCACATAGGAAAGACATAAAAGAAGAAGAAACAATAGCAACTTAAATGTTCAAGGGCATCTTGGGGAGGGGTAAGAACAAAGGAAAGGAAGCGTAATGACTGTGTGTTGGACCATGGGTGATTTGGTGCTGGGTGCACTACAGTAGCAATGCTGATAGGAATATTATCTCAAATATTACCTCAATTAACAAATAAAACATCATAAATGAAAAGCTCGACTTAGATGCTGCTCATTATAAAAAGTGTCTCTTTATATTCAAATGGATTATTTCTGAAATTTTTATGAGTTCAGAGTGCTATAATTTCACCAGAATTTGGAAGTATATACATTCTTTAACTCATCTCTCTTTTCAGTAATAAATAATCCCTATCTTGGAAAATGAGGGTCACATCACATTTTATAGAGGAATACTGTCAAAGCTTTTAAAGTAGGTTGTAGCTTTGAAAGTATGAACATAATTTGTTACTTATTTTGAATTATTCACTTACTATTGAAGTAACACTGTCTCAAAGCATGTTTCAGGTGTGCATCATCAAATCAACATATGTATATACTATATTACATTCACCACTAAAATTCCAATTCTATCCTTTACCACACAATTGACCCCTTTTACCTGATTTACCTACACCTTTCCTATTTTTAAAAACTGGCCATTTAAATATCAGTTCAGGTGATATAAAATTAACCAGTTAATAATGATTTTGAATTAGAAAATAATACACACTGGGCCTCCCCGGTGGCGCAGCAGTTGAGCACTGGGTTGCGAAGCTGCCCGCAGCCTCTGCGGCACCGGTTCGATCCCCGGCTGCTCCCCGGCCACTGGAGGAGGGTCCCACATGGCGCGCAGACCTCCCCTGCTGCCTGCTGCTCCCCTCAGCAGTGTACTTCCATCCTTCTGCGTGCTCTGCTTCCTGCTCTGGCTCTGGTGAATTCTCTCACCCTCCTACGCTTCTGACTGTACCCAGTGCTTGTTTAATAAATAAATAAAAATAAATCTTTAAAAAAAAAAAAGAAAATAATACACACTATATGTTGCAAATTTTGAACAATCCTGAAACACACAAAATCAAAGTTAATGATGCAAAAAAATCAGAGGAGTTTGTGTACATACTCCATTTTTTTATTTAACCATGTATATGTAGGAATACTTTTACATATACTTTTATATATGTAAGTATACTTTTACAAATTTGGAGATAAACTTTACATAATATATATACATGTATGTTTATATATGTATATACACTCAGGTGTATATACATATTTGATTTTCTTAAATCATTAATTTTTGGACAGTTTTTGATTTCTCCCCTCAGGCACTGTGCCTGTAGTTCTCCCATCACCATAGCACCCAAGATCCATCACCACAGTCCCTTGTCTCTTCCTTCTCCTGTTTTGACACCTCTCCCTGTGTAGGGGGCTGGAAGGACACGGAGCAGTTTTTCTATGATTCCAGCAGATGGGGTAAAGGAGGAGAGTCCTGGAGCTCTCTGTGGCTTTTGCAGGCTTTTGTTGGGATCTACCAGGTACACAGCAGGCAGGAGTACTGGGGACCCGGAGGCTGGGAGGCCTCCCAGCCCCCAGCAAGTCTTCACTCTGGGCTCTCCGACCTTCTTTGGTGGCCCTGCTTTTGGCTGCTCTCATGGTTCTCTGCTTCTCTCATGGTTCTTTGCTCTCTCTGCTTCTGCTGGTGTCTCTGTGATGCTGTCCTTATAAGCGCAGTCTCTCAACCCAGGTGTACCCACTTATGCATGCCCACACCCCACTCCAGGTGCCCACCATCAGGCATGTATCAGTACCACAGGGTTCCGTCATCTATCTTAATGGCAGGAGGGCAGAAAAGCCTGATACTTTTTACCTTACCCTACACCCTGTGTATACGTCGATATATAGCCAGCTGGCAAGTTTTGTCTTTTTCCTGACTGGACTTTCTAAATTCTGCATATAAGTAAAATCATCTGATATTTATCTTTTTCCTTCTGACTTACTTTGCTTAGCATAATCCCTTCCAACTCCATCCATGTTGTTGCAAATGGCATGAGTTTATCTTTTCTGATCTCTGTTATTCCATTATCCTTATACCTTATATTCTTGATCAATTCCTCTGTTTGGGGACATTTAGATTTTTACCACATCTTGGCTACTGTAAGCAGTGCTGCAATAAATAAAAGAGTGCAGGTTTCCTTTTGAATTAGTGTTTTTGTGTTCTACACCCTGATTTTTTTCAGTTAACATGTTGTGTTTTCCCCTTATCATTAAATATTGTCACAGTCATTTTAATGGCTCATAGTTTCATCAGCTATACCATAATTTATTGCTGGGTATATTTAATGTCTTCCATAGCTTATTTGATAAATAACACTGTAATGAACAAACTCACATAAATTTTTGCAAACATTTATTTCAATAGAGTTTCAATTCAAAGAAGTTATTTTTAATTCCTAGACAAGACTTTCTAGAAATAAAAATAATTTTTTTAATTATTTTTACTACCAGATTTCTAATTGACACACCAACACACGTTTCAAAACTTTGAATATTTTCAAAATTAACAAAATTTGATTTTGAGAAATAGTTACATCCCTTACTAGAGGGATGTATTATATTACTATATATTTTACTTCTATGCATGTATTATAAACTCTTTGAGCTCAGAGACCTAAAAATTCATATTTTGTGTTTCTAAAAATCTCAAGAAAAAGTAATTTTTATTTGTACAACAAATAAGTTCGTGGTCAAATCAGATTTTTTTGATTCAATATGCATGTCTATAAAATAACAACAAATATTGTGTACATTGTCAAGAGGTTTTGAAGCATAAATATATCCTCACTCACAAGCATAAAGAACAACTACCAAAGAAGAGAAATGGAAGATACAGCCAGCTAACATGTTTTCTCTGGTGGCATCTTCAAACTAGTGGTTACTGTTTCAGTTTACTCACAGGTGATATACTCATTTAAAAAAAGAAAAAAAAAAAAAAACCCGGAAGAATAAGACAGGCAGACGATGACAGCAGTGCAAGCTGGTTAATGTTATTTTACACAATGAGACAAAATTGAAGTAAATATATAAACAAAGATGAATAAAGTAATCTCAATGAATAAAGTAATCTCAGTGAAAAGACTCAGGGAAAAATAAACATTGTTTTTTGCTCTTGTTTTTAATTGATTGTCTTTTATTGAAAAAAAAAAAAGGCACAATAGGATTCTAAAAGTAACTTGCTTGAAAATTGTCTATTTTTCCTTTGTTATGTTTTGTACTGTTATTATTTTTTTACACTGATGTCTTCTTTGGTTCCCTATATCCCTGATATAAGTGAAACCATCTGATATTTTTCTTTTTCTTTCTGGCTTATTTCACTGAGCATAATTCTTCTAGCTCCATCCATGTTGTTGTGAATGGCATGAGTTTATCTTTTTTGATCACTGAACAGTATTCCATTGTGTATATATATCATATCTTGGCAGGAGAAGGGTCAGAGGGAAGGAGGGAGGAACACAGGGGACTGAGGTGATTGTGCACGGGTGCATTGGAGAAGGAAACTCTATGGGGACTGCACCTGAGGGGGTGGGGGAAGTAAATGTTTTTTAAAAATGAACAATGTTATAAAAAAATAAAACTAATAAAAACAATAAATGAAAGAAAAAAAATAAAAGTAACTTGCAAGAAGAACATCCTTCAACTGCTTTCTAAGAGTACTATTCAGAGATTGCTCTCAACAGAGTTTCATGTTCACTCAGTGTTTGCCCTGAGGCAGAACAAAAAGCAGCTTAGTTATACCTTTCCAGGTCAGGACAGAGGTAAGCAGAGGTCACACAAGGACGCTATAGAAGATCTATATAAGATCCATTTAAAAGGCCAATTATCTTCCTCAGATAAACTCAGAAAGTGACTTTTCTGCACAAATCTTTACAGCCTCTAAAATGCACTGAAGTTTCACCTTGCCTGACCTCTCCAACTGAGGTCACCATTAGTGATTCACCTGGGCCTCCTTCCTCAGAATGGGGTAGGACAGAAACTTTATTATGTGATTGGCATACTTCCTTTTATCCAACGTGACCAGCTCCCTGTTCAAGCTAGGGGCGAGGATGCTCTTGGAAGAAACCAAGTTCATGCCTTAGTGAAAAGGGAAGTACAGCTCTTTATTCTTGTTTTTTTGTGTTTTGTGTATATGTGTGTGTGCTTTTGTTTTTGGGGGTTTTTTTTGTTTGTTTGTTTTTTTGTTTTGTTTTGTTTTTTTGCATATCCAAAGAATGGCAGCTGCATATCCAGAGCTCAAACTCTGTGACTCAAATGTGGAGAGAGATGGGATTTAAGGGTGTCTACCATACTGTATTTAAATCTCTGTGGTTAGTGTTGAGGTCTCTGAGTTAATAAAATTTGGTCCTATCCTTAAAACTGTGATAAGGACAGTTTGTCTTCACTTAAATAAAAGAGAGATCTTTCAGCACTTACTCTGGTTCCGGTGCCACACTAGTGTTACCATATTTCTCTCCTCATTTAAATTTAACAACAGGGCCTCCCCTGGTGGCACAGCGGTTGAGTGTTGAGCGTTGGGCTGTGAAGCTACTCACAGCCTCTGCAGCGCTGGTTTGATCCCTGGCCACCAGCAAGGGTCCCACACGGTGCACAGATCTCTCCTGCCGTGCCCACTGCTCCCCTCAGCAGTGTATTTCGGTCCATCAGCCTGTTCTGTTCCCCTCTCTGGCTCTGGTGAATTCTCTCACCCTCCCATGCTTCTGACTGTACCCAGTGCTTGTATAAATAAATAAATCTTTTTTAAAAATAAAATAAATAAATTTAACAACATCCCAGAGAAGTTAGCAAACTATGCCCACCTAACAAATGAAGAAAGTAAGCAAAAGAGAGAAAATAATATATCCACAGTTAACCAGTTAAGAAGCTATCATTAAAGTAAAAAGACACCCTGCTGAATAGAAGAAAATATTTGCACATCATACATGTTTCAAACAGCTAAAATTAAGTTCTACAAAGCGCTCATACAACTCAACAACAACAAAATCCAATTAAAAATGGGCAAAATAGCTAAATAGACACTTCTCCAAAGATGACATTCAGAGGTCTAACAGGCACATGAAAAAAATCACTTATCACTTAACAGGAAAATGCAAATAAAAACCAGAGTGTGTAACCATCCCACACCTATGATAATGGCCCATATAAAACAAACACACTCACAAAACAGAAACAAAAATTATTGGCGAAGATCTGGAGAAAAAGCACTCTTGTACACTATCGGTAGGAGAATAGACTGGCCCAGTTTCTTTGGAAAACTAGTGTGGAGGGTTCTCAAAATATTAAAAATAGATCTACCATATGATCCAGCAATTCTATGTTCATTGTAGTAGTGTTTACAACAGCCAAGTTATGGAACCAACCTAAGTGTCCAAGGATGGATGTGTAGAGTAGGAAGATGTGGCATATATACACGATAGAATACTGCTCAACTTTGTATATATAAATTTGAACTCATACCATTTGCAACAACATGGATGGAGCTGGAAGGGGTTATGCTAAGTGAAAAAAGTAGGAAAAAGACAACTGCCTGGTTATTTAACTCATGTAGAATTAAAAGTAACGAAACAAAGAACAAACAAATCCAATCCAAAACAAACCATAGAAATCTTTTTAAAAAATAGCTTATTGAATTCCTGCAAACATTTAATTCTTTGAGTTTTTATAGTTAATTCTAAAATGTTTTGCTATTATTCTTGTTGCTTTCACAGATGAGAAGATTTTAAATACCCTTACTCCACTATTTCACTGGCTCTCAGTTGCTTATTTTAGGCTTTCATTTAATTTTGCTCTAGATTATTTTGTACTTCGGTATCAGAAACCTGTCCAAGTTTGATGTTAGAACTTTTCAAAGAAAGCAAAAATGAATAAAAATTTGCATAAAAACCTGGTCAGTTTACTTCCCAACTAAGGTGTTTGAAGTATATTAGCTTATTTATATGATCTCTCAGATCATTGTGCTATAAATTTGATTAAATATAAACATGTTATTCTCAGATTGTAGAATCTTAACTAAACTGTTCGTAATATGTAAAACTGTCTTTCAAAAAAATCTCATTAATTATTGATATTTCGAGAGGGAATATTCTACTTCAACAGCACAAAAAATGGTTGTTTCTAATGCCAACTATAATTATGAGAAAGTTAAACATTGCAATTGTTTTTCATTATTCCAGGCAATTCATTATTCCTTTCCTGTCTTGAAATTATAATCTTTAAAGTCCCAAGAAAAAATTCAGCTTAGCTTTGAATTTTGGATTCTAATTGATAGCACTGGGTCCTGTGTACTAGTGTACAATATAAGGTGGAGAGCGTAACAGAGAAGGGCCTGTAGATTCTGAAGCTGGACTTCCTGGAGGTTGCACACTGTCTTCATCACATACTTGTGGCTTGTCTTGGGACAAGTTTTCCTGAAAGAAGGAAAGAAGAAGGGAATGAAGGGAGGAAGGGAACTAAGGAAAGAGGGAAAATGGGGAAGAATAGGAGGATCTCTGTCTTCTCAAATCTTCCCTGTTCTTTTTTCTTCCCTGTTCTTTTTTTTGTTCCTACTTTGTCTAGCATGCCTCAAGTAGAAATCTAGGACAAACTCTAGGACATAGGGATCATTTAATTTATAACATTCTTGGGAAGAATAGTCCTGTGCTGCTTATTATCTAATGTCTAATGTCTTTGAAAACAGAGAACAGTCTTTTCATATATTCTTTTAAGTTTTAGCCTACACCAAACCACCCATGCCCAGAACCCATCGGCCTCCTTCTCCCATCCCCTCCATGCTTTCCCCTGTTACCTCTGGTAAATATTATCTTCTTTTTTCTGAGTTTACATTTTATTTCTTCTATTGTTTGGATGAAATTGGTATTTTTTTTAATTTATATTCTACAGATGACTGAAATCATCCAAACTCTGTTTTTTAATTCTGACTGATTTCACTCAACATAATCACTTCAGGGTCCATCCATTTTGTGCCAAATGCCACCACTTCATCTTCACTGCTGTGTAATATTCCATTGTTTTTATGCTCCACAGTTTCTCCGCCCATTCATTTATTGAAGTGTACTTGGTTTGGTTACATGATTTGGCAATTGTGAATAATGCGGCTATGTACAGAGGTGTATATAGATCTTTTTGTGCTAAATTTTTCTTGTTATTTGGGTAGATACCTAATAGTGGTATTGCTGGGTCAAATGGGATTCCCATCTTTATTTTCTTGACACATCTCCATACTATTTTCTGCAGGGGTTGAACAAGCTTATATTCCCACCAATAGAGGATGAGAGTTCCTCAGGGAAGAAAAAAGAACAGGGAAGATTTGAGAAGACAGAGATCCTTCACCAACATTTGTTAATTCCATTCTTTTTTGTATGGGCCATTCTTACCATTGTGAGGAGCTATCTTGCCTCACTTGTATTTCTCTTATAATAAGTGATGTTGTACCTTTCTCATATGTCTGTAGGCCATCTGAATATCTTGCTTACAAAAGTGTCCATTGGGGTCCTTTGTCCATTTTTTAATTGGGTCATTTGCTTCTTTGCTGTTGAATTGTGTAAGTACTTTGTAAAAATTGGAGATTGTCCCCTTATCAGATATAAGGCATGCAAATATATTTTCCCATTCTTCAGCTTGTCTTTTTGGTTTCTTTTGAGGTCCAAAATATTTTAAGTTTGATATGGTCCTACTTTTTTTTTTATTATTTACCCTTGCTGAGGTTGTATCCCCAAATACATCTTTGTGATAGATGTCCTGTAGCGTGTCCCCTATATTTTCTTTCAAGTACTTTGTGGTTTAGGTTCTTATGTTACAGTATTTAATCCATTTTCAGTGAATTTTCATGTATGGTGTTAAATAGGGGTCTTGCTATATTTGTTTGTTTGTTTGTTTGTAGATGGCTATCCATGTATCCAGAACCATTTACTAACAGGGCTATCTTTTCTCCATTCTATTGCCAAAAAATTAACTGTCCGCATTTATGTGGGTTTATCTCTGGGCTTCCAATTCTGTTCCACTGACGTGACTTTCTATTTTGTTGCAATATCATTCTGTTTTGATTGCTGTTGCTGTGTAATATTGCTTCTAGTCAGGCAATGTGCTGCCTCCATTTTTCCTCTTTCTTTTCAAGATTGTTTTGACTATTTGAGGTCTTTTGTGGTTCTGTATGAATTTGATAATTGCTCTATTTCATTGATATTTTGATAGGTATTGCATTAAATCTGTAAATTGCTTTGAGAGGTATGGCCATTTTAATTATGTTTATTCTCTCTACCCATGAGCACAGGGTATATTTCCATTTCTTTGTATCTTCTTTATTTACTTTGAGTTTTATAATTTTCATTGTACAGATTCTTCACCTCCTTCTTAAGTTTATTCCCATGTATTTCATTCCTTTTGATGAGATTGTAAATGGAACTGTATCCCATATTTCTGTTTATTTTTCATTTCTGATACATTGTTCACAAATAGAAATGTCACTGATTTTTGTGTATTGATTTTGTATCCTGCCACCTTACTATACTCATTATTTCTATAATTTTTTTTGTACAACATTATTTTTGGTAGGGTCTTTTCTTTTGTAGAGCCTTTTGTTTTCTCTAAGTATATTAGCATGTCACTTCAAATAGTGGCAGTTCAACTTCTTTTCGGATTCCTCCAATGTCTTTTTCTTGCCTAATTGCTTCAGCTAGGATTTCCAGAATATGTTGAATAACATAGTGAACATCCTTGTCTTAGGAAATTCTTTCAGCTTTTCACTATTGAGTATGTTTTTTGCTTTCAGTTTGTCATACATGTGTTTTACAATATTTAGGTAGGTTCCATTTATTACCATTTTTGAAAGGGTTTTTTATTATCAGTGGATGTTGGATCTTGTTGAATGCTTTTTTTGTCAATTATTTAGATATTCGTGATTTTTCCTCTTTTTGTTGATTTGATGGATGACATTGATTAATTTTTGTATGTTGACTCAGCCTTGTATCCACTGGATTACTCCTACTTGATTGTGGTGGATGAGTCTCTTGATATATTGCTATATTTGGTTTGCTAAAATTTTGTTGGGAATTTTTGCCTTTATGATCATCGATATATTGTCTATACTTTTCCTTTCTTGTACTTTCTTTCTTTGGTTTTGGAATCAGAGTAATGTTGGTTCCTAGAATGTATTGGGAAGATTTCTTCCCTCTTAGGTTTTCTTTTTTTTGAAGATTTTGAGTAGAATAGGTATTAGATTTTCTTTAAAGAACATGGTAAAGGCATCTGTTACTGAGCTTCTATTCTTGGGGTGACTTTTTATTGCTCTTTCATTTTCAGTGCTTGTGATTTGACTGTTAAGCTGTCTATCTCATCTTGGGTTCAATCTGGGAGTTTATATGAGTCTGAAAATTTGTCCATTTCTTCTAGGTTGTCTAATTTCCATTGAAACAAACCATAGAAAACTAACTGTAGAATTGAGACTACTGGGGAGAGGGGGAGCTTTGGGGTAAGTAGGAAATTGAAGAACTCTAATCTGGCAAAGGATTATGTATACTGTAGTTGTGGGTGTTATATGATAACACATATCAGAAGAGGCATGAACATATATCCCTAAATCATATACTGTATTATAAAGCAACGTCATCTCAATAAAAATGATACAACTGAAAACAAGAAAATATGTCTGGATTTTAAGGAAAAATTACACATGAAGGAGGAGTTGATAGCAGAAGAATTCTTTTGTATGAAAACCAATAGGATTGCTTCTCTCCAACCTCTCAAAAATATCACTATAAACATAAAACCTCATATATTCCTTTCAACCCTCCATTCACCAACATGACCATTCTATAATTGAGTAGTGGAAATGAAACATTTTTCTTGTCACTAGGTAAAGTTCCCTTTGAGTGCATGATCTGGTAATTCTGAAAGAAATTGTGAATTAGATTTTTTTCCTGATTTTACATTGAAAAATTACTAGCTCAGACCATATGCTAAATATGCATTGCACATATATTCAACTCTCAAGGGTGGGGAGCTGGGGGAATACATGTGATTTTAGCCTACAGAGAGTATTTGGTTATCTTCCTCATTAACCAAAACACACTGGTAGTATAAACATGGAGGATGATAACAATCTGAACAAAAATTAAAAGGTAGGTCTTAAAAGCTATTTTGGATGATAAGCTATATACCTATCCACCTATCTACACATTATAACAGAATAAAGCAAAGTGGGTGCCATTTTGCTGAATGTCTTCCATCAGAGATCTTTTTTTTTCAATTAATTTATTTATTCAAGCATGGGTACAGTCAGAAGCACAGGAGAGTAAGAGGATTCACCAGAACGGGGAACAGAACAGGCAGACTGACGAAATACACTGCTGAGGGGAGCAGCTGGTGTGGCAGGATAGGTCTGCGTGCCATGTGGGACCCTCGCCGGTGGCCAGGGATCGAACCAGCACTGCAGAGGCTGTGGGCAGATTTGCAGCCCAGCGCTCAACCGCTGCACCACCAGGGGAGACCCCATCAGAGATCTTAATTTATCCTGTGATCTTGTATCTCCATGATGACATATGGATATATACTAATATATTTTAACTTTATTTCCTAGCATGGAAAAGGCAGAATATTATCACAATGATTAATAAATACCTTACTTTTTCTTTTTAAAAATATTATTTTATTTTAAGATAATTTTAGACTTACAGAAGAATTTAAAAATAGTACAGAGAGTTTCTGTGTATTCTTTTTTCAGCTTCCCTTAATGTTAGCATCTTACATAACCAAAGAGATAAGATTACTTATCTCTATGAAATTACCTTGGTACAGTGGTATTAAACTATAGACATTGTTCAGATTGTACCAATTGTTCTACTAATGTCCTTTCTATATCCTAGAGATCTAATTCAGAATCCCACACTGCATTTGGTGTGTCATATATACTTAGACTGCTCCAGTCAGTGATATTTTTTCATTCTTTTGTTGCTTTTCATTACTTTGAAGTTTTTGAAGAGTACTGATTAATTATATTGTAGAATGGTCCTCAATTTGGGTTTAATGTTTTCTCATGCTTAGACTGAGAATATGCATTATTAGACAGAATACTATAAAAATTGATTATCAAGGTGTGATATGAGACATGAACCCCTTGTACCATATTAGGGAGTCCATGATATGACTATATCTTATTATTGATGGTGTTAATCTCAATTAAGGCTATTTCACTGCTGTAACTCTATTATAATTAATAATTAATAAGTATTCATTTTATAATTAATAAGTATAATTATAATTAATAAGTATTCACTTACTTATGTTAAGAGATACTTTGAAATTATTTATATGTTCTAATTCTCTATCCATTTTACCACTAAACAATGTACTTTTGGAAAAACCTATACCATGGGTAGGAGACCACTACCAGTGACGCCAAAATCTGAAAGTGATTGATGACTGTAGGGTAAATGTTTTGGAAAATGGTTTTTAGGCTTTTCTGCTCGCCCACCATTAGGATTGCCCTGCAGTTGTTACATTGTTATAAACTGACTTGTTTACCTCTGTGAGCCATGGGAGGAGTATTGAGACAGTCACCAAGAGAAGCAGAAGAGGCAGGAGAGAGAAGGGGAGAAGAGAAGCCAGAGAAGCCCAGAGTGAAGACTTGCTGGGACTTGGAGGCCTGCCAGCCTCCTGGCCCCCTGGAATCCCTGCCTGCCATGTACCTGGTTGCCACACTACATAAACATCTCAATAAAAGCCTGAGAAAGCCACCAAGGGCTCCAAGACTCTCCTTTACCCATCTGATGGATCAGAAAACCTGCTCAGTGACCTTCCTGCCACTGCAATGACTCTTAATGATTATCCCCAAAAGTAGAGAGTCTCAGAACTGCCACAGGTAGAGCATGTGAAACCAAAAATGCCCTCGAAATAGCAAAAGGAATCGAACAATTGGCAATTATTGCTAAGATCCATCTCTTTTTAGGAATTCAAGGGAAGACCTAAAGTAAAAGAATAACATATGAAGAAAAACAAGAGGACCAGACATACTTATCAGACCCACATTATCACTTGTATTTTTTGAGTCATTTCTGTGTCAATAAATTAGAAGGTTCACAGATGGTTTGAAATCATATTTTCAGTGTTCCTCAGATCACGTACATGAACACCATAGGTTTTTAAGGTTTTGAGTCATCAAATTTGGCAGACTATGAATGTCATTTGTATGATTGGCTTACTAATTTCCCCTTAACACTCAGTTATAAACTGAAAAATCTATATTCAAGTAACAATGTAAAATATGCCTTCAGAAAATATGCAACTTTTCTAGTTGAAAAAGGAAAAAAAATTACACAAACCCTATCTATACAGTATTGACTTTATAGAAGAGATCCAATTAAATTAACTGTAGTATATACAAAGAAACATCACTATTAGAAAGTTTATCAATAAAAAAATAAAGTTGAGATTAATTTATGTAAAATATCAAAATCCCTATATTAATGAACCAATTATATATATTTTTCTAAGATAGTAATAGAATCAATATCTAAATAAATTTAGTACTTTCTCTGTGCAGTCACTAAGTTCCTTTTTTTTAAGACTTATTTATCTATAGAAGAATTAGGGTCTAGGCCAGAGGTGCGTGGAGGGGGTCCACCAGAGTCAGATTGGGGAGCAGAACAGGCAGATCTACAGAAATACACTGCTGAAGGGAGCAGTGGGCCAGACAGGAGAGGTCTGCTCCAAATCCCAGTTACTTGTAAACAACAGGAAGTTCAAATCATACACAATGGAATTTATTACAGCAAGGGCCCCCGAATTTAGAGACCATAAATATTTTTATTTTATTAATTGAATTTTTGTTCTTACATTGTTGTAGCCCTCATAGTTCTCCCACCACCCTATCAGCATTGAACAATCACCATATTCCCTTTTCATCTCTCTCCCTGTTTTGTCACCCTCCCTCCCCCGCCCTCTCCTATGCTGTTTGCCTCAATTCTATGGTCAGCTTGACCTTTGTTTCATTTCTTTGTATTTTACATAAAAGTGAGACCAGCTAATATGTATCTTTTTCCTTCTGACTAATTTTAGCTAGGATAATCCCTTCCAGTTCCATCTATGTTGAAGCAAATGGCATGAGTTTGTCTTTTTTGATCACTGAGTTATATGCCATTGTATAAATATACCACACTTTTTGATCCCTTCATGTATTTTGGGACATTTGGGTTGTTTCCATATCTTGGCTATCGTAAATAGTGCTGCAATAAACATAGGAGTGCAGGTTTCCTTTGATCAGTGTTTTTGTAACCTTTGGGTAGATTCCTAGGAGTGGAATCACTGGATCATATGGTATCTCCATTTTCAGTGTTCTGAGGAAACTCCACACGGCTTTCCATAGTGGCTGGACCAGTTTACAATCCCACCAGCCGTGTAAGAGGGTTCCTTTTTGTACACATCATCTCCACCATTTGTTTTTTCCAGTTTTTTTTTTAAATGTGGGTCATTCTTACTGGAATGAGATGGTATCTCATTGTGGTTTTGATTTGCATTCTCCTGATAATTAGTGATGATGAACTTCTTTTTTTTTTCATAAGCCATTTGCGTTTCTTCCTTGAAGTGTTTTTTTAGTTCTACCCATTTTTTGACTGGGTTATTTGCTTTGTTTTTGTTGAGTTGTGTAAATTCTTTGTAGATCTTTGATATCAGTCCCTTATCTGTCATGTGGTGTGCAAATATTTTCTCCCATTCAGTAGGATGTCTTTTCGTTTTGATTATTGCCTCTTTTGCTGTACTGAAGTTTTTAGTTTAATGTAGTCCCAGCTATTTATTTTTTCCTTGCTTCTGGGGAAAAATCCTCAAAGTTATTTCTGAGGTTTATGTCATGGAATGTTTTGCCTTACATCCCTGAGATTCAATTTCCTTATCTGTGAAATGGGAGTTCTTTGTAAGATCATTGTAGAAATTAAATGAGACCATGGCTGTGAAGTTCCCAGCACAGTATTCTGGCATAAAATAAGTGCTCAATAATAGAGAGCAATAACAATAACTAGTAGGATGATAGCAAAATCTTTTTAATATCTGTTGCCTTCACAATTTGGAAAATTCAACACTAAAACCAAAAGGAGATTTTTAAGCCCTTTTTTCCATGTAAATGCTTTTTCAGGCATTAGGGCTATGTCATATTGAATTGAACTTTTTTTGTACAAAGATTATTTTTAAACGTGGGGTGAAAACTCTTCAAGCTGTCAAAGCAATAGCTTTTAGCATCAGAATGGAAGTTGTTCTTTTAAAAGTTTTCATAATTTTTTTAATGACTTGGAGCAGGAAAACTTGTCACTTTCCCTAATATTATATGAATAAAATGCTAGTGTATGGTGGAACTGAAATTGGGAGGAAGCTCAGTAATACGCATTTGCCATAATGAGTATCCTAGTGATCAATTCAAAGAGCCCTGTGAATTTACATAGGAAATTGTACTGTGTTAGACAGCTCTGCTGATCTTTTATCCATTCACATGGAGAGGTGTTGGAAGATGAAATTGCATTTTACATTCACTTAAAAGTTATGCCACAGCCATTAGATAAAAGCAAGACTAATTGCCTTCTCAGTGGGCAGGCTGCTACAGAGGAAGAAAGACACTCATCAAACAGTTGTGTTTTCAGATTTGGCAGATGGAACATCACATTCTTTGGTGAGTTACTCCACCCTGTAAAATTTAATGATTTGCCCTCCCTGCAGCTTGCTGAACAAATTATTGTCCATGATAGTTTGATGTTGATTTGCTTGCAAAAGCCTCTCAACTTTAACTAATAGTTGAAACCCGAATTAACAATAACCAAGGAAGTATGGAAATTATGGGTGCTTTCTGGTAATTCACTCCAGACTAAGCTTGTTATCTTCATGAAATACAATTGTGGCTCCATGAATAATTCTCAAAAATGTTGAATTTAAAATGAGCACTGGGTAGGATAAACAGTAGTTGAATAATACTTAGACTCCACCATCTGGTATTCTAGTATTTTAATGTGAGCTGAATTTCTTTTATTAGGTGTTTACTTGAGAGTCTTTCTGTTTGGATTTTTCCTCAATGTAGAGGGAGCGACATAAATTCAGGAAGAGTAAGAGTGATGATTCAGGATAGTTTTCTTTTATAGTAATTCTCTTAAAGAGAAACACGAGAATCAGAATCTGTCTTTTCCCAAAGGGGCAAACTGAAGAATCACTAAAGGAGTTTGTCTTAATTCAGGGCACTCATAGGCTTTGTAAGACTCCATAGGCTGCAGGACATAGAGGAAGGGAAAAAGCTACTCAGGTAGTAGGATAAAAAATAATATACAATGAAGATTAATGACAGGAAACAAGCAAGCAAACTGATTACTAGTTGGAGACAAGGCAGAATCAAAAAAATACTAACAAATATACAGTAATGGTTTTGGAACAAAATAAGAAAATGACATAAAGAAATTTTGAAAGATAAAATGAGTACCACAAAGATTTAGTGTGTTCACCATGCTGGAAAAAAAATCAGTCAGTATTATTTCCCCCAATTTTATGCTAAATTATTCCAGTGACTTAGTATGAAATATGCATGAGAATTATTTTTCTCATACCTAGTATTGTTCTCATACCTAGAATTATTTTCCTCATACCTAGTATGAGAAATGCAATATAAAGTTACATAGGGGAAACAGAAGACAATAATAGTAACATTTACCTAGCTCCTTACTATTTACCAAAATTCTTCACATGACTTATCCCCTTTGACAGAAACAACACTCTCTATAGGTAGATAGAACTGATGTTATCATCCCATTCTACATATCATGAACAGGCTCTGCTGAGGAGTGCTAGTATCTTGAAATCAGTTTTATTTTTCAAAACTCTCAACTTTAATTGTTGTATTTCAAGCTAGCACTTACCAAGGTGTTAAGGATATTATGGGTATGTTACAAGCAAAACAATGATCTGCTTTAAATGTACCTGCTTTCTGATTCCACATTCAGTTCTTATTTAACAGACTGTACCACCTGGAGAAATCTGTCTCTACCACCAACTGAAAAATATACCTGGAGTAGCCCCTTAACTTCTCTAGGCACCAATTTCTTGACCCTACCATTGAAAGAGCAGTTAAATTTTTACAAAGCACTTTTGCCCTCATCATCTCATTTACTGTAGAAGGTAAATATTTTTCTTTTTCTCAATAGATTAAATCTGAATTCATAGCTGGTAAATGGTTTGTCCAAGAAGTAGGAGAGAAAAAAAATCCTCTGCCTCCTTCTCTGGTCCTTGGCTGGCCTAATAATAAAAATGTTGCCATAAGACAGATTAATAGAAGGAAAAAACAAATTTAATTTTACATGTATGGAGGCCCACCAGATATGGGTGAGAGAAATGATCAGAGCATTCTGCTTTTATATTCTTTTTATGTTAAGAAAAATAAAGAAGAAAGCAAAGATCTGTGGGCTAGTATATTAGTAAAAAAAATAACAAAGTCTGTTTGTACAGACTTTTCATCCCTAAAGTCCTTATCTCTGATGATAAAGAGGCTTTCTACCCTTAAGTTACAGAGAGGGTAATTTTTCACATGGAAAATTCATCTTTTGTTTGTAAAGCCAAAGGAGGATTACAGTGTTCTTCTTCCACTGGGTGTTTCTTAAATAATTTTAGCTAAAAAAATTTAATATGCCAAAGTGGCCCATTTTGGGGTCAGCCAGCTGTGTATCCCATCACTGACAATAAATATTAGACCCCAATTCCCACTTAAAATTCTAAACCACCACCTGATATCAGGGATTGGTTGGGATGCTTTACTATCCCTTTCAGTCAATCTTCTCTGACTTCAAAGATGGCGTAAGAGAACCTATTGTTATTTACATATCAGCAGTACTTCATTGATAATAGTATAACATATGCAATAAAAGATAAAAGTCTAGTTATTAAAATGCCTTCTGAAATGTAGAAGAAATGTAGAAATCTTTCTAAATGTAGTAGTACGAATAACAGATGAGCCAAAATTTTCCCACCTTAAAGATATATATATTACAAATATGCATGTATGTATGTATATTACATATATATGAATATTACATATTCGGGACATATTTCACTGCTAGAGAAATCACCACAGACAAGGTGCTTTGGGAGCAGCAGGGAGATGGCCGTAAGCTGTAAAACACTGGGAGGGTTGAAACAATCATACACTGAAACAAGAGAACAATAGAACATAACCTAGAGAAATTTTGTGCACTATCAAATTAATATATCTCTTCTTGACCAAAAAAGACTTTAAATGTTAGTAATGACACAATTACTCACTATCACTGTAGGCTTCCTAGCAAAATAACAGTAAAGTAACATTAATTTAGTATCTGACATATGATTCACAAGTATACTCAAATCCAGAATGGCAAATCCAGAAAACATGTACATTTTCAAGGCATCAGTTTCATTCTTGTCTTCAAAGTAATGCCGTGGTCAGGGCAGCTGATGAAGTACTCTTCCATTAACGAAGACTTGGAGTCTAAATGAATTTGCAGCAGGGGGAGGCTACCAAGAGTGCCATTGAGAGCAGCTCGGCCTCTCACTCCACCAGCCCAAGCTTTTGTCAAAGATATGAACAAAGGAACAAGAAAATAGCATGCAATTGTGTTTTTGCTTATACAGAATAATAAGTTACTGCTGAAAACAAGTTTTCCTGGTTAGTAGGGAACATGCACAGAAGTCAGCACGTCCTCAGAGAACAGGAGTCAATTCTGGGAAGCAGTTCTGTTTGCAGCACTTCTGACATCCTGGAACTCTGTATGCTGAGTAAACAGGCACTCTCCAAAAACTCCAGCTCCCTTTAGGGCAGCAGGCTGCCAACAAAGTAATCATTTCTGTTATGTTGTGCCTTGGTAAAGATCTGCTAAAAGCTTGCTTAAGTGACCAGTTCAAATTTTTCTTCTTTAAGGAACTTCTAAAAGTACTAAACAATGGAATGGGGGAAAGGCAAAAGCAAAAATGAATTTTAAGAAAACAGCAATAATGTACCAAAGCAATTAGTCACAGGATAATTGAGGCCTGACCAACTTTTCTACTACCCAAAATAACTGTGCACTGTTTCTGAGTTGTACCCTGTAACTTTATCCCAAAACCAAAACAACTTGCCCACTTGTACTTAAATTGTGACAATATACATAGGGCAGATTTTCTCCATGAAACAAGTAAAATGGATGTTAGAGCAGGCCTTGGAATATGTTGAAAATGGAAAGCTTGATAGTGGATGATTCTAGCAGCAGATTAAATAAGTAATTCAGGGGCATCAATTCCAAATAGTTTTCACTTGAATTTCTACACTGCATTAACACACCAGGCACTGAGAAAGATGAAGCGGGACCAAAGCAAGCAGGAAATTATAACAATGGAGCTTGCAATACAACTTCATTTCAAATAACATCTTTCATATAAACTGGTGTCCAAAGTGCTTTACTGAATAAAATAGTAAAGAAAGTGGACAGCATGTGGTATAAATTACAGAAAACAGTGGTGCACAGGTATTATATGTGGAGCAAATAAATTAAAGCATTCCATCATAAATCCTGGAGCAGTGGGAGAGCGCATAAAGAGGTACAGTGAAATGTGTGATTTTTAATGAGGTGTAAGAAACCTGGACAGTGAGAAGAAAGCCATTTTCTTCCCACTTATGTTTTTTTTTTTTTTTAAATGAATTGTTTACCATTCTCTTAGTGAAATGTCTTAAGCTGTGGATTTAATAAAGCTGAATTTTGAGATGCTTAGCATGACCATTGCAATTATTCAGTAAGATAAAGGGGGCTCTGATATAGAATTAAATCATCCCTTGAGATGGGATGTTATGTACAAGTGGCATGTGTAGCATGGGCGTTGAAATCAGACAGATGATCACATCCACACCTTAACTTGGTCGCATAAGATCTATATAGCCCTGGTCTCTATATAATCTCCCTTTGCGTTGGTTTCTCTCATGTCTAAAATGATAATTAAAACAAGATTCATGTAACCAGATTGGCATAAAGATTAACAAAATGCGTATGAAATGCATAGCACGTGCTCAGCAGCACTGCCATGCAAAATGCGAGCTACTCTAAATACTCGGTGTCATGAAGAGGAGTTGAGTTCCCATGAGAATCCCAGTGCCACTAGGGCACCTCTAGGTTTACCAAAGCCATATGCCACTCAGATAAAGTAGTTCAGACTCATTTCAGGGAATGTCCATGGGGTGAGCTATTCCCTCACTCTCAGGGCTGTTACTGCAACCTTTTTGTATTTAAGGGTGTGAATCTTTCCGGTCACATGACTTCTGGCTTGTAATAAAGAATCTGGAACAACATGAAACTGATACTCCTTCCTATCTTATACAACGTTAGAGGTATTTCGTTAAGAGTTTCATGAAGGGAAGTTAGGGGACATCAGCTCATCTATTTAATAATGATTACTGAGGTTATGAATCATTCACCAGCCCCACTGGTTCCTCATGCTCTTACTGCTCTACCCCATAAACTATGGCTCTGCCACGTAACTATGCTTGTCTGTCTGAGATGACTTCCATGAAAGTCCCTTTTGTGGGAACCCACAGCATCTCTCATTCCCCTGGCATTAGTTACATATTGCTGCATAACAAATTATTTTAAAACATGGCATCTTAAAGCAAACATTTATCATCACACAATTTCAGAGGGCGGGGAATCCAGGAGTTCCTTAGCTTGGTGGTTCTGATTCAGGGTCTCTTGGGAAGTTTCTGTAAAGTCAACTGCCTTCCAGGATGCAGGATCACTTTCAAGTTTACTCATGTGGCTGTTGCCAAGAAGTTTCAGTTCCTGGCCATGTGGGTCTTTTCATAGGACTGCTAATGACATGTGAGCTGGCTTTCCCTGGAACATTGAATATAAAAATACAATCAATATTTCAAAATAGCTGTATAACCTTAATTCTTTGGGAGCTTAGGTGTCCAATCAACCTGGAGAAGGTCCCACTCTGTCATCTATTAGCTGTATTACCTTGGACAATTAATTCATTGGGAATCATTGCCTCTAAAGTAAGGTTAACAATATATACTGTCTGGACTAATAAGTATTTATAGGATGCCAAGTCTTAATGCTGGCCTATACTAAATGTTGAATAAATTTTAGCTAAGAATAACCTTAAAATATAAATGTATACAGTGACAGAATACTCCACTGAGTGGAAAATAAGTTATTTTTGAGGTATTACCCCACAGCCATATGACTGCTTATTATAAGCACATAATCTTTTTAAATTCTACTTTCACATATCACAATATAAATATATATCAAATTATCACATTGCATATCTTAAAGTTACTCAATGTTTTATGTCAGATATATCTCAATA
This sequence comes from Talpa occidentalis, assembly GCF_014898055.3. Lineage (NCBI taxonomy): Eukaryota > Metazoa > Chordata > Mammalia > Eulipotyphla > Talpidae > Talpa > Talpa occidentalis. Next base: position 69,970,252 of record NW_023604972.1, read on the forward strand.
AAGCAGGAAAACAAAAGCTCTAATTTCAGTCACTGATGCTCATGTATTATCCCTGAGAGTAGTGGTCTTTTTCTAATTATAATTCTTTCATATGGGAATGCATGATAGCCAATTCTCCTGATAGCCTTTCTTCCTTCATCCTCGACGCATGTGCTTCATTACAGAGATAATAAAAATATTCACATGCTGGTGTTTATGTTTGCATTGAAAATATTCATAGGCCAATCCCAAGGTTTTTCGTGTGATAGTCCATATTGCATGCAATATAAAGTAGGCTGTTGGGAGTTTGCACATTAGGAAAATAAGTAGTCAACCACCTAATAAATGAACAGAGGTTTTGCAGAGATCAAATCTGAAGAAATTGTTAACTTCACAAGTTCTGTCTGAATCCTCAGATTATTTGTAAAACCAGGGGAAGAGAAAGACCAAATTCTACTGGTCACTACAAAGAGAGAAGAGGTGCTTTAGTCCCACAGTTCTTTTTTATTACTAAAGCTCAGGGATCATGCTCAGCAAAATAAGCCAGAAAGAAAAAGAAAAATATCAGATGGCCTCACTCATAGCAGTAATTTAGAAAACCTAAATAAGGGACCAGGAAAGAGACTAATTATAATAAAGTAAAAATCAAAATCAACAAGCAACTATAAACCAGAGACACACTATGGTAGGGGGTGGGGAGGAGGTAGTAGGATCAAAACAAGGGGCTGGTGGGAATTGTATGGGGACTATAACCAAGATGAAAATGCATACATTGTGCAAAAATGAGAAATGATGTAAAAAATATATATATAAAATAAAAAAATTAAAAAATAAAAATAAGAAAAAATAAATAAAATAAAAATAAAATAGCACTGATTTATATTTAAATTTTTGTATCAATACCTTCAGTATGATTGGTTTTTGTAGTAATTAAACAGAGCATTTTTACTAGGTTTGGGTTTTTTTGTTTTTGCTTTGTTTTATTTCACTTAAAGAAGTGTTGTGATGGGGGTGATATGCTGAAAAGTGTGCTTAGCTGCAATCGACAGACTTCACTCTTTCAAATTTTATCCAAAAAAAGGAAATTGATAAAATCACAGTAGACACTAGACACTTCACAAATCTGTAGGACCCAAGGAACCTGATCATAAATCGGAACATCTATGAACAATAGCCAACCACTCCTTTGCCAACAAAAGTACTAACAACTCCAGCATGTGGCACCTATGATGTCAAGGACTACATTCCGGAAGCACTGCCTGTTCAACAACTGGATCCCTCAACCAGCTCACAAGCTAAAAGACCTAGATTTTTAAATACATCAGCCTCCTCAAGTGTCCTCTCCAGTTCTGTCTCCCAAGGCTATTCTGATTCCAGGAAGCTAGGTCACAGGCCTGTTCCTAATACAAAAAGCCTAGAATTACTAATGATCTCCACATTGGAAAGTGAGATATATAATGTGGTAAATTATCACAAAAATGCCAGGAGAGTCCTTTAAAAATGTCAGGTAGCTCAAGTGATAAATGTACATGACAGTGTCAGCCATTTTGAGTGTTCTGTATACACTGATCATGGATTTCAGTCCTACGAAGGTATTTTCTCTGCCAGGTACACCTGACCCTTGAATAACATGGATTTGAGCTGTGGAGGTCCATTTACCTGTAGATTTTTTTTAATGAATATATAAACGAATTTCTCTTATGCCTTTTTAAATTACATTTTATTTTTGTTAGCTTAATTTATTATAAGACTACAGTATATAATATATATAACATAAAACTATGTCTCTACCAAAAATGTATGCTATTAAAGCTTCCAGTCAGCAGCAGGTTATTAGTTATGTCCTAAAAGAATCCAAATCTATATTTAGATTTTTCTCTATGAGGGGGTTTGGTGTCCCTAACCCACATTTTGTTCAAGAATTTACTTGTCAATGCTCTGGAGATAGACTTCATATTTCCTTACATTTCCCACTATTGTTCAAACCGTTTTGCGGCACAAAGAAAGTTTGCCCGGGCCTCCTCAGTGGCGCAGCGGTTGAGCACTGGGTTTCAAAACTGCCCGCAGCCTCTGCAGCACCGGTTCAATCCCCAGCCCCCAGGTGAGGGTCCCACATGGCGCGCAGACCTCTCCTGCCACCCGCTGCTCCCCTCAGCAGTGTATTTCTTCAGTCTGCCTGCTCTGCTCTCCCCTCTGGCTCTCGTGAATTCTCTCACCCTCCCGCGCTTCTGACTGTATCCAGCGCTTGTATAAATAAATAAATAAATCTTTAAAAAAAAAAAAAAAAAAAAAAAGAAAGTTTGCCCTTTGTGAAACACATAGCCCTGCTTACTCCATCTCTCTCCTCACCAACGTGCCAGTTGGGATATTGAACAATGAAAATAAAACTGATACAAATGTGTATGTACATATAGATGTACTTGATATCACATATTACCATGGGGAAAATCATGATCTTACCTCTGGTAAATAGACCTAATTTTAACAAAATGAAAAAAGGAATAAATTGTTTCTTGGAAATGTGATGGTATGAAGAATATAAAATGGATAAGTAAGATAATTGGAAAATGTCTTGTAATGCAATGAAATAATATAAAACTTTGCCATTATTAGGTATGAGATCCTGAGGCAGAATGCTAATTACTCACCTAATTGGAAAAATAATGATTAAAATGTTTCCAAATAATAATTGTAGAGTAGTTAATTGGGAGGAAAACAATCCTGTCTTCAGTGGTATATTTAGAAACTTTATCAATCTATGACATTCATAACTAAGAAGGACTTAGTCTATTTTGTTAGATCTAATGATAGTCGAGTAATTAGTATATGGAAAGAATTAATGAAGATAGGTTAAGGTAATCATAAACCAGGTTTGCATAGCTGATTTGACAAGTAATGATATTCTGGCTGAATCATCTGTATACACGGAAATTTTCCCTAATACTATTTAATACATTTTTAAATGTCCTTTAAAATTATAAATATAGTATATTTATGGAGATAATTCAGAAATTAAACAAAAAACAAAGAAAAGAAATCTCATTACCTTATGTGTATTAGTTTGCTGAGGCTGCCATAACAAAATATCACAGACTGAGTGCTTTAAACAACAGAAATTTATTTTTCTCACAGCTCTGGGTTCAAAGACCCAGACCAAGGTATTAGCCAGTTATATTTGTGGTGAAAGCTCTCTTCCTGGGTTGTAGATGGTCACCTTGACAGGACAGAGGAAGAGAGAAAGAGAGAGAGTGTGCTTTCTGATGTCTGTTTTTGTAAGGGTACTACCATCATATTGGAAATTAGTGCTTCAATATATAAATGGAGAGGGGGGAAATACAAACATTCAATGTATAACACAACAATTCAGAATGTAACCTCTGGTGAATATTTCAATTCCTTTATGGTAAACATAAGAACAAAAACAAATTTTGTAAAAAATGACAGACTGATTTGTTGTTTACTCTCTGCTTTTCATTTAATATTATTATGAGAATATCTTTTACTTAATTGTGTGACTACATAATCAAATATGTAAAAATATTTTAACTGTTTTCAAATATTCTGTAATGTTAGAGTTAATAAAAACATTCTTGTAATCACTTCTTTGTTGCATGCCTATAATTTTCTGAATAGTGGAATATGGGCACAAAGTCTATACATATTTTAAGACTTCGATAGCAGTGCCAAATTGCCCCTAAGAATGTTTCTCTTAAATATATTATTGAGTAGAAATAAAAGAAATCCTCCACTTTCTATCTTCATTCTTAAACTATATTAACGTAGGCATCACTATTTTTTAAATTTTACCAAAAAAAAACCTGTTTTGATATAATTTTGTATTCTTCCATAGAAATTTCAAATCAACCTTTACTAATAGAGGTGCTATTTATCTTTAGAAATCTCTTTCCCACCTCAATATTAAATATTCTCATGTATTTTTATCTTACACTTTTAAAACATTGTATAAATTTTATATACATTTGAGTTTCAGAGTTAATACTTTTTTCAAGTGATTAGTAAATTGTCCCAATAATTTTTGAAACTGAGTTTAATTATGCATAAATTTCTTATTTCATATAGAAAGACCCACATTCTAATTAGAAAATACAAAAATAAGCCTCCTGTTAAAGTGTCCCCAACTACAAAGTATCCTTATGGTGTAGACTTTGAGGTCCATGTTATTTTAAAGGCCATATGGATTGAGTCTGGCCAGCTGTTGTAAACATTATTTTTACAACATTATGTGAACATGACCTATGAAAACTACTTGAATAATTATCTTGAAAATTAAATCTCCACGTATATAATTTGGCTCCAACATGGGAAGTGGCACATAATTTTTGAGTAATCATACCTCATCCTAATCTTGAAATTAGCAGTAATTAATTTGATCTGTCAAATTAACATGTTATTTCTTGATATTTTCTTAGAATATTGATTTTTCATCAGTATTTAAAAAATACAATTAGCTCTTTAATAAAACCTGGAAGTACATTTCCCAATTATCGTAGAACTTCAAACTGCCACTAGATGGGGTAATTAAGTCTTTATCAAACTGGGTCTAATAATGATATAATGATCTTAAAGCAAAAAATTGTTAAGTATTTTAGTCAGCACCCCTATGCAGATAATTATTAATCAATACCTCCAACTTAATGACATTATCAAGATAGGAATGAATGTCAAATTTATTTCTATAATAAAAATTTGTGCTAGTAAACATTGCAAGTTGTTCTTAAAAGTTTTCTTCTCAAGATGAACATACAAAAACAATAGTATTACTATATATGTACACACCAATAATCAATTGGAAAACATATGAGATGATCCCATCCATAACTAGTACAAAAAAGTATAAAGTATCCAGGAATAACTGTAATAGAAGATGTCCAAAGCCTTTATACAGAAAACTGCCAACCATTATTAAACGATAAACAATCCCTAAAAAAAAATGAAGATATACAATTTTCATGGAAAGACTAAAAACTAAAAAAATATTTTTTCCAGGTTAATATACATACTAGACACAATTCCATTTAAAACACATAATAGAACTGCATGTATAAAGTAACAAAACGATAAAAAAAATCCATTCATAACACTTGCCTTAAAATCGTCTATTTAAATTGAAAAACAATATAAGGGCAAATTGTTTTACTTGGAATAGAAATCTAAGAATAAAAAAATGGTATTCAAAAAAAATCAGAGAAAAGACAGAATTCATTATTTATGTGAGAAAACAATAACTATAAATAAAATTAAATACATCACATGAGCCAACAATAAGTTCTAGGACAACAAAAATAATTTTACAAAGCCATAATCATCAAAACTGCATGGTATTGGAACAAGAACAGACATACAGACCAATGGAATCGAATAGAAAATCCAGAAATAAACCCACAGATTTATGGTCAACTAATCTTTGACAAAGGAGCAAAGACTATGCATTGGAGCAAAGAAAGTTTGTTCAATAAATGGTGCTGGGAAAACTGGGTCGCTACATGCAAAAGAATGAAGCTTGACCACTACCTCACACCATACACAAAAATCAACTCAAAATGGATTAAAGAACTAGACATAAGACCTGAAACCATAAAATACATAGAAGGAAATATAGGCGAAACACTACGGGATTTGCACAGCAAAGACATCTTTACAGACACATCACCCAAAGCAGTGATAGTGAAGAGAAAGATAAACAGCTGGGACTACATCAAATTAAAGAGCTTCTGCACAGCAAAAGAGACAATAACAAAAACAAAGAGAAACCCCACCAACTGGGAGAACATTTTTGCACCCAACACTAATGATAAAGGACTGATCACAAAAATCTGCAAAGAGCTGATGAGACTCAGCAACAACAAAGAAAATAATCCAGTCAAAAAATGGGCAGAAGAGCTAAAAAGAAACTTCTCTGAAGAGGAAATGCAAATGGCCAACAGACATATGAAAAAATGTTCAACATCACTTGTAATCAGGGAAATGCAAATCAAAACTACCATGAGATACCATCTTACACCAGTGAGAATGGCACATATTAAAAAAACTAGCAACAACAAATGTTGGCGAGGATGTGGAGAAAAAGGAACTCTTCTGCACTGTTGGTGGGAGTGCAAACTGGTCCAACCACTATGGAGAGCTGTGTGGAGATTTCTGGACCTACTAAACATAGAGCTTCCATATGATCCAGCAATTCCACTCCTAGGTATTTACCCAAAGGACACAGAAACATCAATTCCAAAGAGCACCTGCACTCCTATGTTTATAGCAGCACTGTTTACAATAGCTAAGCTTTGGAAACAGCCCAAATGCCCAAAAATAGATGACTGGATCAAGAAGATGTGGTACATATATACCATGGAATATTACTCAGCATTCAAAAAAGATAAACACATGCAATTTGCAGCAACATGGATGGCACTGGAAGGGATCATGCTCAGCGAAATAAGCCAAAAAGAAAAAGAAAAATACCGGATGGTCTCACTCATAGCAGGAATCTAGAAAACTTAAATAAGGGACCAGGAAAATGAATATAAGAAAGTGAAAATCAAAATCAACAAAAAAACTATGAACCAGAGACACTTTTTGGGGGTGGGGGGGCGGGAGGGGAAGGATTGGGGTCAGAATGGGGCGTTTGCAATTGTATGGGGGAATATAAAAATAAAATTTAATATTTAAAAAAAAAAAAAAAAAAAAAAAAAAAATAATTTTAACCATAGCTTTAAAACTATAAAAGGTAAATGTGGAAATTTATTTTTGTCATTTCAGGATAGAGATTAACTTCTTGAGTAAGATATTAAAAGCAAAAACAAAAAGTGACAAATTTATTAATTTTGTACATCAAAAGATGACAAATAAGAACAAAGGGTAAATTCTGGACCTAGACTTGCCATAATTATGTAAATATATCTCTAATTCTTGAAGATAAAAAGGTTATAAATAAATAATTCAATAGAAAAATGGACAATTTAGGACCTCCCCGGTGGTGCAGCGGTTGAGTGCTGAGTTGCGAAGCTGCCCGCAGTCTCTGCAGCACCGGTTCCATCCTTGGCAGCTGGGCAAGGGTCCCACGTGGGGCGCAGACCTCTCCTGTCGGCTGCTCCCCTCAGCAGTGTATTTCGTCAGTCTGCCTGTTCTGCTCTCCCCTCTGGCTCTGGTGAATTCTCTCACCCTCCCACGTTTCTGACTGTACACAGTGCTTGTGTAAATAAATAAATAAATCTAAAAAAAAAAAGAAAGAAAATTGGACAAGTTAAAATACAGTAAAAACAACAGGACAATAAAAAAGGGAAAGATGTTTAAGTGCATTATTATTAAAGGCATGAAAATTAAAATTACAGAAGGCCAATTGTCCTACTGGTAAAAGTTAAAAAATTTATTAACTAAGTTTTGTGATAATAGGTAGAAACAGGAAATGCAAGATACTATTTGTAGAAAGTAAACTGGTCCTCATCCTCTAGAGTAATTGATCAATATACTATATGGGTTAAGATATTCATATTTTACAACCCAGCAATTTCATTTATAGATTTATATTATAGAATCAATATCTTAGTGACAATAAACATTTGGAAAAAACATGTTATAACGATTAATGGGAGTTTTCTGTCATCTGCTTGCTTGTAAGTCATTCATCTTACACCTAACCTAAGCCATCAAAAAAAAAAAGGAAATTATTCTACTCTTTGTGCAACAAAGATACATTTTTGACCAGACTCCTCCATCTCATGACTCTTTCTCTTTCACACCTACTGTTATTTTTTTGTTGTTGTACAAATAATCATATTAAATTATATACTGAGGAAGTAAAAACATTCTTAATCATAGCTCTCCAGAAATTTGGACCAAATGGCAACAGAGACTTCTCTCACACTGTTATCAGCCTTCACCAAACAAAATTAACTCGTGAGAGACTATTTTTATTTCAGTTTCCCAAAAATTATACCCAGTTACCTGCAGACCTAGAAGGAAATTTAGTGATTCACTTTTTTTTCATAAGATACAAGACTGACAGTTTCATCCCTTTCTAAATATATCTTTGCCCTATATCCACTATCCACTATTCTCTGTATTATCATTTCTACAATCATGAAATCCACATTCCCTTCTATCTGATTCAGGGAAAGATTCAAAGTATAAGTGTCAACTTTTTTCTCTGTACTAGCAATTTGCAAGAAATGGAGGATAATATAGAAATTGATAAGGAAGTAGTGCTTGTGCTAAAGATATAACATTTTCCTCTCCTTGTATTAATTATTTTTAGGAAATATATACTTGATAGAGAAGTACATAGATTTCAGCTATTCCTCTATGGCTGAGGTTTAGAAGAACATAAGATGAATTCTCTCCCATCATCTACTTTGGTACTAACCTAAGATTAACTCTGGGTCAAATTTGGCAGCTAGATATAATCTAAGAGTTTCCCATAAAACTATTTATAGTAATTTTATAATTATTGTGCAAAATTTGGAAAATATACTTTCATTATAATGTCTGTATTTTAAATCTTCAGATTTACAATCAACCTAAATGGAAATAGTATCTTAAATCAAATTAATAGGTGAGCCCAGTCATATTATACTGGAATAGTTGGTTGTAAGTTGATCAGTCTACTAAGTTGTCTACTCAATTCAGCCATACAATTACTTCTCAGGTTGATTCTGAAAATGAGGGGGTGAGGACAGTATCAGGGATGAATTCTGCTTCACACCTGGGAGGATAATCTAAAATAGTCCAGAAGGACACTGGACTGAAAAGAGCCTATAAATTGCGGCAATATTAAACCACCTCCTACATATCAGAAACTAATGATGACTGTGTGCAACAAAAGAAATGATGAGAGCCTCCCCTGTGGCACAGCTTCTGCAGCACCGGTTTGATCCCCGGCTGCTCCCTGGCCATGGAGGAGGGTCCCACATGGCGCGCAGACCTCTCCTGCCTTGCCCGCTGCTCCCCTTAGCAGTGTACTTCGGTCCTTCTGCCTGCTCTGCTCCCCGCTCTGGCTCTGGTGAATTCTCCCACCCTCCCGCGCTTCTGACTGTACCCAGTGCTTGTATAAATAAATAAATAAATCTTAAAAAAAGACATCTCTTTAAAAAAAAAAAATCAGAATGTGAAACTAAGACTACCAGAGGGTGAGTGGGAAAAGAGCAAATAAAGTTGGGGAGTAGCACCATAGACTATGCTGAAGGACTATGATTATTTTGGTGTTAAGTGTGGTCTGGTGACAACACTTGAAAGGGAGATTTTATACCTCTAAATCATATAAAACCAAGGTTACTGCAATAATAAAAAATTCAAAAATAATTAGTCAAAATGATATTTTACTAAGTTCAAAAGTATTAAGTTGGTCTTCATGCAGTTCAATAATCATTTATTGAGAATTCACTGAGAGCCAAATTGTTCTTCCTCTTCTCTTCCAATTCTTATTGTCACAGGATTGAGGAAATCAATTTGCCCCCTGTACAGTCATAAATAAAGATGTCAGGGAACAATATATTAAGTTCCATTTGGTTCTCTTCTTCAATTCTTTAGAATCCTATTTCTCTTCTAATTTGATGTAATGGGTGATTGCAGAGTTCATTTCAGTGTTATTCAAACACTGGTTTTAATCGCTTCCACTTTCTGCACCAATACAGACAATCCTTGTTTCTGTCCACAATGCATTCTTAGAAACCACACCATGTAGGGCTCCGTGATAACTCCAATCATTCTCACCCTGAAGATTAAATGTCCTAACTGATGGCCATAGTGCTAAATAAGAGACACAAAAACAAACTGTAGCTATTTCCAGCTCACTTGACAGGAGAACAAAGGATTTATTAAGGATTAGATAAATCCATAATCATTTAAATGATAAGAATCATACTCTACATCTTATAAAATAAATTTGAGACTTCCATTTGATGATTCAGTGGGGAAATGTATATAAAAAATCAAATTCTACTATAATACATTGACCATAAATGAATTTAATAACTGAAGCCAAATTAATTTTCTTTCTTTTTAGAATTTCAAAAGGAAGGAATAACTTCTTTTGGTGGCTCAGATATTTTTTAATTGAAACCCAAGGAATATACAACTGTTTCTCCTCTTTTTCTTTATAAATTTTCATTTAAAATCAATCCATAGAGTAAAAGGAGAGATAAGTGAATGATTTTTAGGGATGACTTTTAGAAAAAAAGACAGCAATGACAATGGTGGGGATCCTTATTGAGTGTATTGTTTCCCTTTAATGTCTCCAAGATCCTCGACTTGTTTAAACTGCCCTTGTTGCTGTTCTGAGACAGACTAATGCATTGCTGCAAAGGTCTTATATCATCTCCTTTCCCGATCCTTTGGTATCTCCAGCATGATTTTCTTTACCTGCTCTACACAATATGTGGGATGATGAAATAATGAGGGACAAATTTGAGAGATGTAATGAAGGTAGATTCAGCAAAACTTAGATAATGACAAAACATGTTAGCAAAAAATGTCTTCGCAATCTCCACTAATCTTTCCATTAACAGATCCTTCTCCTTGCTTTGAATCTCAGGAGTCTTGGTGATGTGCTTGATCAATGTTGCAAAGGTGGCATTCTAAAATTCATGAGACTAGGTCATAGAAAGTTTTATAGCTTCATCCTAGGCCTCTTGAACTATTCCTTTGTTATTCAGATTCTGTGTTATAAAGAAACCCAAAAGACCCTGTGGAGTAGTCCTCATGGATAGGGACTGAAACTCTCAAGTGACAGCCTAGTTAAGCTCCCAGCACCCAGTCAGCACTAACTTGTCAGAGGAACCATCTTGACACACAATCATCTAGAGCAGAGAAAAGCTATACCTGCTCAGCCCTACTTGACTTGCAAGTTTGTGAGCAATTAATACAATATTAACAAATGATTATTTTTATTTTTAACTAAAAAGTCTTCTGGTGGTTTGCTACATAGTAACAAATAACTAGAAAGAAGAAAAGGCAGAGAAGAAAAACTAATGTGGCAAATCTGGATAAACAAGAGGGATTAAGATAGAACATTTGATTGGAATGCTGTAAAAAAAATAAAGTGAGGAAATATATTGCAAGGAACCAGTGAAAGTATCATTTCTACTTAGTCCTCTTTACTTTATTAGCCATGATATCGTACAGACTCTTAAAAATATAATTAACTGCAATTTTATTAAAATCTAGAGTAAAAAAAAGTTTAAGAATATACATGACAGGAAGAGGAAACTTTGAAGAAAATTGTAATAGATCATTAATGAATAATTGGATAATAGAATTATCATTTATAAGATGTATTATTCAAATCACAAATCAGATCAATATTTGTCTTCAATTCTCCCCATGAAGTAAATTGCCTTAAAATTCATGAAACAGTTACATTCGAAACTTTAACTTTTACTTTGTCTCTGGCAGGTAAGGGAATTTCCAGATTTTGTATATCTAATCATTCCATACAGGTCATTTTTATGAGAATGTGTGATCCCAGAAATGAATATTGAGAGAATTCTTATATTTCAGAGAATCATCGTATATTTTCTATAAACAATGTAATCATTATATATGCTCTATAAATAAATGACATATCTATTAAAAGGTATGTCTACTAATACCTGATGGAGCTATTCTAATAATACTTCAATTAAAAATAAATTGATTAATTAAAAAAGGAATTAATGCTGATACAATGTACTTAAATGATCAATTTCATCACACAATGAAGTCATATGAAAATTGTAGGCCTTTTTTTTTCCTAAAAGTAGGCACACTCATGAGTGATTTTGTCACTTTAATCAAAAACTGGAGATAAATCTTTGTTGGAACAAAGATAAGTAGTTGGGTAGAACTACAACTGCAACCCCCCTTATAGCTAATACTATCAAATAATGTTCAAGAAGAGATTTTTATCAACCTTGAAATAGGAATTATTTAATCTTTTCATGTTTTCAAGATGTAACTCACAGTATCTCTCTAGTGATCCAAATTCAACATATTTTTATAGCACTTAACTTATTTTTATGAAATGGCTTTCACTTCTTTCAGGATAGAACAAAATAGAAAAAATACTGGAATCTCTTTCATCTGTTATTCTATCAATTAAAATATTCCCTATATGCACAGTGCCTGCCACACCTTAAGAAAGAAAGGAGAGGGCCTCCCCGCTGGCGCAGCGGTTGAGCGCTGGGTTGTGAGGCTTCCCGCAGCCTCTGCAGTGCCGGTTCGATCCCCAGCCACCAGGCAAGGGTCCCACATGGGGCACAGACCTCTCCTGCCGCCCGCTGCTCCCCTCAGCAGTGTACTTCGGTCCCTCTGCCTGCTCTGCTCCCCGCTCTGGCTCTGGTGAATTCTCTCACCCTCCCGCGTGCTTGTATAAATAAATAAATAAATAATTTTTATTTAAATAAATAAATATTAAATGAATATTAAATAAATAAATTATTGAGTATTAATAAATAAATAATAAATAAATATTAAATAAATAAATAATTGATTGATTAATTAATATTAAATAAATATATTAAATAAATAAATAAGTAAATAATGAATCAATTTAAAAAAAGAAAGAAAGGAGAAATGAAGGGAGGAAAGCAAGAAGAGAAGGAGGAAAGGGGAGAGGCCTGCCTCAGTAACCTGCTTTTATATCACAATATGTTAAGTTTTATTATTATTGTTGTTGTTGTTATATTGTATTTATTACAACAAACATGTATGGTAGTACTGAAGATATTTTGAAGATAAGGAAATGTAGGTTAAGTAAATGAGAAGATAGAAGGGTGATGAAAGGTGAGGAGGGAGTACAAAGGAATATGTGTATGGACTGAGTGCCTTGTGGTGGGTGTAGTGTAATAACGACACCTGAAGAAGGAGGTCATATACCTCTAAAACACAAATAATGATGTAAGTCGGTGTTATTTGAATAATAAAACAAAAAAACTGGATTATGGTGATGGTTGAGCAACTCATAAAAATCACTGAAGTATACAATGAACATAGATCTATTAATGTGTATCTTATACTTTATTAAAGTAAGCATACTGTAAGTTACACTTTAATAAACTTGTTTTAAATAAATACATACAAAAGGAGTGAATCCAAAATTTCAACTCCTCATCATCAGTTTCCAAAGCTCTTTCTCTTTCCATGACTCTTACACTTAATATTCAGAACTACTGGTTTCACTGAAAAGTTAGTGTGTAACTATTATTATAAATTGGTTTTGGTATAGAGTACATGCAGTCCCCAAATTTATTTAGAAAGAATTACCATCAAAGTTCTACTATAGGGACCTGAATGCTAGAAACTCATTTCTTCCTTACCAAAGTTAATTTGATTGTTTTATGATTTATATAAGAATTATATAAGTTCTTATCAAAGTACCCAAGTTTGAGGTCTCTAAGAGAAAATGTTGGATGTCAGAATTTAGGGACAAAATTGACTCATTTGTTCCACATTCACTGTGAGTTCTGCACTGTTGATAATGATATGCAGATAGACTTGAGCTTGACCAGTCACAGGGACATCACACTTCTAACGTTCAATGAAACAAAATTCAATAGCATTATTGGGGTATAGAAAACATATCTAGGGAAATAAATGACACTAATCATCTGGAGACCCCAAATTGCTAAGTTTGAAAATTATTGAACTTCTAAATTCAACATCAGATTATCTTAGGGCAGGTGAAAATATTGATCTCTCTCAGGATACTCATAGGCTCTGTATTTCAAAATAAGTGCCAAAAATATTCTGTTATTAATTCCCAGACACAAAAATTGAAGCTCACTGATTCATTTTAAATTTCATTAAAGGATTAAAAAAGAAAAGAGGGCCTCCCTGGTGGTGCACCGGGTTGAGCATCTGCGCTATGAAGCTCTCTGCAGCCTCTGCAGCGCGGGTTCAATTCCCAGCCGGCCAGGGAGAATCCCACATGGCGTGGCAGACCTCTCCTGCCTCGCCCGCTGCTCCCCTCAGCAGTGTCTTCTATCTGTCTGCCTGTTCTGCTCCCTACTCTCTCTGGTGAATCCTCTTGCCCTCCCACACCTGTGGCCTGTACCCCAGCTCTTGTATAAAAATAAATAAATCTTTAAAAAAAAAAAAGAAAAGAAAAGAAATGTAAGAAAAACTTTGGATATTGTTGACCACCCTCAGGTAGGGTGAACACATCTTAATTCTTTCTGCAAACATTCTTTATATTGAATAACAAGGCGATATTATGATGTGGTAAAGTGAAGTATTCTTTGCTAGGAGAAACAGTTTTAGCTGTGAGCTATGAAAAGGACTTTCTTATCTGCTATACCTCCACATATGTAAACACATCATCTTGTTTCCTCCTCCTGCTCTGTGCTTCCAATTCACATGTCTCATTCTTGTTAGAGAAATAAACTACCCCTAGAGTAAAAATATTTCTGACAATTGCAAAATGAAGACAGTTCTAATGGGAAATACCTTAGCACCATTACAGGGGCTGCCAACATGGCTGTTTTTTGACTATCAGTTAGGAATTGGCAGGTGTTAAATTGATATAAATTAGGAAATAGCTGTCAGAAACTCATCTTTCCAAACGTATAAAAGAAAAACAAATGATACCAATGTTTTGGGCTTAAACAAGTTGACTAGAAAAATCACACCAGATGTGCTAGATGTTTCTTTTTAAAAATGTTTTTGTACGTTTTACTAGAAAGAATGAGCAAAAGTAGAAATGAGAGCTGTGATACTCAAATTTTATGTTGGTCTTCTCTCATAAATTTTAAATTTCTATTGTAATTAAAATATTTTACCAAAATAGGGGTCCTCCCCTGGTGGCGCAGTGGCTGAGCGCTGGGCTGCGAGGCTGCCCGCAGCCTCTGCAGCGCTGGTTCATTCCCCGGCCACCGGCAAGGGTCCCACAAAAAAAATAAATAAATAAATAAATAAATAAAATATTTTACCAAAATAAATGTTCAAACAACAATGAATTCAATACTGCTATAATTGGTATAACTTTATAGACTGATAAATAATTCCGCTCCCTATAATATTTGGCTAGTGTGAGATCTAAATAGACTCCTGCATGAAGCACATCATGGAAAAATCTAAAATACATAGAACAATTAATAAGGCAACTAATTTTATTCCACATGAATTGAAATGTTACTCTTATTTACCTGACAGTTTTATTTTTGAAAGATTCATTTTCACAGTTTTAAGATACTAACACAATATACCTAAGTAGTTGCCATCTTTACTATACAGGTTACAAGTTGACAGAAATTTTTTGTTATTGCCTGTTTTGTCATTCCCTTCCTACAAGTGGCAGCACCCATAATATACATTTGAGGAACCAACTTTTTGTCCACATTCCATGTAGTTGTTCTCCACAACTAGGGAGAATGATCTCCAGTGGTGAACATATGATATGACATTGACCAATCAGTGGATTCTAATCTCAGTGCTACAATGATTCAGTGTTGAGCTCATGAGCTAAAATAGACCAGTGAGATACATTCTGGGAACATTTGCTAAGGTAATTAAAAACATTATGTGGAGATTCTGGGTTTCTATTCTAAAATTTTGTCAGAAGAAGTTCTTGCTTTGTTGCCTAGAGGACCATCTATGTTAACCACTGGAATACTGAACCCAGAAAATCCCGTGACTTGGGATGAAACTAAGCATCGTTTAGACATCAGACACCAGGCAGACAGCACCAGAAGGACACAGAAGAGATTCATGCGTCATTGAAAAAGAAATGTGTTGAGAGAGAAGCCTTTGTGGTCAGAAGCAGGAGACTATGGTACAAATTTAGTGCTGCCACTCACCCAGCTACTGTCCCTATGACCTTGGACTGGGGAAAGCTGAGCCCCTGGGAAGGGGATAGCTAAATAGTGTAGACTAGTCCCTTTGGCTGCAGTGAAATATGTATAGCGTAATTGGCGTGTGCCCTCTGGGCTGGGTCCCCAGTGAAGGAACAAGGACAACATACTGGACTGCATTTCACCCTGACCCCAGGACTGGTTCTGACCATGAGAAGCCAACTGACAGCACACAGATAGCAGAGACTTGGGTCTGGATTCTCAGAGAGGAAGGCTATTGGTGATACCGCAAACAAGAGTCTGCCCCCCATCCCAGAAAATTCACACCAGCAGTTTGACTCTTCCAGGCTATGAATACATCTTCTAACTCAACAGCTAAAGGATTAGGTCTCCAAACCTAAGGAAGGCTGGGAAGATCAAACACCCAAAATCATATTTAAAAAAAAAGCATAAAATCATGTTACCTACTGGAAAGTTAGAAGGAGTTCAATTCCCAAATTTGCTGCTACTAACATTTAAAAAATTATGAAAATCTAAAGAAGAAAAGTAAGTAGACAATAAAACATAACACATAGCAACTTGAGACTTCAAGGGAAAATGACATCACAAGGAGAGACATAGTAGATTTTATATAACTATAAGGTAGAAAGTTCAAAATTACCATGATAAAGAAATTCAAAGTGATGGAAGAAAATACAGAAAAGCAAGTCATAGTAACGCAAGATAATTCTGAAAAGATAATGCAAGAGATACAAAAAAAATTCAGAAAAAAAATGAGTGAGAGAAATAAATCATCTACAAGAATCTGGGGAATACAGCAAAAGCAGTACTTAGAGGAAAGTATAGAGCAATATAGGCTCATACCAAAAAAAGAAGAGTACAAATAAATAATCTAACCTTTGCTTTAAGAACTAGAAACTGAAGAACGAATAATAGTAAAAGCCAGTAGAAGGAAAGAAATCGTAAAGATTAACAGCAGAAATAAATAAAATAGAATTCAAAAATACAGACCAAAATATCAATGAATCCAAAAGCTGGTTCTCTGAAAAAATAAACAAAGTAGACAAACTTCTAGTAAGGCAAAATGGGAGAAAACTCTAAATAATGGGATCAGAAACAAAACAGAAGTTATAGCAGACATCTCAGAAATGCGATGATCATAACATAATACTGTGAATATCTATATGCCAATAAATTGGAAAATCTAGAAGAGAAAGGAAAATTCTAAGAATTATACCTTCCAAGTCTGAATCAGGAAGAAACAGAAAACTTGATCAAGCCAATTACAAGCAAGGAAATTTAAACAGTGCTTAAAAGTCACCAAAAACAAAAGCCAGGATCAGTTTCACTAGTGCATTCTATCAAAATTTTAAAAGTGAACTAACACCTATCCATCTCAAACTCTTCAAAAAAGAAATGAAAAGGGAAGGCTTCCAAGCACATTTAGAGGCCAACATTACTTTGATAACAAATGTAGACAAGGGTATCAAAAAAAGGGAAAACTACAGACTAATATCCCTGATGAACATAGATGGCATAATGCTGTGCAGCAAAGGAACTATCATTAAAACAAAAATACACCACACCAAATGGGAGAAGACATTTGCATATTGAACAAGGAACTAGCATTGAAGATCTACAAAAACCTCACATAACACATAGAAAAGAAAGCAACCTAATTAAAAAAATAGGGTAGGTCTAAAATAGACACATCTTCCAAGTAGACACACAGATGGCCAACAGGCACATGAAAAATTGCTCATCATCACTTACCATGATGGAAATGCAAATCAAAATCATAACAAAACGCCATCTCACACCTATATGTGTGTCTGATAATAAAAAGTAAAGAAATGATATTTGTTGTTGAGGACATGGAGGAAAAGGAACATTTATATACTCTTGGTGAGAACATATAGTGCCTGGTCCAGTCCCTACGGAAAACAATATGGGAGTTTCTTTTTTTTCCCCACCTCCTTCCCCCAGTATGGAAGTTTCTTAAAATAATAAAAGTAGATCTACCATAAGATTTAGCAATCCCACTCCTAGGTATCTACCTGAAGAACGTAACTATATATACACATATGTACCATCATACATATATAATGCAATACTACTCAATTACCAAAATAAGATGAAAATTTGCCATTTGTAACATGAGTGGAACTGGAGGGGATTATGCTAGCCAAAATAAGTCAGAAGGAAAAAAGACAAACATCACATGATTTCACTCATATGGAATATAGAGAAATGAAGCAAGGAAAGGGAGAGAAACAAACCAGACAAACCCTAGAATTTGACTGCAGAATTTTGACTACCAGATGGGGAGGGCATGGAGCAAGGTGGTTGTGGAGCAAGGTATAGAGGGGTCTTTAAAAGACTATGTTTACTGGGTTGACTGAGAAAGGTCACCACTAAGGATGGTGGTTAGAAAACCACCTTAGCGGTTTTTTTGAGTAGAGGATAAAAGATATGTAAGAATGCATGTTCATATTAAAAAGAGAAGTTCACACAACAGATCTTACTTTTACTACTAGTTATATACTTTGAAATTTTCTATTCTAGGAGTGGAATTGCTGGATCATATGGAAGCTCTATGTTTAGGTCAAGAAATCTCCCACAGTTCTCCAAAGGACACAGAAACATCAATTCCAAAGAGCACCTGCACCCCTATGTTTATAGCAGCACTGTTTACAATAGCTAAGCTTT
Source organism: Talpa occidentalis (assembly GCF_014898055.3). Lineage (NCBI taxonomy): Eukaryota > Metazoa > Chordata > Mammalia > Eulipotyphla > Talpidae > Talpa > Talpa occidentalis. The sequence goes on from NW_023604972.1 coordinate 69,988,713, forward strand.
GGAAACAACCCAAATGCCCAAAAATAGATGACTGGATCAAGAAGATGTGGTACATATACACCATGGAGTATTACTCAGCATTCAAAAAAGATAAACACATGCAATTTGCAGCAATATGGATGGCGCTGGAAGGGATCATGCTCAGTGAAATAAGCCAGAAAGAAAAAAGGAAAATACCGGATGGTCTCACTCATAGCAGGAATCTAGAAAACTTAAATAAGGGACTAGGAAAAAGAATAACTATAAGAAAGAAAATATCAAAATCAACAAACAACTACGAACCAGAGACACTCTATGGGGGATGGGGGCGGGGAAAGGAGGGCTTGGGGTCAAAATTAGGGGGTTGTAATTGTATGGGGAATATAAAAATAAAATTTAAATTTAAAAAACCATTAATAAAAATAAATAAATAAAAATTTAAAAAAAGAAAAGAAATTTTCTATTCTATATCATTCTCTTCCTTCATTTTATATTTTTAAGTACTAACTGGACTCCTTAAGTTGTTTTCATGATCTACTTTCAAATTAGTAATTAAAAATATACATGTCTTCTGTCTAAGCGAATCTAGGAAGATTAAAAAAGAAAGATACTTTTTTGAGTTTTGCTCTCATTTCATGCAAAAATTTCTCTTATCTTTCTGGTCCACAGTTAGGATATTGCAACAAAAGTTTGCTAGCAGAATTAAGAAACAAAAATCTTTATCTTTTGGGCTTGTTTCTTTTCCCTATGTTTCTCATTTATTCATAGTTAGCTATTGGTAACAATGTTGTTAATTCCAAGGTGAGATAAGAAATCTCTTGTGTAATTTTTTAAGCAGTATTTTCTTGTTTCATTTATTGACTTAGTTAAAGTAAGACTTTGCATCACTTCCAACAGTAAAGTTTCTTCCAGGATATGACCTATTATTTACATGAGACTATAAAGGGTCCGGAAGCAATGCAGGAACACGAAAATATTTTGCCAATGCTCACACCTGCCAGGCCAGTGACCATATATAACCATATGTTGTACCCAGTAGGTCAACCCACAGACCTCAAATTAAAGCTATGTGGTCTATCCTAAGTGTTCTGTGGGCCAAAGGACAGGCGAAGAATGTTTATATGTGACCATATTTTACCTAGGATGTCTTCACATTAATAAAGCAAACCAATAGTAAATATTTAAATCTTCTCTAACACTTTAAAATTTGGAAGTGAAATTCTTGTTGAAATATACTATTCCATTCTGGTGGCATTCAAAATAACTTGAAACTATACGATTTAGGGAATTTTATGGTTCTTATTTTAGGTTAAAAATGTTCCCAAAAGATAGAATTTTGAGTTATGAAAATACCTCATTTATCTCTATGACATTTATAGAGTATTTTTATTACATATAATTTCATTTTTGTTAATGTAGGTTCTCAATTCTATCAAATGCTTGATGCAGTAAAAGTTTTAAGACCATATTTATTATCAGAAGCATGCAAACCATTTTCAGTGGTAGTATTTTTAAAAAGCTAAACTAAGGTCATGATGGAAGACACTCTCTCCGCTCGGCGGTACTGCAAAGTGACACATTCTCATATCTCCAGTCCTTTCCTCATTTGCAATAACCAATCAAAATAAAATAAATTAATGACATTAAATAGTGAAGACAATGATAAGCCAGGGATGGTCACAGATCCCACGATTATATGCTAATTGTATGTGATTCCTTAGTTTTTTAAAAAATATTTTCCATTGCATACAGAGACTCAGAGGTAAGTAACAGTCCTAATTTGGGTTCAGCGATATACCTTTACCCAAGCGCATTTGGTACTAGAAAAAGTATATTCAGAAGATCTGTAATTACAACTGGGAATTTCCTAACTCTGGATTTTTATTTTAAAAAATGGATTTTTTTTCCAGAGTGAAAAACAACCTCCAGCTTAGCTATTAAAAAAAAAAAAACCAGAATGGATAACCTCTGTAGCCACAGGAAGGCACAGAGCTGGTTCTCTAAGATCCTATGCAGACGGGTAAAGGAGACTTCTGCAGCCCTCAGTGGCTTTCTCTGGCTTTCATTGAGCTTTTACATGTAGAGCAGCAACCAGGTACACAGCAGGCATGGGTATTAGGGGTCGCAGGCCAGAACACCTCTCAGCCCCTGGCAAACCTTCCCTCTTCAATGAACTCTCCATGGTGTTCTCTCTCCTGCCTCTGGTTCTCTTGGTGAATATATCAATACTGCAGCCATGGCCCACAGAAGTAAATAACACAACCGAAAATAACAATGTAACAAAATGCAGGTGCCTGCCATCAGGCATGCAATGCTAATGGCGGGAGGGCAGAAAAGCCTGAAAATCATTTACCCTACAACCTCAAAGGTGGTATAGCTTCCAGTGGGGGCTTTGGTATATACAAAGAGATACTATAACAAACAGGTTAGAAACACTTGAAAGCTTTAATACACAGAAATTACTACATGTAACCAATAGTTTTACAAAAGTATTTCTAGTCAATACTAAGAACACATAATAAAAAAAATATGTCACAAAGCAAGAAAAAAATTCCTTCGCATAACTAATGGAATCTTTTGGGCACTAACACTGACAAGTATTACTTGGAAAGCACAATAATTCTATCATTTTCATTTTTACCATTCCCCTAGTGGAAAGGTATCTCTTTCAACATTCTTAATTCTTAGATAAGCTCCATGATGAACACAAAATATTTTGCACTTCACTCAAAAGTAAAGTAAAAGGACTCCAGCAGCTTTGTGACATTAAGAAAATTGCAATTTCATAATATTATGTTTAGATTTTTAATGCTATTTGTTTGCCCGTTGTTTACATGACTATATAGTTTGGAGAATACAATTTGACATTTCAATATGCACAACCCTCCACCAGAGCTTCAGTGCCTACCTTTCTTCCTGGCCTATGCCTTGCCATCCTTTCCTCCTAACCAGTTTATTTTTCACAAAATCTAAGAATTACTTTTGCTGTGCTTTGCCAGTTTGTTCCCTTTGATTCATTTAATGAAAACATCCACTAACTTTCTTTCATTTGCTAGCATGTTTCACTTTGCCTTATTATCCCAAGATCATACCATTTTGCCCCAAAAGGCACTGTCTCATCTTTTTCAGTAGCTAAGTAATATTCCATTGAGTATCTATTCCACAATTTCTTTATCCAGTTGTCTGCTAATGAGCATTTAGGTTGGTACATTGACTTGGCTATTATGAGTAAAGCTGCCAAAAGCATAGGGGTGTATAAATATTTTTATATTAGATTTTTAATTTCTTTGGCAAAAACCTTGCAGTGGTATTACCAATCATATGCTTTTCTAATTTTTTTCAAGGACTCTAGATGTTTTCTGTAGAAGTTGTACTAACTTAAATTCTCACCAATGGATGAATGTTATTTTTCTACTCATCTTTGCTAATATTTGTCTCTAGTCATTTTTATATATACAATTCTTATAGGGATGAGGTGATACCTTATTGTGGTTTTGATTTGCATTTCCTTTATAAGTGCTGTTGAGTATTTTTTTTTTTCATGTGTCTGTTGGTTATCTAGATATCTTCTTTGGGAAAATGTCTATTTAGATACTTACCCATTTTTTGATTGCAATGTTTGGTTTTTGCTGTGGTTGAATTATATGAATTCTTTATACATTTTGGAAATTAACCCATTGTCAGATGAGTGATGTGAAATATCTTCTCCCAGTCTATAAGTTATCTTTTTCTTTTATAGTGGTATCTTTCACTGATAACAAAAAAAAAACTTTTAATGTAGTCACATTTTTTTACTTTATATTTTGTTTATCTTGTTATTGCTGTTGTGTGCCCAAATACATCTCTATGGTGATATGGAATGAATCTCCTATTTTTTTCTTCCATGTATTTTATGTTTCAGGTCATATATCTAAGTCTTGAATTCATTTTGAATTAATTTTTTTTATGCATGAGATATAGTCTAGTTTCATGTTTTTGCTTATGACTGTCCCAGCTCCCAACACCACTTGTTAAAGAGGTTTTTATTTCTCTACTGTGTGGATAGTTACATATTAACTGTATATATTTATGTGGTTTTATTTCTGGACTCTCTAGTGTCTTCCATTGCTCTGTGTTTCTGTTTTTATTCCAGTACCATACTCTTTTAATTAATAGTGGTGTGCAGTTTAGTTTGAAGATGGGGTGTGTGATACCTTTATTTTCCTTCTTTTTTCTCAGAATTTCCTTTGGCTATTCAGAGTCTTCTATGGTTTCATATAAATTTTATACTTGTTTATTTCATTTCCTTTAAGACTATTATTGGGATTTTGATAGGTATTGTGTGGAACCTGTAACTTCATTTAGGTAATATAGGAATTTAAATTATGTTTAGTATTACAATCCATGAACATGGGATATTTTTCCATTTCTTTTAGTCTTCTTTTATTTCCTTTGACAGTGCTTTATAGTGTTCAGTGTATAAGTCCTAAACTTTCCTTATTATGTTTATTCCCAGGTATTTCATCTTTATTTTGGCATGAGTGTAATTGGGATTATTTTCTTAAGTGCTCTTTCTTCTAGTTCTTTATTTGCATAGAAGAATGCAACAGATTTTTGCAAATGATTTTTGTATCTGCCACTTCACCATATTCATTTTTTTTTCTAGTAGGTTTTTGGCAGTATTTACATTTTGTATGTTATCAAGCCATCTGAATAGTAATAGTTCCACTTCTTCCTTTCCAATTTAGATTCATTTTATGTCTCTTTTTTTGCCTAATCGATCTGTGTAGGACTTGCAATACTATATTAAACAGTAGTGGTGAATGTGGATATCCTTGCATTTTTGATGTTAGGAAAAATGCTTTCATATTTTCCACCATTGAGTATGATGTTTACTATGACTTTGTAATATATGACCTTTATTATGCTAAGGTATTTTCATTTTATTCCCATTTTGTTGATAATTTTTTATAAATGGATGATGAATATTATTAAATGCCTCTTTAGCATCGACTGAAATGATACGATTTTTTATCTTTCTTTTCTTTTTTTTTATGTGGTAAATGACATTGAGTGATTTGCATACGTTGAACAAACCTACCATCCCTAGGATGAATCCCAGTTGGTCATGGTGAATTGTTTTATTAATATGTTGCTAGAACTTGCCAAGATTTTGTTGAAGATTTTTGCATTTATGTTCATTACAGATATTGGCCTGTAATTTTCTATTTTTGTACTACCCTTGTTTGGTTTTGGCATGAAGGTAATGTTAGCCTTGTGAAATATGTCTGGGTACTTTCCTCTCTATATAATTTTTTGGTAAAACTTTCAAAAAAATAGGTATTAGGTCTTCTTTCAAGGTTTTGTAGCATTCACTAGCAAAACCTTCTGATTCTGGATTTTGTTCTTAGAGAGTCTTTGATTACTCTTTTGATATATGGGTTCAGTCTGGGAAGGTTGTATGATTCAAAAATATGTCCATTTATTTTGGTTGTTCAATCTGTTTGCATATAGATATTCAAAGTTGTGTCTTATGCTCCATTTCTAATTTGCCTCTTTCATTTTGGATTCCTTGTTTGGACTTTCTTGCTTCTTTTTTTAGGGAACATAACTAAGAGTATATCTTTCTAGCTGATCCTTTTAGAGGACCAGCTCTTGGTTGCATGAATCTTTTGAATTGTTTTATTGTTTGTTTTCTTCTTTTTTTAAGATTTATTTTTATATCTTATTTTTATAAGATATATAAATATTTTATATATTATTTTTATATAAGAACTGTGGTACAGGCCATATGCGCAGGAGGGTGAGAGGATTCACCAGAGACAGAGTGGGAAACAGAACAGGCAGACTGACAAAATACAATGCTGAGGGGAGCAGCGGGTGAGAGAGAAGAGGTCTGCTTCACCATGTGGACTTCTCCCTGGCTGGCTGGGATCGAACCCACACTGCAGAGGCTGCAGACAGCTTCACAGTGCAGTGCTCAACCGCCTGCACCACCAAGGAGGCCCTTTTGTTTGTTTTCTATTTCACTTATTTCTGCTCTGATTTTTTATTGTTTCCTTCTTCTTACTTTTTTTTTTAACATTTCCTTATTCTTATTTTTCTAGTCCCTTCATATATAAAGTTATATGGTGTATTTGGTAATTTTCTTTTCTATTTATTTATATATATTTTGTATCATTGTTCATTTTTGTACAATGTATGCTTTCTCCTCTCAGGTACAGTTTCCGTAAAATACCCACCACCAATTCACCTGTGCACTATCACCATAGTCCCTTTTGCTCTTCCCTCCCCTGTTTTGATCACTCTCCCTTCCCATCTCCTGCAGAATGTCTCTTATTTTTAGTTGCCTCTTAATTTTTTTTTTAATTTATTATCATTTTTTTCCTGATCCCTTATTTGATTCCCCTATATTACTCCTATAAGTGAAACAATCTGATATTTTTCTTTTTACTTTTGGCTTATTTCACTGAGCATAATCACCTCCAGCTTCAACCATGCTGTTGTAAATGGCATGAGTTTATCTTTTTTGATTGGTGAATAGTATTCCATTGTGTATATATACCACATCTTATTGACCCACTCATCTACTTTGGGGCTTTGGGGTTGTTTCCATATCTTACCTATTATAAATAGTGCTGCAATAAACAGAGGGGTGCAGGTATCCTTTTGAATTAATGTTTTTGTGTCCTTTGGGTAAATTCCTAGTAGAATTGCTGGGTCACATACTGGGACAACTGGGTAGTTATTTGAAACAAATAATTAAATACATAGGTACACAACGTAAATGAATTAGTTTCAAATGGATAAGGAATTGAAAGCTCTAATGCAAAACAAGAAAGCATATTCCAAAGAATTTAGAATTTTCTTTAGCCTTGATATATGGGAGGACTTTCTAATTATTTCTCAAAATTCAGAGGCATTAAATGGAAAAACCAATAAATTTGATGTTACAAATAAAAGAAAATTTCTCCAGAAAAAAATGCTATTAGTCCAAAGATAACTAATTGAGAGTAAAGGTTTGTCTCATAACACAGGCAAAATACTAATATCCCAAGTAAATAAACATCCTTTAAAAATTGAGGAACAGGGCCTGCCCTGGTGGTGCAGACAGTTGAGCATCATGCTGTGAAGCTGTCCACAGCCTCTGCAGCGCCATTGGATCCCAGCTGGCAAGGGTCCCACATGGAACAGCAGACCTCTCCTGTCATGCCCGCTGCTCCCATCAGAAGTGTATTTCATCAGTCTGCCTGTTCTGTTCCCCGTTCTGTCTCTGGTGAATCCTCTCACCCTCCCACGCATCTGGCCTGTACCCCAGTTCTTGTATAAATAAATAAATAAATAAATCTTTAAAAAATTGAGGAACAAAGAATTACTATTTATTAATTTATTTATTTTTACATCATTGTTCATTTTTAAACAATATTTGCTTCCCCCCCATCAGTTGTAGTACCCATAAAATTTTCTTTACCAATGCACCCATGTACCACTATGGTGCACCATACTCCCTCCCTTCCTCTGATCCCTCTCCCTTCTCCTCCCACTGGATTGTTGTTTTTGTTGAGTCATGTGACCTCTGCGTAGATCTTTGTGATCAATCCCTTTCAGTTGTATTGTGTGCAAAACTTTTCTCCCAATCAATAAGGTGTCTCTTTGTTGCAGTTAATGTAGCTTTTTAGTTAGATGTACCTTTTTTTTTAAGATTTATTTATTTATACAAGAACTGGGGTACCAGTCAGAGGCAGGGAGGGTGAGAGAATTCACCAGAGCGAGCAGGGAACAGAACAGGCAGACGGACAAAGACACTGCTGAGGGGAACAACAGGCGAGGCAGGAGAGGTCTGCCACACCATGTGGGTTTCTCCCTGTCTGGCCGTGAATAGTGAATCAAACCTGCACTGCAGAGGCTGAGGACAGCTTCACAGTGCAGTGCTCAACCCACTGTGCCACCGGGGAGGCCCTTAGATGTAACTTTTTAATTGGTAAATTTAAACCAGTCATCTTTAGGGTGATTATTGAGAAATATGACTTACTTCCTGCCTTTCTATTTTTTTTAATTTTAGTTATTTTATCTTTCTGTTGTTTCTGATTTCCATATAATTCTATCTGCCTTTTTATTTTATCTTTTCCCCTGGTGGTTCTTTCCATTTCTTCCTTTCTTTTTCTTTTTAACTGTCATTGCTCCATATTTTTCTTTTTTAGTTATTTAAAGTGTTATTTTACATTTTCTATATTTTTCCCCCCTGCTGGTAAGGACTTCTCACCATTTGACTATACAGATTCTGTCTTTTTCTTCTTCATCTTTAGTGTTTTGTTTTCCCATATTTTTCTTGTTTATATTTCTGATTTTATGGTTTTATGATTTTATGTTCTTTTGTTTTTTCTTTCCATATAGGGCAGGTCTGGTGGTGGTGGTAAACTTCTTTAGCTTTTGTTTGAGAAAGACATTTCTACTCCATAGCTTTTGAACAATAATTTTGCAGGATAGAGTATTCTTGGCTGGCTCTTTTTAATTTTTAAGAATTGTGAATATGTTGTTTCATTCTCTGTATTTCTGCTAAAACAGGATTTCTGCTAAAAAATCTGGAGAGAGCCTGATCTAAGTAACTTTGTATGTTACTTTTTTTGTATGTTTCTTTTTTTTTTTTTCTCACTTAGCAGCCTTTACTACTCTCTTCATTGTTGACTTTTGGTGATTTAACAATGATGTCTCTTGGTGTAGGTCACTTTACATTAAGAAATTTTGGCATTCTATCTACTTCTTGTACATCTGTGGTTCCATAGATGATTCTTTCCTTAGATTTGGAAAGTTCTCAACTATTTTATTTCTTTGAATAGGATTTCTATTCCTTTGTCTCTTGTTTCTCACTCAGGATACCATTATCCTTGTTTCCTCTTCTCATGGAGTCTGATAGTTCATATGGAGTTTATCTTTCCTAAACTGTATTTCTCTGATCTTCCACTTGAGATAGTAATATATTTTTATCTTCTATTTCTGAAATTCTTTCCTCAAGAAGATTAAGTCAACTAAGTGTTCCATGTAAACTTTCCGTTCTTTTATTATTTTCTTCATAGCCTTCATTTTATGCTTGGATTTTGAAAATAGCTTCAATTTCTTTTGTGAAGGATTCCTTTTGTCCCTAGATAACTTTTCTAATATACTGAGCCTTCATTTCTGTGATAATGGAGCATCTTGGACTTCATTGAGCATTTTCATGATTACTCTTCTTTATTATACTTCTGTTAATGCATCTAATTCTGAGTCATCAAACATGGATTGAACTCTATTTTCCATTTTACACTGCCTGACTTGTGTCTTCTTTCACATCCTTTTCTTTTTTTAATCCCAAAAAGATGGTACTCTGACTTTCGTTTTGGGCTCCTTTTTTATCAAGATGGTGAGAAGGAGGGACATGGGGGGATGGGAACCAAGACAGTTTGCAAAAGTGTTCACAGTCTTGGGTGGGTAAAGCACATTAGAGCTGAGAAGCCGATACTGCTGTTTCTCTCTCTACAATGAGACCAAACTCCTCCTTGTGCCAAGAGTACCTACCCAGGTCCCCATTTAAATTCCATGGGACTCCACAGTTCACAGCATATATCCCTCCAACCTCAGGAGAAAAGGGTGAGAATGCTGGTCTGCTTACAATATATATTGCTTACAATATATCCAGTTTGGGGGATGATAAAAAAGTCCCAGGGCTGAATCTGGAAGCAAATATTATTCCACATTCACTTTGGAGATTTCCACACCAGTCTGGGTACACAAGGGCCTATGCTCTCTTCAAATCTGTCTACCTGCCAGAAATGTTGCCACCTTGTCCAAGGTTCCCCTCACCTCTCCATGTTTCAAAAACTTAGAGAGTAACTGAATACATACCTCAGGAAGAAAGATGTTGTGTTCATCTAACACTGCTATAATGAATTGGTAACATGTACTTGTGGTTTATGGTTTGTTTTGTTAGGTGTACTTGGTAGAAAGTTTGCTGTACTATTTTGCCGAGTTGGCTCTGGCACTCCATTTCAGCCTATTTTGATCCCCAATCCAACTGGATTTGAAAACATCCAATCCGGTATAATTAGTAAATGCAATAATGGTTTTTACCTAGAATTTATTAAACCTATTTCATGTAAGTGTTGACCTATCATGCCCAATGTTAATTTCACATAAAAATTTAAGAAGTTTGTGTATTTTGTTCATCTGATATGAACATTTATGAGAGTTAGTACTAGTCTAATATTAATTTAATTTATTGAATATGAATTACATTCACATAATTTGAAACTCAGAAGCTTTAGGAGAACTGAAAAATAAAAAACTCAACCTTCCATCGATATTTCTCATCTCACCAGGGCTTACTCCTTGTGCAGGTAACTCTCATTTTTAGATTTTTATGATTAATCTAGTGTTGTTCAATGTGCATATGAGCAGAATCAAATAAAAGTCATTGATTTGTTCTCCCTCCCACCCTTTTTGTTAGTTGATTTGACTTCTCTGGCAGTAGGAATGGAACTCATTATTTATTTTGTCTAGAAATAGTCATCTCATGTCATCTCTTCTGGTGTTTCTCCTACATCTCTAGTCACTTCTTCTCCATCTCTCAGGAAAGTATTATATCTTCTGTGACCCTTACAAACAGATACTTCTGTTTCCACATGACATGTTCTTCCCAAGTGAACTCATCAATTCATATCATGGCATAAATTAATTTATTGACATCAAAGTAATTTATGGGCTAAGGAAGTCTTTCAGAGAGATCATTTTGCATGGTAAGGAGGAGTTAGTTCGAAAGAAAGAGGGCAAGAAGATTTCTAGATGAAGGTAAGAGTACACAAACATACACAGACATATGAATATATGTGTGTGTGTGTATAAATGTAATGTCACATTGGTAAAAGGAAAAGGTTTATAAATTGAATAATCAGCTCAATGTCTAACAATAAGTATTTACCATGAATGTCGAAGGAAAGAAAGAATACTATTATCCAATAAACAATTTTAACAGAATATAATTATTATGTTAAATCAGTTATGCAAATTACAGAAATTGAATGCAACTGAACCTAAAATAACAGAGTCTGTGAGTAATTTGCCATATGAATAAAAATGAAATTATCACATGTTCTAACTAATAAACTAGTGTCTTGATTTGCTGGTTTTTATCAGAGTAGTACTTTGCTTTATATCACCTACATGTGTAAAAAGATTGTCCAGAAAATTTTGCAGATCAACAATCTGTGAATCTGTCTCCAGTTGTTACAAAAGACAGATTTGTAGTGCAATTTTCAAGTACACTTCGCTATAGATGGAAGATCTTCATTTCCATGTGTAGTACTTTTGAAGTCTCTCGACATAATAAGAACATGATAAAGTCCAGTTGCTTTCTAATGTAACACCCTCAATAACACATCAAATGATACTAAAAGCATTTATTTCCTTTTGGATACAATTAAAAAAAATAATTTTCTTACACTTCTTCGTCTGAAAGAATGGAAGAATCTCCCAAAATTACAAATTCATGCTCAAAACTCAGAAAGAAAAGTAGCCACTCTTAGCACAGTTAAATGAAGAACATCCCTGCATCTGTGAGGACAAACTATACTCTATGAGGACATTACTATCTAGCTCACAAGATTTTTAGTAGAATATATTCTGTTGTTTAATCTTTATGTCCTTCTAAATATATTGTTTCCATGTCTATAAGATTCTTATAGGGTCATTAACGACATACTGAGAGTCTAAGGAGCAGAGACAGAACTGTGGTTGAATTCTGTTGCCTGATTTCTCTGGATCTCATTGTCCACCTTATGCTAATATGACAGAATGAATAAGAGATTCATATAATTTTTTTCAAGCATAGAATGCTATCATACAGTTTTAAGTCTTTCCTAAACTTAAAGTTATTTTCTATTTGGGTTTATTTTCTATTTGGGGTCAATTTCTTTTTTTCTTTTTTTGGCAAAGAATTAACAAAACACACAAAAAATAGAGCTTTATTTCTTATGAATTCCCAATTAATAGCTAGATTGCCTCTAGCTCTCTGCCTACAGGTGAGTATCCTCATCCTACCTGAGCTGTTTTGAACCCAAAGACAGGTCTCTGAGTTGACAATTTGTAAGAAGTGAAAGAAGCATTTTCCATAGTTCTAAATCCAAGTCTCTGTGGGTCCTCCATATAAAGAACCTGATCCTCTTTGTTATTTTTCCAGAAGGCAAAACTGTGACTTCAATGAAAAATTCAATTATAGCTTCATTGTAGGAGATAAACAGATATTACTCACTTCCCCTTACTGAAGCCTCTCCTTTAGAAAAGGTCCTAGAAACTCTGGCATGCTTTGCTAAGGTAAAATGGACAGGAGCTAGTAATTCCAAGTTCCCATAATAAAACAAAACAAAAACAAACAAAAAATGGAAATACCAGAGATCACAGGAACTTTTCAGGAAGCTCTCTTATAATTTGAAGTAGCATAGCATGATTGGACAAAATGGCCCCAAAGTGATGAGAGCAGGATTCTAGTCTGCTTATACTGCTTCAAGCTGTGTAAGCCTGACAAGTCACGACCTTTGCAGTAGCTATTTCTGTACCAGAAAAAGAAGTCCAAGTGATATCCAAAATCCCTTACAACATCAATGCACAGTGATTTTTTTTTAATTTTAATTTTATTTTTATATTCCCCATACAATTGCAACCCCCTTTTTTTGACCCCAATCCCTCCTTTCCCCACCCCCCAACCCCCATAGGGTGTCCTGGTTCATAGTTGTTTGTTGATTTTGATTTTTACTTTCTTATAGTTATTCTTTTTCCTGGTCTCTTATTTAAGGTTTCTAGATTCCTGCTATGAGTGAGACCATCCGGTATTTTTCTTTTTCTTTCTGGTTTATTTCGCTGAGCATGGTGGGAGTGCAAACTGGTCCAACCACTATGGAGAGCTGTGTGGAGATTTCTTGACCTACTAAACATAGAGCTTCCATATGATCCAGCAATTCCACTCCTAGGTATTTACCCAAAGGACTCAGAAACATCCATTCCAAAGAGCACCTGCACCCCTATGTTTATAGCAGCACTGTTTACAATAGCTAAGCTTTGGAAACAACCCAAATGCCCACAATATATGACTGGATCAAGAAGATGTGGTACATATACACAATGGAATATTACTCAGCATTCAAAAAAGATAAACACATGCAATTTGCAGCAACATGGATACACAGTGATTTTTGTCATTATAGTTGTGTTAAAATACATGAATCCTGAGGTGATGTAATACAGAGGAAACAAAACAGAGTTTGAGCTTCTCAGTATATTTCAATGACTTTTATTTATTTATTTATTTGTTTGTTTATTTATTTATTTATTTATTTTTGTGAGACCCTTGCCAAGCGGCTGGGGAACAAACCGGCGCTGCAGAGGTTGCGGACAGCCTCGCAGCCCTGCGCTCAACGGCTGCGCCACCAGGGGAGGCCCTTCAATGACTTTTTAAAAACTACACTTTTTAATCAGAAGGGCAAAATCTTTAATGGTGCTAACATAAACCCTATAACTCTATTCTCTCTTTGTGCAAATGTAGGATGGAGCTATCTGCATATAGGCTAATTTGCCCATGCTGAACCAGAACAGAGCCAATGACTGTGCCTAAACATCTGTCTAAGAGACACTGCAAAGGAGCCTGAGAGATGACATGAGAGGAGATGAGGTCTCTATATCCAGTACATTATCTACTTTGAGCCTTGGTGTCTATTCAAATGCCATGTTGTAGAAAAGGGCAAACATTCTTTGGCTAGTTTAAAAGATAAGCAGCAATTTTGTAGTTTCTATTCAATAGAAGAGGCAAGAACCAAGAATTCTAACTTAAGTTCAAGATGGAAAAACCCGAGTGTCAGCTTGCTGATAAATAAATGTTAAGTGCGTAACTTCTCATTCAGTTTACTCATAATGTGAAAAATTTGGTTCAGCATAAAAGATTAATCAACTTACTATTTTAATGTAGAAAAATAAGAATTTAAGTAGTAGAAAAGTCATTTGTAGGAAGGTTGATGTATTTATTTAAAGTCTTGATTTACTCCAGATAAAGTTACTCTTCATAGATTCATATTAACAAAAAACTAAAATTAAAAAATCAAAACCACCTGCATGCCACCAGCACGCCCACCAGCACATTAATTTTTTTTTTTTTTTTTAATAGAGGCATGTTTTATTTATTTATTTATTTGTTTGTTTGTTCGTTTTGTTTATACATGCACTGGGTACAGTCAGAAGTACGGGAGGGTGAGAGAATTCACCAGAGCCAGAGCGGGGAGCAGAGCAGGCAGAAGGACCGAAGTACACTGCTGAGGGGAGCAGCGGGCGGCAGGAGAGGTCTGCGCGCCATGTGGGACCCTCCTCCGGTGGCCGGGGAGCAGCCGGGGATCGAACCGGCGCCGCAGAGGCCGCGGGCAGCTTCGCAACCCAGCGCTCAACCGCTGCGCCACCGGGGAGGCCCAGCACATTAATATTTTGATGAGTTTCCTTACATTCTTTTTTCATATATGTGTGTGTATGCTTGTTTTTTTTAAACACAAATAGGACATAGTATACATGTTTTTTTTAACTTGCTTTTCTCACAAATACTAAATATTGAACATTTTCACATACCCCAGAATGTTTGTGTATAAACAATAAGTTTTATACCACTCCTCTGCAGATAACAAGAGCTTCCTCTCATTACCTATGGTATTTTCTAGGCTTGAATTGTAGCTGAGTGGACAGAGCGCCATCCCTCTCCCTTCAGTGCAAATCTCAACTTCATTTATAGGAAGATTTTTTTTAATTATACTTTGTTTTAATATATTTAATTGTTTAAAGGGTTCTGTTGCAAAAAAAGAAAAATTGAAAATTAGTGCTATAAATCATTTTTAATATGTGCTAATTTTGGCACACACATATCATATTTTTAATAAATACATCTCTTTTGACATAGTAGGAAATATTTAGACTTCCTGGGCATAAATTCCAACTCTCTCTATCATTGACCAACTGACCTTGGTGACCAGGGTTGTTTTAAAACACCCACAAGTACTTTGACATTCTTGACAAAATATAAATATAGATAGATACTAATCAGAACCTATTTTAATCAGAACGCCCTCAATTGCAATGACAACCAACCCAAAGCCAGTTGTGCAAAAAATAAAAAATAACTTATTCATTCAAGCTAATGAATCTCCATATGAATCTGTTCATATTAGCATTAGGCAAGGCTGCATTCAGATACTCATCAAATCTCAGTCTATCTTAACCCTTTATCTCCCAGCATCCTTTCTTCTATGCTAATTTTATTTACAAACAAGCTACCTTCATGTCAGGGTCCCTGAAAAAATTTCTAGAAGTTATACATTATAGTTAGAGTTCGAATTTATGACCAGACCATAACTCTGAAGAGTAAACAGAAAGGGAGTTTACTAAAAGACTACTTTATAGGCTACAGAATTTCTGAAAAGACTGGAGAACCATGTCCACAGTTAAGTTTCCATCAAGAATGATCTAAAGAGGGCCTCCCCTAGTGGCGCAGGCGGTTGAGCACAGCGCTATGAAGCTGTCCCCAGCCTCTGCAGCACTGGTTGGTTCCCAGCCAACCGGCGAGGGTCCCACATGGTGTGGCAGACCTCTCCTGTTGTGCCCACTGCTCCCCTCAGCAGTGTATTTTGTCAGTCTGCCTGTTCTGTTCCCCGCTCTGTCTCTGGTGATTCCTCTAACCCTCCCATGCATCTGATCTGTACCTTGATTCTTGTATAAATAAATAAATAAATCTTTTTTTTAAAAAAAAGAATGATCTAAAGAAACTTTGTGGTACATATATACAATGGAATATTACTCAGCAATCAAAAAAGATAAACTCATGCAATTTGCAGCAACATGGATGGAGCTGGAAGGGATCATGCTCACCTAAATAAGCCAGAAAGAAAAAGAAAAATACTGGATGGTCTCACTCATAGCAGGAATTTAGAAAACCTAAATAAGGACCAGGAAAAAAACTAATTATAATAAAGTAAAAATCAAAATCAACAAGCAACTATAAACCAGAGACACACTACAGGGAGGGGAGGAGGGAGTTGGATCAAAACAAAGGGGGTGGGAATTATATAGGGACTATAATCAAGATGAAAATGCATACATTGTGCAAAAAAAAAAAAAAGAATGATCTAAAGAAACTATCTCCTGTACTCTCACTGCTACCAACACAGGGTGCTTTCTTTGATTAAGTGCCAAGACTTCAAATGCTACTGGTATAAAGGCCATTCCAAGTGAACAAACTCAGCCATGCAACCACTATACTTTCAAAACCCTTACATCTAATATGCTATCCTCACCAGCCAATTAGGGCCCCAGAACCTCCTTCCTTCAGTCATTGGCTTCCCAAAGATTTATATGATCAAGTGATGGTCAAAGCATTTATTTGCCAGCTTTCTCATTTCAAAATAAACTGACTTTCTGTATTCTTAGTGAAGCAGACCTCATAAAGTAGAAATTCTACAAAAATTGAGAATTTTTTTCAAAAAGTCTGGGCCTGAAAACACAATGAATGCCCAGAAATGCAGCTCCAGAGGAGAGAGAATCTTGATGTATTCTGCCCCAAATCCCAGATGACTAGGTCACAGCTCTGACTAGGTCACATATAAAGAAATCAGTAGTCACTCTCCCAAGCTGGAGTCACTGATTTGTCACATGCCACATTCTAAAGAT
The DNA here is from genome assembly GCF_014898055.3 of Talpa occidentalis. Classification (NCBI taxonomy): domain Eukaryota; kingdom Metazoa; phylum Chordata; class Mammalia; order Eulipotyphla; family Talpidae; genus Talpa; species Talpa occidentalis. The sequence continues at coordinate 70,005,390 of NW_023604972.1, forward strand.
TTAAATTGCAGACAGCCCCATGTGAACTAAAAATGGGACTGATAACCAAGGAGGAATGAATATTGAGCAGTAAAATCAGTCAGTGTCCATCCCTCTGGTTTTTATAGGTCTCCTCTGAACCCCTAAACCAATCACCTTGCCCATTTATCACTGGAGGCATAAATCCTTGGCTATGTTGTACTTGAGACACTCCTAAGCCAGGAATAGCAGCATTATGCAAAATCATGCCAATTCTACCTTCCATCACTTTTTAAAGGAAAAATTTATTGAGGCAACAATGGTTTACAACATTGTATATGATTTACAGGTATCAGATCACCCCCTTCCAGTGTTGTTATCATACCAGATCCACCAGCAAACCCCCCATAGTCATCCACCATACTCCTTAGGCTCCCTTCCCACTGTGCTGTCATCCCTTCCCCTCCTCTTCTGGTAGCCTCAATTCTACAGTCAGATTCCTAGGGTTTGATAATGGTTTGGCTTTATCCTTTGTTTTGTTTCCCTATATTGCACATATTCCACAAATCATTTGGTATTTGCCCTTTTAATGCCTTATTTTTCTGAGCATAATCCCCTTTCAATACCACATCTTCCTAATCCACTCATCTGAGCACTTGGATTGTTTCCACAGCTTGACTTTTTTTTTTTCTTTTAAGATTTATTTATTTATTTATGCAAGCACTGGGTATAGTCAGAAGCGCGGGAGGGTGAGAGAATTCGCCAGAGCCAGAGCGGGGAACAGAACAGGCAGACTGACAAAGTACACTGCTGAGGGGAGCAGCCGGCATGGCAGGAAAGGTCTGTCAAGCCATGTGGGACCCTCGCCCAGCAGCCGGATATTGAACCAGCGTTGCAGAGGCTGCAGGTGGATTCACAGCCCAGCGCTCAAACACTGCGCCACCGCCACCAGGGAGGCCCCACAGCTTGACTTTTGTACATAGTAATTCAATCATCATATGAGTAGATATATACCTGTGAATTAGCGTTTTGCGTTCTTTGGATAGGTACCTAGGAGTGGAACTCTACATCATGAGATAGATCGTTTTTTAATATTTTGAGAAATTGCCATATGTTTCCCATAGAGACTAGATTAGTCTATGTTCCCTCCAACAGTATATGAGTGTTCCTTTGAGTTTATGGGGAAAAGGTACCAAAGTAGGAAGATAGAACTCTTCAAGGGAAAAAATGAGAACTGAAGGAAAAAAAAAATGTTTATTTCAAGGCAGAGCAACTTTTGCATTCCTTCTTAAGTAGCAAGTTTGTTTTTTTTGCCTTCTTGTTCTATTCAAGATTTGCCTACACATTTTTAGAGTGTAGGTAAATTTCAGGAAAAAGGTAAGAAACAAAAGCAGATAGAGATGAAAGGACAAAATGTTGATGGTTCACTCAGAGCTGTTTCGAAAAGTGTGTGGTACCATCTCCCACTGCATTCATATTTATTGAGGTTTCATTTAATTTCTTCTTGCATTCTAAAGATGTAGAGTAATATGGTGGTTGAACTGCTTTTATTAAGGTCCTATGTTATAAGCATTAGAAAAAATAATACATTGCTATTTAAAAATATGAAGGTGGAAAAATGAAATTCAGCATTAGTTACATATTAGATTAAACAGCTGGTCCTCTCTAACTTATGCAATTTTAAAATGAAGAGTAAACTTTTCTCTACATAACTTCAAAAAAAATTTACACATTTTATTATTGAGGAAAGGGGTACATTTGCAGATTTAGTCTACTTTCCTTTAGCCTAATAGTGGTTAAAGTATAATTATTAAAAATGCATATGTTAAAGGGCATTTAAAGATTCATTAATTTCCAATTTTATTGCCTATGTTTAGAGATCTTAAAGGCTTAAGATCTGGTCAATTTTGATAAATGTTTCCCTGTGCACCTGAAAACAGATATATTCTCTGCTATTGGGATACACAGTTTAACATTGTTGTAAAATCTATCTTATTGGTTATGTCCGTAGGTCTTCCATAGTTTTCTATAGTTTTACTATGTGTTTTGCTCACTTTAACTGTCTTGTAATAAGAAAGGCATATTAAATTTTCTACTTTTAGTGAATTTCTGCCAATTCTTGCACTTTCCGTAGTTATCATTTTTTAAATAAAGTTAGGAAAAGACAAGCACTAAGCGATAAAACTGAATTTGACAAAAGTAACAAAAATACTTTAGGAAATATGAGTAGGGAGGTGGTAAAGTTAACCCCTGCTTTGTCTACAAGTGGAGAAGGGGAAGAGAAAATGAGAATGGGACTGAACTTCTATGTAAAAGCTTTAGAAAATTTGTTGCATCAGTTAAATCACTCCTTTCCATTCCATCTTTCCCCCACCCTCCCCGGGGGGAGACTCCCCAAGAACTTGAATACACAGCTATTGTTTTACTATGCCAATCCAGAGCAGCGTTTACTCCAACCCTGTTGCTGCTCCAAAGTCAGAATACCCGTCTTTTGAGCCCAAAACTAGATGTACATCTTCCTTGTCAGAATCTTATAGTATACAAGCTATTTCATACAACTAACATTTTTGTGAGCTTTTTAAAAAATCCTCTAAATTAAGGACTATGTGAATAATAAAGTTAACTTGGCAAATCTTCAAAATACGAAATTCCAAATGAGTTGGTGACATTTCATAACTTTAATTTTGACTAATTGAAAAATGAGTGAGATTATCACTACTTCTTATATAAAAAACTTAATATACAAACAAAATAGCCACTGAGCAAATTGTAACTGAAAACAAAATTCTTTTGATGTTGTTAGCATGTTTGGATATTTCACTCAAATATCAAGATCTTCACAGAAGAGTTTTAGGACATTAGTCACTCATATAGAAACAAATTTATCCTCATCTGATAGTGATCAGTAGAAAGTGATATAGTTCTTAAAATTAAAATGCATCAAATACTGAAAATCAATTAAGTTGCAATATCATAATCTAAAAGGGTTGCTTGCCCCCTAGGCTAATCTCAAATCTCTGCCTTAAAAAAATGTGATAGACATAGTTTTTATTTAATATGGCCTTCCAAAAATTTTTGCACTTGTCACTTTTCATCACATAAAGATAATTGTTTAAGGCTATGATCCATCAGCTTCTTACAAGTTTTTCTCAATATGATAACAAATTGAAAGTGCTGTGTTTCCCAGGAGCAAGATGTGGTATGTTTTGAGAACTATATATAGAGATGACCCTTGTGAACTTAGAAATTAAGGAAATAGATTGCTTTATGAGACTTAAATTGTGAAATGAGCATAATTATTACAGGGTAAATTCTCTGGCAAAAGAGACAACTATCTAGGCCTTCAGAACTACAACTAATGTGAAGATGGTATTTATCTGGGTTTCCAAGGAAACCCAGAAAAGGAGCGTCATGGATGGTGGTTCGGTGTCCTTCACAGCATGCATGGAGGAGAGGAATAGTGGATAACATTGTCAGTATTCATCTCTGCTCTTGATGAGCAGGAATCTTTGGCATCATATTTGAATACCCTGGTCTCTATGGCAAGACTATGTCCTGATAGTTACAAATATTCAGTTTTTCTCATGACTATTACTAAATTTTCCATATTCACCAGATAACCTTTTAATCACATCTCCCTTGATTACAGAGAGAGAATAAACTCTTTATTCTACGAATCTTCTACTTCCTAGAATAGCTATTTTTTTTTCATTTTAACTTAATAAATTCACATTCTGATATCTTCTGCAGTCTCCTGTACAGTTTAGGTTTAATCAGTGTCACAGGACTCCTAAAAATTGTTGCCCTTCTGTCAGTTCACTTGCAAACACTGAGCTATCTGGGGATTTCTAAACTGGGATCTGAAACTAAGTCATGTTGGCCACAATTAGAAATCAAAACAAAAAGTTCTGTAAACAAAGTGAGAAACCAGTTTACTAAGAAGAAAGAATTGGGTCTGACTGATATCACAAGTGGATTTCAACACCCACCACTGTGTAGATGGTCCAACCATCTGAAATCCACAAAGGAGCATCTTCTCAGAGCCTAGAATAGTGTCAAATGTGGCTCAGACTTTGAAGTGAAGTGAAATATTCTTGCCTACATATCTCAATTTTACGGTGAACAAATAGTGTGTGTGTGTGTGTGTGTGTGTGTGTGTGTGTGCTCTCACCCAATGTGTACATTACTTTGGTATTTCCTGATGGCTGATCTGAAAATTGAACTAATACCAGCCCATACTTTTCACCAGTAGTGGGAAATTTGATACATACATTCGAACAATTAGAAAAGGAGAAGCAGAGTTGGGGTACCTCCGTTACCTGCATATCATATACCCTGAGCCTGATCTATAAAGCATCCTGGTGCAGGTATAAAAGAGTTTTGTCCTCATCTAGAGAGCTCCATTGCTGCCTCTATTATGCACAATTTATAATTGTGTCAATAGAATACCCCACTATTGGCAATTATATTGTACTCATAAGATTGTAGTTATGGGTCCTGGGGATGGAAAATCACACAGAAAGGTATCATTTATATCACATCATATCAAGGGTACATACTAGTAAAAGAGCTTTGAATGTTGATGTTGACTTAGTTTATCTGGCTGAGGTAATGTTTATAATCTCTCTTTTTTTTTTTTTTTATAGAGGCATGTTTTATTTATTTATTTATTTGTTTTGTTTATACATGCACTGGGTACAGTCAGAAACGCGGGAGGGTGAGAGAATTCACCAGAGCCAGAGCGGGGAGCAGAGCAGGCAGAAGGACCAAAGTACACTGCTGAGGGGAGCAGCGGGTGGCAGGAGAGGTCTGCGCACCATGTAGGGCCCTCCTCCGGTGGCCGGGGAGCAGCCGGGGATTGAACCCGTGCCGCAGAGGCCGCAGGCAGCTTCGCAACCCAGAGCTCAACCGCTGCGCCACCGGGGAGGCCCAATAATTCTCTTTTGTAAGTTATTCTTCCCCTGCCCCACTCAAGCAGTACTGTTTAGAAGGCAGTAGCCTGTGCTAGCCTGCCTGCTACTAAGGCCTGGGGAGAATCTACATAAATTATTTGGAATTCTTCTACATGGTAGATTTATCTTCTCTTTCCCATTTATAATTTTATCTAACCCATTACTTATTTATATCAGTCTGGACTTGTGGATATTTATGTTTTATTCTGGGCTATAATCCAATACAACTTTATTTTTTGCTCAAATTGCTCCAGCTTTGGCCAGTGAAATTATCCGGGCATGGAGGTATCTTCTCTATGCAAGATTTTAAACTACTTGTAAAATTTCTTTAAGTAGTCATAAAATGTTTGTATTTCATATTCTGATTTAAATTTTCCATTTTATTCAAATTATTGAATTCAAATATGTAAAGGGTTTTTTAAAGTCATCCTTCATCACCTTTTCATTTTTTTTTTCAGGGTCTATAAATATCCTCTCTCTGGTATTGACATTTGGTGTCTTCTATTTTTCTCTGTCATTCTTGCTTGGTATTTATCAATTTTATAAATCTTTTCAAAGAAACTGCTTTTATTTTAATTGATTTTTCTTTTTTTATGCTTTGAATCTTATTAAATTTTAGACTTTATTATTTAATTCCTGTGCTTGCTTTCAGTTATTTTGTTATTTTTTAATTTCTTCTTTTAAAGATTTATTTTCATTTATTTATGCATACAAGAACTGGGATCCAGGCCAGAGGTACAGAGTAGGGAGCATAACAGAAGATTTAGTGAAATACACTGCTGAGAGGAGCAGTGGGCAAGACAGGAAGGTCTGCTGCACCATGTGGGTTAGTTCCCTGGCCAGGATTGAACTCAGGTCACAGCAGGGCAGTAGTGTGATAGCCCTGACACACAACCACTCCCTACACCATCAGAGAGGCCCCATCTTTTTTAATTGATTGAGCTGGAAATTTATTTATTTGAAACTTCTTTTTGTACATAAGATTTTAATACTATTTTAATACTATAAGTCCCCTATAAGTAATGCTTTAGCAGTATCTTTCAGATTTTGCCAAGTTGCATTTTGTCTTTTTTAATTCAACATTTTTCATTGCCCTTGAGAATTATTTTGACTGGTGGATTAGAAGTGTATTTTAAATTCCCAGTGTTTAAAGATTTCTCTCATTTTTCTTTTATTAACTTTTAGTTTAATTCCTTTATTGTCAGAGAATATATTTTTCATGACTTCAATTCTCTTAGAGTAGTTAAGTTTGGTTTATGACCCAGTATATGATCTGTCTTGGTAAATGTGCATTTCAAAAGAATGTGTTTTCTGCTGTTGTTGACAGGAGTGCTTTATAAATGTCAGATTTATTTGATTGATAAAATTCAGGTTTTCTCCATTCTTGCTGATTTTTTATTTCTACTAGGTCTATTGCGCTATAAAAAGAGTTTGAAATTCCTACTCCTTTCTTTAAAAACAGGACTTACAAATTATAACTGGGCATTTGACTATCTAGCTAGAAGTCACATTCTCTAGAGTCTGCAGTCAAGTATGAACATGTGATCATCTGGCAGTGGAATATGAGTTGAAGTGATTATTGTCACCTTTGAGTTAAACTAAAAAAAATGGAAATACTTCAAACTTATCCCTTTCCTATTTATTTCACTGAAAAATGGGAAGAACTAGAGCAAAACCATCTTCCTCCCACACATGGGAACCACATGTTGAGGACAGCAGAATAGCCTTATACCGCCCACCTCTAGACTGTTGTGTGAGAAAAATATATATACTTTTATCTACATGTAAGAGATTATTGGGTGGGTTACTGCTCTTTGGTTTTTATGCTAATTAGAAAAAATGAATTTGATTTATATGTTACATCATGGATAAAAGTAAAAAAAATCATTGCAAGAGAATTGCTGAACTTAGGTAGATATAAGTATAAAAATGTGTTGTTTACATGTAAATAGCTGAAATTATGAAGGATATACAAAGGAATGACATATTAACATTAGGAGATACACTTAAGGAAGTTGGGAGAAAAATGAGATTAAGAAAACTGTACTCAAGGGACTTTATACATGCTATATTTCTTTAATTTTTGAAATACTCAAGCAAATACAAATTTTACAATTTGGCAAAACTTGATGGTAAACATGTATATTCATGAAAAACTTCTCTAAATTTATAATAAATGTTTTAAATATTTCACATCTAAATTAAAATTTAAGGGCCTCCCCGGTGGCGCAGCGGTTGAGCACTGGGTTGCAAAGCTGCCCGCGGCCTCTGCGGAGCCGGTTCGAACCCGGCTGCTTCCCAACCACTGGAGGAGGGTCCCACATGGCGCGCAGACCTCTCCTGCCACCCGCTGCTCCCCTCAGCAGTGTACTTCGGTCCTTCTGCCTGCTCTGCTCCCTGCTCTGGCTCTGGTGAATTCTCTCACCCTCCCGCGCTTCTGACTGTACCCAGTGCATGTATAAACAAAAAACAAACAAACAAATAAATAAATAAAACATGCCTCTATTAAAAAAAAATAATAATAATAATTAATTAATTAATTAAAATTTAAAATAGAAGTTTTACGGCCTCCCCAGTGGCACAGGGGGTTGAGCACAGCGCTGTGAAGCTGTCTACAGCCTCTGCAGTGCGGGTTCGATTCCCGGCCGGCCAGCGAGAATTCCACATGGTGCAGCAGACCTCTCCTGTCTTGCCCACTGCTCCCCTCAGCAGTGTATTTCAGTCATCTGCCTGTTCTGTTCCCTGCTCTGTCTCTGGTGAATCCTCTCACCCTCCTGCACCTCTGGCCTGTACCCCAGCTATTGTATAAATAAAAAATAAATTGTTAAAAAATAATAAAATAGAAGTTTTAGGCAGAAAGTGGTATTTTTTTGAAGAATATATAGCATTACAAAGTCATAGTTTATGAGTCTGTATTATTTTCAGTTGCTGTAACAAGTTCCCACAAAACTAACAGCTTAAAACAATACATATTTATTATGTAAGTATTGAGGGCAATAATTTAAAATAGGTTTCACTGGACTGAAATGAAGAGGATGGGATTTTATTTCCTTTATGGAGTTTCTAAAGGAAAACCCATTTTTTCCCAATTTTCTGATATCTAGAGGTTGCACTTATTCATTGGATCATGATCCTTTTCCATTTCATTTATTCATTTATTTTTAATAAATGTATTTATTTATTTTGACTGAGGTAACATTAGGCTTCTCTCCCACTACTGCCCCCATCAGGTAACACCATGGTAGTGCACCCACTACCCAATTACGCGTAGTCCACAGCATAGTCCATTGGGTTTCCTTTCCTCTTTGTTCCTGCCTCTCTCCCACCCCTTCCCACCTCTGGATCCTTCAGGTCAATAGTCAGCTAACAAGGGTTAGTTTTTGAACTTGTTTTTGAAAGGCCCTTCTTTGGATTCCACATACCAGTGATACCATTTGGAATTTATCTTTCTCCTTCTGATTTATTTCACTTAATATAATCCCTTCCAGTTCTATCCATGTTGCACAAATGGCATGAGTTTATCTTTTTTGATCTCTGAGTATTGTTCCAGTGGGGGTACCTAAGTTGTTACCATAACTTGGCTATTATAAATAGTACTACTATTAACTATTAAATACTGTTTACTATGTAAACATTGGAATTCAAGATGCCTTACAAATTAGTATTTTTGAATTTGGGAGGTATATGCCAGGGGTGGAATTACTGGGTCATATGGCAGATCCATTTTCAGTTTTTTGAGACACTTCCAAACTGCTTTCCACAAAGGTTGGATCAATCTGCATTCCACCAGCAATGCAGGAGGATTCCCTTTTCCCCTTATCTTCACCAACACTTTTTGCTTCTTCTCTTTTTGATGTGGGTCATTCTCACAGATGTATCTCATTATGATCTTGATTTGCATTTCCCTGAAGATAAGTAATGATGAACGTTTTTTCATGTGTCTAATGGCCATCTGTATGTCTTTTTTTTTTCTGAGAAATGCTTATTTAGTTATTCTTTCCCTTTCTTGAATGGTTTGTTCATTTTCTTTTTGTTCAGTTGTATGAGCTCTTTGTGGATCTTCTATATCAGTCCCTTGTCTTCTATATCAGTCCCTATATCAGTCCCTGGTGTACCAGTATTTACTCCCATTCAGTAGGGTGTCTTTTCATTTTATTTATCTTTTTCCCCCACCCACACCTATCTACATTTTAGTCACAGTTGCTTTCATTGTGCAGAAGTGCTTTAGTTTGATGTAGTCCCAGTTGTGTATGTTCTCTATTTTCCATGCAGTCAGGAGCAAATCCTTAGGATGTCACTGAAGCTTATGTAGTGAAATGTTTACCCTCTATATATTTTCTCTGTGCATTTTATGGTTTTAGGTCTTATATCCAAGTTTTTGATCCATTTTGAACTGATTTTTTAGTTGGAGTGAAGTAGTGGTGTGGTTCCATTATTTTGCATGCAGCTGCCCAGTTTTCCAACACCAGTTATTGAAGAGGATATCCTTGTTCCAGTGTGTTCTTGCCTATTTGTTGTAGATTAACAGTCCATATAGGTGTGGGTTTATTTCTGGGCTCTCAATTGTATTCCCTTGGTCTGTGTGTCTACCTTTGTTCCAGAACCAAGCTGTTTAAAATATTATGGCTTAATAATATATCTTGAGTCTGGAAGTTTAGTACCATCATTCTTCCCCTTTTTTGTCAGGATTCCATTGTCTATTCATAATCTTTTGTGATTCAATATGAATTTCATTAATGTTTGTTCCAGTTCTTGGAAAGACACCATTGATTTTTTTTTTTTTTTTTGGAATTGCATTGAATCTGTATATTGCTTTGGGTAGTATGGCCATTTTCACAATGTTGATTCTTCTAATCCATAAGCAAGGAATATTTCTCCATTCCTTTGTGTCTTCTATTTCTTTCAATAATGTCTCATGGGTCTCGCTGGTGGCCTAGGGATTAAATCTTACTGCTGTCACCTCTAAGGCCTGAGTTAGTCCCCAGCGGGGGAGCTGATCTACATTGTGCAGCAGACCTCTCCTGACTCTCCTGCTGCTCCCCTCAGCAGTGTATTTCAGTAGATCTGACTATTCTGGCCCCTACTCTGTCTCTGGTAAATCCTCTCAGCCTGGCACCTCTGGCCTGTACTCAGTTCTTATATGCATAAATAAATAAATCTTTTTTAAAAATAATAATGTCTTATAGTTTTCTTTATATACATCTTTTACCTCATTTGTTAGGTTTACTGTGCCACTGTTTATTTCAATCCATCTCGTTTGTTAGGTGTACTCCCAGATATTTAATTTTGGGAGGTGAAATTGTAAATCTGATCATTTTCTTAATTTTTTCCTCTTCTAGCTCACTGTTTGTATTTAGAAAATCAACTGTTTTGGGATGATGAGATAGTGTATAATATGTTGTGTATTGATTTTACACCCTACCACTTTGCTAAACCGACTGTTTTGATTCCTATTTTCTATGGAGTCTTGTGGGTGCTCTATGTGTATTATTATGTCAACTGTAAATAATGATACTTTTACTGTATTTGTTTTATCGCTTTCTCTTGTCTAATTCCTCTCGCTAGGCTCTCCAATACTATGTTGAATAGTAGTGGTGACAGTGGACATCATTGTATAAGATCTTAATGGAAAAGCTTAATGATATTAGCTTAACGATATTAGCTCTGGGTTTATTGTAAATGGCTTTTATTATGCTAATAAATGTTCTGTTTGTCCCCAGTTTAGTACAATTTTCATATGTCCCATAAGTTTTGGGAAGTTTGTGTCTTTGTCATCATTTGTTTCAAAATTTTTTAAATTTTTTTCTTTGATTTCCTCATTAACCCAATAGTCTTTCAGTAGTGTATTGTTCAATTTCTATGTATCACAAGATTTCTCTGCTTTCTTTTGATAATAGATTTCTAGTTTGATACATTAATGGTCCAAGAAGATGATTTCAATCTTTGTATGATTTCAATCTTTGTGAATTTGTTGATATTTGTTTTGTGACCAAGAATGTGGTCTATCTGGAGAAGGTCCTGAGTGCACTTAAGAAAAATGTATTTTTTTTATAGACATTTTAAAAATGTCTATTAGGTCCATGCAATCAAAGTATTTGTTTAAGGCTATTGTGCCACTGTTTATTTCAATCCATTAGTGAGAGTGGGGTGTTGAAGTTTCCTACTACAATTGTAAATTTTCTAATGTCCATTTCCATGATTGATCATAGTTGCCTAATTATTTTGGTGCTCCTTCATTTTATGAGTATATGTTAATAAGTGTTGTTTTCCTAGTGTATCTTTCCATTAGTCATTATATAGCGTACTATATAGTATTATATAGTGTCTCTTTCTGACTCTTCTTACCTTTGTTACATGGAAATCTATTTTGTCTAATATAGGTATAGCTATCCCTGCCTTCTTTTTGGTCCCACTAACTTGCATGGTTGTTTTCTAGTTCTTTACATTGATCTTATGTTTGTTGTTGGAGTTTAGGTGTGTCACCTGACTCAACTGGTTATTATGTCATTTAACTGGTGAAGTCAGTCCATTTACGTTTAGAGTGATTGTTGATATGTCATAGTCTGTTGCTGCCATTATAGTCTTAATTTCTGTGGGTCAGTCTATTTCTTTACTCAGTTATTTGTGTATGTTCCTCTCTTCAGTTTAGATATATAAGCTCCTTTCAGTATTTCTTGGAGGGCTGGTTAAGTGTTTGCAAACTTCTTGATTTTCTGTATATCTGAAAAGGGCTTTATTCCTCCCTTGCATCTGAAGGAGAGTCTTGTAGGATAAAGTATTCTTGGTTGGCAGTTTTCATCTTTAAGTATTTAAAATGTGTTGTTCCACTATTTCCTTGTCCATAGTGTTCTTTAGAGAAGTGTGATGTTAGCATGATCAAGGTATCTTTATATGTTATCTGCCCCTTGCCAGTTTCAACATTCCTTTCTCATCTTGAACTCTGGGAAATTTTATTATATGGCTTGGTGTAGTTCTCATTTTGTTTAGGTACCTCAGAGTTCTTTTAACTTCCTGGATTTGTAAATTTATTCCCTCCTCTGGGTTCAGGATATTTTCCTCTATAATTAAATACATTTTTTTCCTCTTTATCTGCCCCCTCTGGTATTCCCATCATTGTTATGTTGTCTTTCCTCATGGAGTCAGATAATTCTAGAAGTGTTTCTTCACTTTTTATGCTTCATTTTTACCTTTCTTTTTTCACGCTTGTTCTTTGTACATTCACATCTTCAAGTACAGTGACTCATTCTTCCATTGTTCTATTCTACTCTTGCACCTTTCTCCTGAAGTTTTCATCTCGTGTATTTTTTTTTTCTATTCTGAAATTCCATTGTTATCATAAAACAAGCTTCATTTTCTATCTTCAGTTCATTGACTTTATTTCTAAGGGCATTCATTCCGAGTTTTCTTGGCATTCTTCCATTGCTGTGAATTCTTTATCATGGAAATTTTTTAAACTTTATTGCTAACTTTATTTTCCTCATCCAATATTTGTCTTTGATATTATTTTTTAATTTATTTTTTATTTTATATATTTTTACATAATTTTTCATTTTTGCACAATGTATGCATTTTCATCTTGGTTATAGTCCCCATACAATTCCCACCCCCGTGTTTTGATCCTACTCCCTCCTCCCCTACCTGCTCTGTATCCAATAGAAAGACTATATCTTCCATGTCTTTAAAGTTGGATTCTAGAGTTTTGTTCTCGTGTTATTCCCCTAAGGATTCATGTGGACAGTTTTTCGGTTTTGTTTTCCTTATTATTTGCTTTGGGGCCCAGCTGCTGTTTATGGGGTTTTCTCTGCCTGTGGCTTCTTCTTCCCTTTAGTGGTCAGGAATCTCACCAGTCTGGGCGGGTGGCTGATAAGTTTTGCTGAATATCACGAGAGCTGGGTCCACTTTGGAACCTCCTGCAATGCAGAGCCACTCACCTGCATGAGTGGGTGCTGTGGGGTTTTGCTGAAAGTCATGAGGACTGTGGCTAAGCTGGCATCTCCCCAGCATGGGTCCAAGGTCTCCCTTTCTTTGTCTTTAAAGCCAGCAATGGGGCCTCCCCTGGTGGCGCAGGCAGTTGAGCACTGCGCTGTGAAGCTGCCCACAGCCTCTGAAGCACTGGTTCTATCCCAGCCAGCTGGCGAGGGTCCCACATGGTGCGGCAGACCTCTCCTGCAGCGCCCGCTGCTCCCCTCAGCAGTGTATTTCATCAGTCTGCCTGTTCTGTTCCCTGCTCTGTCTCTGGTGAATCCTCTCACCCTCCCACACATCTGGCCTGTATCCCAGTTCTTGTATAAATAAATTAATTAATTAATAAAATAAATAAATAAAGCCAGCAATGACAAGTAATGTTGTTCTCAAAATGACTTACCTTTCTAATTACTTTGTCTCTTCCGATTTGAGAACTATATTATTACATTGGATCCACATTGGATAATATCTTAATCTTTATGTCATCTAATTAACAATGTTAATTTCACCTGCAACCTTAATTCTCCCTTGTGTTGTATCATAAAATATTCACAGGTTCTGGGGATTACAATGTGGCCAATTTTGGGAAGTCATTATTCTGCCTACCAGAGTCCAGCAATATTATTTATTGACAAGCAATAGAAAGTATCATTAATTTAAGCAGATAGGAAATGTATAACATAGATAAAATTTAGTTCATAGAATTACAAAAAAAACTGAATAATTTTGTATTGGAAAGGTTTTGCAATAGAATAACTCTGGAGATCTATAAAATAGGAATAATTATAAATCTTTTTTATGGACACTGGTATCTTGATCAGTCAACTCCAACTATGTTTTATTCTTATGCTACCACAACACTCAGATTCCAGAGAGAGATACAATATGACTAGCTTATATTGAAAAATGTATCCACTCCTATCCAGAGCTGGAATGAGCACCTTGATTAAAGGATCCCTAAAGATTGTAACCAAAGAGAGGGGGTCATTTCTCAATGTAATAAATAGTATTACCAGAAAGATGAGAACTACATGTTAGGCAGGCAAAATAAGAGATATCCAACTGTAGCAGAGAAACATTTTTGGATAATAGTAGTTTCAACTAGGTTGTAGTAGAATCATAATAAATAATATATTTTAAGACTAAATTTAGTTTAGCTAGCAGATAGCACTCACAGGATAAAAAAAGGAAAGTAGGTTCTGGATAGAGAATGTCCGAGAATGTCCAGGTGAGATATTTTATCCAGTGTCACAGGGAATAGGGAATATGTAGCTATCAGATGTTTTTGGATAAGAGAATATGATTGGAACTATAATTAAGGAGTCTTAGGATAATGACTTTGAGAGCAAATGAAATAGAAAATTAGATTGAGAGATACAATATGCTACTAATACTCTCTCCTGCATAGGAAATTGAACATACAATTAGTGAAAAAATAGTCTAATTTCCTAGAAATCAATAATTTCTTCACATCTTTGGGGAGTGAGACAAGATTCTAAATGTTCTGTGATGAAATATCTAAAAGCCTCTACACACAGGCTCAGCTTAACTTCTTATAATGACAACCACAGAAGCAAGCACACACAAAACCTTCTTTATTCTACTCTTCATTTTTGTCTATCAACCCCCATAATTATCTCATTGTTCTTCCTATTTGGTAGTCATTTTTCCCAGTCATTCAGTAAAGGAATTATACATTCATCCAAGCTATATTCTTAACTAGAACATCCTTCACACAAAATTGAGAGGTGAATTTCAAGGAAGTATTTACAGAGTCACACATTTGAAGATTTATACTTAGGCTTCATAAAGAGAAATTATTAAAACAAGTTATTTATAGATTAAAATTGTATACAACTTACATACATGGTGAAGATAAAAAGGATTCCTGGTCAGAACAATTACTCAGGAATACTGGAAGCAATGTGAAACTCAAGCTGTGAAACTGAAAAGGAATGTGAAGTATTAACAAGTACTATCAATGTGCCATCATCATTGCCTAGAAATATTTTTCTCTTGCCTTTGAAACATCAGCCATTTTTATCTGGATTATAACAGCTCCTCTTCTGTCTCCCTTGTTTTGCTGGCCGGTGGAATATATGAGTCATTTCACCATCTGGGCTAGAGGAAAGGGAGATGTATGGCTGAATAAAGCTGAATATTATCTGCATAATGATGGCTGTGCAGTCCAAAATATCACTCTTTTTCAGTGTCCTCATGTAGACTTAGTTGCTCTCCAAAACAAAATTAGGGGTTATTCTACAAAAGCAATTTCTGACTACTCATTCCCAACTCTAGACAACATTTTCAAACTTTTGGCAATAGAAAGCCCAGAGAACAATGATCTTTCAAAGGTTTGGTAAGGGACAAAAAGACTGAATTAAATTAATTCAGCAAAATATACAGTGCCATATTTTTTGAAGTGGTATTCAAAATTCTAAAAATAGGTAATGCAAGACTCTGCTTCGAGGTAGAATCAGGGTTGTGCAAATATTTCAAATTTTCAACTTGTGTATATTCTGATAAACACTAAGATACATGCTGGAAAAAAATACATGTTGCCCTCACAGATTTTGTAGATGAGTAGGAACAAACATATAGGCCATCTGTAATATAAATGTATTTACATATTTCTGTTATATGTGAATACATTTCTGGGACTATGAGATCTATATCTAAAACATGGCAACACAGATAATCAAATTTTGTTTGCATAAGATTAGAACATTTTCCTTTTCTATAGAGTTAATGTAAGCCATGTACTTAAATGCTCTATATTGTATTTTTTATAGAGAGATTTATGTTCTATTTTCAATTTTCAAAATATGGTTAAGAATTTCAGTTATACCAAGAAATAAACCTACTAATAAAATATTGATAGTAACCTGTGTACCGACAAGCATTGCTTAAAAAAGATGACAGAGGCAATGAAGAATCTGTTGACCAAGTTATGTAAGGGATAGTTGGAAGAACAGATAATGTTAACTGTGAAAAATAGATACCATTGGTATACATAAAGTCTCAGAAATTTAGAGCTGAAGTAGATCCTATTAGGACAATTTTATTCAACTATTTCATTTTGCAAAGATAATAATATGGTAAATTCTTCTTGTTTATGGAATTAGTGGTAGATCAGGATTACCACTAAAATCTCACAAAAGTTCAGTGTTCTTTCTCCATTATCATATTGTATTTCTATGTCATCTCTCTTTAAATTTAGGAAATGCTATCACCATCATCATTATCATCATTGACATTTATTGAAAGTGCACTATATGATGGCTGATTATCTAAGCATTAAACTATCTCCTTATACTTCACAGTAACACTTCACAGCCGATGTTGTTATAATCTTCATTTATCAGCTGTAGAAAAAAATATTAAAGAGGTTACCCAGTGTAGGGGGAATGATTTTCAGGCTTCTCTGCCCTCCCACCATTAGGATTGCATGCCTGATGGAGGGCATCTAAATTTTGTTATATTGTTATATTTTGTTGTATTGTTTATTTCTGTGGGCCATGGCTGCAGTATTTATGTATTTTCCAAGAGAAGGAGAGGAGAGAGAACAGGAGAGAGAAAAGGAGAGACAGCACCAGAGAGCCCAGCAAAGAGTGAAGATTCCCCAGGGACTGAGAGGGCTCCGGGCCTCCTGGCCCCAGGAACCCTTGCCTGCTGTGTACCTGGTTGCTGTTCTACATGTAAAAGCTCAATAAAAGCCTGAGAAAGCCACCGAGGGCTCCAAGACTCTCCTTTACCCGTCTGCTCAGATCATAGAGAACCAGCTCTGTGCTTTCCTGGCACTATACCCAGTTAATAAGAAACAAAAATAGGCATCAAATATTGGTCCAAATGCAGTATCTAAATGAAACTTTTAACAACAGTGTTCTATTTTGAATAACTAGTCATCAGGTCTAGGATTCACGCGTAGATGTTGTAAGAAGGAAGATTGCACCTTCTGTGAGGAGGAAATTTCTAATATTCCACTTCTAACATTTCAGAGTAAGAATGAATATCCATTTCATTGAGCTCCACAATACTGTGAATGTTGAAATGGACCTTGGGGAAGAATTCCTGCATTGAGTAAGAAACTGGATCAATTGATATCAACTCTTTATTATAAATCTTCAGATTTTTTATCCTTTCACACAATCACCTGATATGTTGCTATAAACCTTACAAAATGTATGCATTCTGTACTTATTGCAATTAGAAGAATATATTTTCTAAAGGTATCTAAACATTTACATTTCTAAAAGTTATGCTGAATCTTGGTTCTGAATATTAACTACATGCTCTGAAGTAGAAATTTGTCATTTGACTGCCTAGAATCTGAACCTCCTTCCTGTTTGAGGAATTCCCTATCACATAAATCTTAAGGAGAGGCAGAGCTTCCATTACAGTAGCAGCAAATGCTCGAAATCTGCTTTCTTACCCACTACTGGCATGTGATTGAGACTCTAGTATTTAGATACCCATCCAAAGACTTTGACTCAGAAGCTAATGATTTAAAGAAGCATGGTCAGGGAAGAACAAATCTCGCCACAATAGCAGCCAATTTTGAGTGGCAGAGTTGCCAGGAACACCATTCTAAGTTGGTGTAGGCTGTATTTTTCAGTGTTCTACGGGTGGCAGTGTCCTCACCAACCTTTTTATGTGGCATACCTCACTCAGGCTATGATACTACATGCCTAGGCTCTATTCCTGCCAGCTTCCAAAGCTTGCTTTCTGAGTCTTCTCTACATTTCTGAGAACTACCAAAAGTCTTTGCAATAATTTACCTTTCCTCTTCAATGAATCAGTGTTAGTTACTTACATGTTAAACTGATATGTTCCCCTTCGTAAGGAAACAGAATCCATCACTTTCAGTCTAACTGTATTGTTTATTTATCTTACAAATATGAGATTCATTCAAAATTAAATGAAACCCTGCTATTTTTGGTGCTCTGTGCTAGGCAATGCACATTTTCAGCAATATGATCCACAGAATGTCCTCTAGGCTTGAACACTCTTTTTATGTAAAAGAGTATGTCCAAAACAGCATACTGGTTCCTCTTTCCTTAAATTGCATGGAAATATTAAATAAAATTTAAAAACTGAAACCTAAATTACAAATACAATGGAAGGACATCAGTGAATGATTTTTTTGAAGTGCTATATCAATGCTAAATAATTAGTACCAACTAAAGAATAGATTTTGAGTTGTACAACTGAAGATCATCTAAGCTAGTACCATTCTGTAGAAATGGATTTTAAAGAAGTTAGGAAAATTGCCCAATGTCAGCCATCTATTTGTTTCTTACAAAGGAATGGCCTTTCATTAAACCCGTGGCTTTAAATTATCAAATTATAAAATATTTTCAGTAAAACATTATTGATATTTGTTCTAGCTTAGATGATCACATTATCATCTGAACAATTCACAAACTGGGAAAAGTGGAAATGATGACTCAATTTATTTGTACCATTGAGCTTAGCCTATAATTGGTAATTTGGAAAATTCTCCTAAGATCTTGAGATATTTAGGGGCCTCCGTGGTGGCGCAGGCAGTTGAGCACTGCACTGTGAAGCTGTCCACAGCCTCTTCAGCGCGAGTTCGATCCTAGCCAGTCAGCGAGAATCCCACATGGTGAGCAGACCTCTCCTGTCTCGCCTGCTGCTTCCCTCAGCAGTGTATTTCGTCCTTCTGCCTGTTCTATTCCCCGCTCTGTCTCTGGTGAATCCTCTCACCCTCCCGCGCATCTGCCCTGTACCCGGTTCTTGTATAAAAATAAATACAAATCTTTAAAAAAAAAAAAGAGAGAGAAATTAAAAAAAAAGATATTGAGATATTTAGAATTTTAAATAACATCTAAGCATAGAAAATCAAGGATTTAGGCTCTTCTGGAGTAATCATTGTATCAGTATGGTAAATAAACTTCATCTCTCTGTATCATTGCAGGGTGATTTGTAATAACTATGTTCTGATTCATGAACAAAGTCTGATATGGGCATGGAGTAGGAGGTGACATCATAGAGTCAAATTTTTTTCCTTCTTCTGTCACTGTGTAAATGCCTTTTCATATGATGTAATCTTAGTGTTTATTTTGGCTTTTATTTGTCTTCCTCTAAGGGTCAAGTTTCCAAAAGCATCTTTACCACTGATGTCATCAAATATATCATCATTTTTTTATGTATTTTATTGTTGCAGGTCTTATAACTAAGTCTTTATTTTATTTTGATTTTTTTTAAAGATTTATTTATTTATACAAGAACCAGGGCACAGGCCAGATACGCGGGAGGGTGAGAGGATTCACCAGAGACAGAGTGGGAAACAGAATAGGCAGACTGACGAAATACACTGCTGAGAGGAGAAGGGGCGAGACAGGAGAGGTCTGCCTCACCATGTGGGATTCTCGCTGGCAGGCGGGGAATCGAACCCGTGCTGCAGAGACTGTGGACAATTCCACAGTGCAGCGCTCAACCACCTGCGCCACCAGGGAGGCCCCTTTAATTTATTTTTATGCCTGTAGTTAAAGATCAATCCAACTTCATTCTTTTACACGTGGTTGTCCAGTTTTTTCAGCATCATTTGATAGAGTCTCTCCTTTCCCCGTTGTATCATTGTGGCTCCTTTATCATGTATTAAGTATTGATATATATGTGGATTTATTCTGGACTTTTTATTGTGTTCCATTGATCTATGTATGTATTTTTATTCTAACCCCACATTATTTTAATTATTGTTGTTTTATAGTATAACTTAAAGACAGGTAATGTGATGCTTTCTTTCCTCTCCTCTTTGCTCAGAATAGTCCTAGCTATTTGAGGCTTTCTATGGTTCCATGTAATTTTTAATATTTTTATTCAGTTTCTTTGAAGAATTATTGGTAGTTTTAATGGAGGTTGCATTCGATTTATATATTTCTTCTGGTAAATAGTCGTTTTAAATATATTTATTCTTCCCATCCATGAACATGGAAAGTCTTTCCTTCACCTTATGTCATGATTTATATCCTTAAATAACGTCATGTGGTTTTCATTGTTTAAGTCCTTCACCTCCTTAGGTAGCTTAGTTCCTAGGTATTTGATTCTTTTGATGCAATTGTGAATGTAATTATTTTCTTAATTTATCTTTTCATTCATTGAGACAGAAATAAATTTTAACAAAAAAAAAAATCAATGGCAGAATGTAACTGATGGAATAGGGAGAAAAAGTTAAAAACTCAAGGATACTTGGAAGGAGACCTAGAATAGGTAGAAAATTAGTAAACTTACAGTACTACAGTCATCCTTGTTATTTCAGAAAGCTAGGTATTTAACTATGAAAATGAGTAAGACACATAACTAAAAAATAATTATCTAAAGTTTTAACTCAGTGCTTAGAAATAGAAATATACTTTAAGTCACACATAATTTTAAATCTTAGCATATTCAAATTGTAAAAAGTGAAAAGAAACAATAAAATTAACTTTGATGTATTTTAATTAATTCAACATACCTAAATAATTGCATTTTTAACATGTAATCAATGTAAAAATTGTAAATAAGGTGATTTTTTGTGCTAAGATTTGAAATGTGCTGTCTATTTTATACTTCCACACATCTAAATTAAAACTATGCATATTTGAGGTATTCACTTGCCCCATGTGACTAATGGTATCTATACTGGACAATGCAGCTGCATATAAAATTCTGTTAGGAAAAATAAAGCAGGGCCTCCCCTGGTGGCACAGCAGTTGAGCGCTGGGCTGCAAAGCTGCCCACAGCCTCTGCAGCTCCGATTCGATCCCCAGCCGCAGGTGAGGGTCCCACATGGCACGCAGACTGTGCTGTGCCCGCTGCTCCCCTGCTGTGCCCGCTGCTCCCCTCAGCAGTGTATTTCGTCAGTCTGCCTGTTCTGTTCCACGCTCTGGTGAATTCTCTCACCCTCCCGTGCTTCTGACTGTACCCAGTGCTTATATAAATAAATAAATAAGTCTTAAAAAAAAGAATAAAAGAAAGCATCCAAGTCTATTTCCAAAAAATAGAAAATTAAACAGACTAATAATGAATATGAAGATTGGATCAATGATCAACAATCTCTTCCAAAAAGGAAAACTCAGAACTAGATGGGGTCACTGGTGATTTCTAAAGCCAATTCTTCTCAAATTCTTCCCAAAAAATAAAAGAAAGAAATATTAAAATTAAAAAACATTTTGTAAGACCAGTATTACCCTGACATCAAATTCAGATAAGAAGACTACAGGAAAAGAAAATATCCCTGATGAACTGAAAAGCAAAAATCTTTGGCAAGGTATTAGCAAACTGAATCCGATAATATACTGGAAGGATCATACACTGTGATTAAGTGGGAATTACCTAAATTTAAATCTAAAGGAACAAAATGGGCAGAGAGAGAAATATAGTACATATCCACTTGAGACTTTACTTATGAGATCGCAAGAAGTGAACAATTCTTCACAACCCTACCTCAAAGATATGGAAGATTTTTCCTACCAAAGAGAGTTCAAATTTGCTATAAAAAAAAAAAATCAAAGACATGGAAGTAAATGCAGAAAGGCAAGTCAGTGATACAAGAGAACTGATAAAAACTAATTAAAGATATGTAACAAAATTCAAAAAAATGAATGAGCTCAGAAATAAAATTAATGAAAGAAAGTAGAAATTGAAGCTTTAAATAAGAAAGAGATTCAAGAAGTGAAGAGCTAAATCAATGCAATAAAAAATTCTAAAGACAGTGATGGAAGCATAATAGCACAAATGGAGGATTGAAATAGAGATTTCAGATACAGCAATGCAGAAAAAACCCAGGTTAAATAAGAGAGAGAAATACAACACAAAAAAGAAAAGTCTTATTTCGCTGAGCATGATCCCTTCCAGCGCCATCCATGTTGCTGCAAATTGCATGTGTTTATCTTTTTTGAATGCTGAGTAATATTCCACGGTATATATGTACCACATCTTCTTGATCCAGTCATCTATTTTTGGGCATTTGGGCTGTTTCCAAAGCTTAGCTATTGTAAATAGAGCTGCTATAAACATAGGGGTGCAGGTGTTCTTTGGAATTGATGTTTCTGTGTCCTTTGGCGAAATAAGCCAGAAAGAAAAAGAAAAATACCGGATGGTCTCACTCATAGCAGGAATCTAGAGAACTTAAATAAGGGACCAGGGAAAATGAAAAACTATAAGATAGTGAAAATCAAAATCAACAAAAAACTATGAACCAGAGACAGTTTTTGGGGAGTGGGGGGTGGGAGGGGAGGGATTGGGGTCAGAATGGGGGGGTTGCAAATGTATGGGGGATATAAAAATAAAATTTATTATAAAAAAAAGTACCCAAACAAATAAATTTACTAGTTTTGTAAAAATGCTTATGAAATTACCCATCTTTCTGAAATAATCTTAGACATACTTATTTACCAGGTTACTAGAAAACAGTGGATACTTTTACATTCATGAAACTAACAATGACTTACTTAAATCTGGCCAATCGTGCATAGTCTTAATTGACAGCAAGACTTAAGATGACAAAAAGTGTTTAAAAAGACTATGTTGAACTGAACCAACTGGGTGGAAGTAACTATTCAAAGGCCTTATTTTCCAAGGAAAAGTATTGTTTAGAGTAACAAAATTATATCTCTAATTAGGTATGTTGTAAAGTTGTTCAAAAAGTAACTCAAACTGTAACAGGGTGGTCCCCAGGAAAGGGGGAGGTTCCCTGCCCCACCCAAGGGAGGGTGGAGCTGAGCAGGAAGAAGAGAAGCAGCAGAAGAGACTGAGGAAGGAAGGAAGCAGGATGGAGCCAGGAGACCTGGAGGAGACGCGTGGAGCCTAGAGACATGTGAAGAAACTGCACTTGTCTTTTGGTCGTGGACTGGGTGACACAGATGTGGGGGAGACCCATGGGGATGTGACAATGGCAGCTTTTATCTTGATGTTGATTTTGCTCTTTTCCTTCCGGGCTTGTCTGGTTGTTTCTGACCCTTTTCTGTGGGTCCCCACTGGAAGATGCTTTAGACTTGTGGCAGGCTTTGGGGCCTTGCTCTGCGCCATTGCCATATGGATGGACTTTTACCCACGAGGGGATGGGTAACTTTGGGTGCTTCATTTAGAAACTAGACTCTTTGCCTTACCTGTATTGTTTCCTAGTTTTATTAAAGTTCCTTCCCATTAAAGTCTCATATGTTTTGTGTTGATGCGGCGGATGGCAGAACCCATTTAGAACAGGCAGGTTTGTGGGGTTTTGGGCTGCCCCTCTCCCTGTCCTATAACAAAACAAGTTTTGTGAATGGAAATGTAATAGTCAAGTCATGTTCTGCTTTAAAGTACAGTGAATTAAAAAAAAAAAAGTATTAACAAAAAAAAAAAAGTCTATGCAGAAGAAGCACTAGACAAGATTCAACATTCTTTAATAATAAAAACACTCAATAAAATGTGAATACAATGAATATACCTCAACATAATAAAGACCATATATGGCAAACCCACAGCTAACACATATTAAATAGTGAGAAACTGAAAGTTTGTCATCTAAGATCAGATACAAGACTAGGATGTTAATTTTTACCACTACTATTCAAATAGTATTGGGTGTCCTATTTGGGGAAAAATAGGCAGGAAAAAGATAGCAAAGGAATTCAAACTGGAAAAGAAATGAAACTACCAAGATTTGCAGGCAACATGATTATATACATAAAAAGCCTGAACAATCCCACCAACAAACTATTAAAAAATAAATCAAGTAAATTAGTGGGCTATGTCCCGACCCGCGGGATTCGTAGGCACGAAAAGAGAAGGGCTGAGGATTGAAATGAGGAGCTTGAGACAACTTGACGCTAGCGGTTGCTTCTTTATTTTTTCTTTAACTTCTCTACTTTTCCCTGTCTTTCTACCTTCCCTGGCCTTCTCTCTGCTCCTCTTGCAGTAACCCCCTGACCTTCTGGTGGTTCTCTTGGTACCACCAGAGATGGTACCAGAGATGGTAGCTCCTCCCATCATACCTCACAGTCTCATTTGATTAACAGGAAAAACCTGTGGTTTCTCAGAAGGCGAAATGGTAAAGCGAAACTTAATTGATGGCACATGTCGCGCAACACTGCGCATGCTCCGGACAGTGCTACAAAATCAATATATAAGTTACATACTTATATGCAAAAATGAACTAGAAATGAAATAAATTAAGAAAACAATCTCAATTATAATCACATTAAAAAGAATTAAATACCTAGAATTTTATTTTTTTTTAATTTATTTATTTATACAAGAACCAGGGTACAGGCCAGATGCATGGGAGGGTGAGAGGATTCACCAGAGACAGATCAGGGAACAGAATAGACAGATGGACCAAAATACACTGCTGAGGGGAGCAGCAGGCGAGACAGGAGAGGTCTGACATGCCATGTGGGACCCTCGCCGGCCGGCCGGGATTGAACCAGCATTGCAGAGGCTGTGGACAGCTTCACAGCGCGGCGTTCAACTGCCTGCGCCACAAGGGGAGGCCCTACCTAGAAATTTAATTTAATAAGGATGGTAAAAGACCTGTACAAGGAAAACTATAACATGTTGTTAAAATAAGTAGATACAGAGAAGGGAGAAGCTATTCCTTGCTCATGAACTGGACATCATTGTTAAAATGGTCATCTCACACAAAGCAATCAACAGATTCAAAAGCAATATATAGATTCAATATATTTTTTAAAGTTTTAATGACAGTCTTTAAAGACATCAAGCAAAAAAGAGTGAAATTTATATGAAAACACAAAAGGCCCCACATAACCAAATCCATTCTGAGGAAAAAGATCGGAATGGAGATATAACACTCCTAGACTTCAAACTATACTACAAAGCTATAGTAATCAAAACAGTATTGTGGAGATAAAAACTGACACAAAGTACAATATAATAGAATTGAGAGCCTGGAAATAAGCCTACACTTATTTGGACAGTTAATTTATGCAAAGGAGCCATAAATATACAATGGAGAAAAGAAAGTCTCTTCAACCAATGTTGTTGGAAAACTGGAAAGTCTTTTCAACAAATGGTGCTGGAAAACCACAAAAGAATAAAAAATGAACTCAAAATGAGTAAAAGATTTGGAGTAAAGGCATAAAACTATAAATACAAAAAAAGGTTAACAGGCAAAACACTCCATGACATTGGCCTCAGAGATGTCTTTGGAATCAACTCCAACAGCAAAGGAAACAAAAACAATCACAAGTGAAACTTCATCAAACTTACAAGCTTCTGTACAGCAGAAAAAAACAAAACAAAACAAAAAACTGATATTAAAACAAAAAGCCACCCTCCTGAATGGGAGAAGATATTGCACATCATATTGATGACAAGGGGCTAGAATCCTTCAACTCAGCAAAAAGTAAATAAATAACCTACTCAAAAATGGGTAGAAAAATTAAATATATACTTCACCCACAAAGACATACAGATGGCCGACAGGTGTATGAAAAAATGTTCATCATCATTTATCATCATAGAAATTCAAATCAAAGTCACAAGGAAACATCATCTCACACCTGTAAGAATGGTCCAGTTCAAAAATAAACAAAAAACAAAAGAAACAACAACAGATACAATAATTGTTGGCAAGAGTATGTAGAAAAACAAATCTTCATATACCTTTGGTGTAAATGTAGACTGGTCTAGGCTAATCCATCCACTATAAAAACAGTATGTAGATGTAGGCCAAATGAAATTAAAAATAAGGTTTTTTTTACACCTTCCTGCCACTGGTGTGGATGCCAGGGCCCAGGTAAATGGACACTGGGCACATGTGCCTATGATTATGGACACCCAGGCCCAGGGAGCACAAGGTATGCATGTGTAAATGCTTGCACCTGTGCCAAGAGGCCAGGGCTAAAAGGGCAGCATCACTCTGAGATGGGATGACGGCCTCTCCAAGGTGAGACCACGAGACAACACAAGATGGAGAACACCAGAGATCAAGGAGAACATCAGAGAATAGTGAAAAAGAAAGCTGGTCTGTCTCCTGATTCAGTATTAAAGTCCTGTAACAATCCACTGAAGGCTCCAAAATTATCTTTTCATCTGCAAGAACTGAAAATGAACCTACCCAGACTGGGCATAGTCAACAGGATAGTTTGATGAAATAGTGTATGGAGGCCTCTGAGACATAGGGGGGAATTGAGGGGTGGCCAGCCTCCTCTCCCAGTGGGCACCTCCCCATGAATGGCCAGAGGTAGATTGATGCCTGTGGCAGTTGAAACAGACCCTGTGTAGAAGAGACCTTGGACAGATAACAGTGTTGCAAGGTGGCGGGGTGGGGGATGGGTGTTTCTTATAAGTCTGTGAGGGTCTATGCAGAGAAAAAAGACAAGGTCTGGCAACTGAAGGATGAAACACAGGCCCTGTGAAAACATGTATGGTTTTTGGACAAAGAGATCCAGAGAGATTGACTCACCACTCCAGAGATGCCAGATTGCTTCTCCAGAGAGAAGGAAGAGGCTGTCACCTTGCCCTGGGCTGGCCTGCTGGTGGCAACCAACCTGCCACTCTAAAGGCACCAGACTAATTCTCTGGAGAGCAGGAGGAGGCTGGCCCCATGCTCTGAACTCGCCAGGTGGTGACACAGAAAATGAAACATCAGCAGCCCATGGCCCTGGGGGGGTGGGGGGGGTCGGCGGCTGAGCCACCTCAGATGGTCAAGTTCACCACATATTGCCCATACACCCAAGCAGAACTGGTGGACTTTCCGTCAGAAACCGGGAGAGCCCTGACAGCTTATCTGCGGCATTTGTGGGACCTGGGAGTCATTTGCACAGCACAGGAGATGGAGAAATTGGTCTCAGTGGCCCTGCAGCCACCGTTGAGACGGAGGCTGCAGAACAGCCGGCAGTAGGGCCAGGGTACCACTCTGTTGGAAGGGGTAATGGCCGCCGTGTGAATGGTATGGGCCAAGGCAGGAGATGTGCCAGAGATTGAGTAAGTGGCAAGCAGTCGCTGAGCTTGTGCAAGTACTTCGTGAACTGGAAATGCAGCGGGCCACCAGGCCACGTTTAATGTGAATACTCATGTGCCGGAGACCAGCTCCAGTGAGCAGGGCTGAGGACAGGCACTGAAAGAACTTGGAAATAAAGAACTGACAGACACAAAATAGGGTTTAAGAGAAGTGGGACCCAGGGCCTCTCATTCAAGGCTCAAGTGTCCCGAGTGCCAGGTGCAACTCATTTTTATCGATACAAACAGCCCCCCTCCCCTCTATGTTAGTTATTTTTTTTTAATTAATAAATTTTATTTTTATATTCCCCATACAATTGCAGTCCCCCCATTCTGACCCCAATCCCTCCCCTCCCGCCCCCCACCCCCCAAAAAGTGTCTCTGGTTCATAGTTTTTGTTGATTTTGATTTTCACTTTCTTATAGTTATTCATTTTCCTGGTCCCTTATTTAAGTTTTCTAGATTCCTGCTATGAGTGAGACCATCCGGTATTTTTCTTTTTCTTTTTGGCTTATTTCACTGAGCATGATCCCTTCCAGCGCCATCCATGTTGCTGCAATTTGCATGTGTTTATCTATGTTAGTTATTACACAATGGATATTTCTCTTAGAATTTGGCTTGTCTGGACACATTCACTGCCAAGGTTCTGCTTTATCTGGTATATTCTACTCCCTTTCTAATCTTGCCTGTTTCTCAGGCTTAGCTTTGCTGACACAAGAAAGGACATCTCGGGCTGGACATGGGCCAGTCTTCCAGCCTGTACTGACCAGTTTTTCATACATGACCTTGACGTTCTCCTTGTCTCAGCACTTCACGCCGTAGGGGTCTCCAACACTCATGACAAGCATTTTACATCGGGAATGAGGGATTTGGTACTGTAAATTGTCCCTCCATCCTCATTTGGGTCCCTTATGGCGATTCTGGCACCCTCCAGGGGACACTGAGTACATGATGTCACCACATGGCAGCCAGTCTGGGTGAATTCAAGAGCTGGTGCTCTCAGAAAGGAATACAGGCTATTGGCGAAAAGAATGTCAAAAAAGGCAAGAAAGCCTCTTAAAGTCACAGAATCTCTGAAAGCCACCCATACCAGATGTGGACTGATCTAGTGAAAGCAGCTATAGATCATGCTAAACTACACGCATGTCCCAGTGCATGTTTGTTAGAGTTCTGGGGACAATGGTGAGAGACTCACACCCATGACAACACGGGCTGCTGGGAAGCGAAAATCTGGGAACTCCAAGTCCTAGGCACGTGCCCTGTGCCTGGAGAACCAGTTGCTGTTGATCCAGGCCCCAGGGGGATGCCCTGTTTGCTTTCAAATAGGGTGAAGCCAAGGGATCTATCCACAGTGGAATGGGCAGTGTAAAGTCCAGGAATGGACACGTAGCAGGTTTTTTGATCCAGCAGACCGGGTAAAGGAGGAGTCAGAGTCCTCAGTGGCTCTTTGCAAGTCTTATATTGGGATTTAGCAGGTACACGGCAGGCAGGAGTGCTGGGGGGCCAGGAGACTGGCAGTCCTCCCAGGCCCCAGCAAATCTTCACTCTATCTGGGCTCTCTGCGTTCTCTCTGCTTCTGCTTCTCTTGCTTCTCTCTAAGCTTCTCTTTCGGCTTCTACTGGCATCCCCGTGACACCACCCTTAAAAGCACAGTCTCAGCCCGGGTGAATCCCATCTACCTATGCCCACCCCCTATTCTAGGTGCCCGCCATCAGGCATGCATTCAGGACCACAAGTATCCATCATCTATCCTGATGGCGGGAGGGCAGAAAAGCCTAACATTTTTCCTTACCCTACAGGCAGGAACTGGAGGCCACATGTGAAGCTTGCTACCCACTGATCCCCGACCATAAGCAAAGGGTTTTGGACTTAGTGGATACAAGGGCAGAATTACTCTGTTATATGGGAACCCAGAGAAATTTCAGAGGTCTGTTTGTTATGTTGGTGACTATGAAGGCTGAGTGTCGGAGCAACAGCCGTGAGATTACCCCTGGGGATTGAATGATTATTCCTAAAGGAGTATGAAGCATGTGTATCACCAATCTTAGAATGCATCCTGGAGATGGATGTACTACATGGCTCATGGCTGCAGACCACAGACAGAGAAGGTCAGGATACCTGGCAGCTCTTGGCGTGTGACAGTATCTTGCTGAGTTGAACAAAGTAGTTCCCCCTTCATATATAGCAGTGCCTTCAGTAGCAGACTTCACAAGTTATTGGCCCCAGCCAGATGATTCATCTTTTATGCCCCTAGATTGTTATGCCCTAACACTTCAGTGGACTGGGGCTAGAGAGCATGAGGTGCACGTGTGTAAATGCTCACTCTTGTGCTGAGAGACCAGGGACAAAAGGGTGGCATCACTCAGACAGGACTACAGCTATGGGGCACCACTCTGAGGTGAGACCATGAGGTGTGGAGAATGCCAGAGAGAGAACACCAGAGAAATTCTGAGAAAGCTGGTCTGTCCCCTAATTCAGCACTAAAGACCTGTAAAAATATACTACTGATGCCTCCAAAATTATCTCTTTGTCTGCAAGAACTGACAATGAAGCTACCCAGACTAGGGTGGTTGCAAAACAGGTTTCTCAAAATATTGAACATAGACATACCATCTGAACTAGCAATTCCACTGCTAGCTATCTGTAGGAAGAATGCCAAATCTCTGAAGGAATATATACATTCCTGTGGACACTGCATAGTATTTACAATAACCAAGCTATGGAAACAACCTAAGTGCCCAAGGACAGTTGAGTTGATTAAAAAGGTGTGTCATATATACACAGGTAGAATACTGTTCAAAAAAGAGATGAAATCTTGCTATTTGTGACAACATGGTTGGAACTGGAGGGGGTTATGCTAAGAAATATAAGTCAGAATGAGAAAAACCAATACTTAATGATATGTGGAATATAGGGAAACTAAATAAAGGAACAGGTAAAATCAACCCAAAACAACTTCTAGAAATCTGCTATAGAATTGAGACTACCAGATGAAGTTTGGCATTGGAGAAAAACTTAGGGTAGGGCACACAATGGACTCTGGTAGAGGATTATGTTTGATTTGCGGTGAGGTGTGATGAGTAACAATGAAGAATCGTGATCCTATACTTATGAATGATGTTTTCGGATAAAGTAATGTTACCTTTATAATAACTAATACAATTTTTATATTAATTTTTTATATTTTTTACATCATTGTTCATTTTTAAACAATATTTGCTTCCCCCACACCCACAGGTATAGTCCCCATAGAGTTTCCTTCACCAATGCACCCATGTCCCATCACCTCAGTCCCTCTGATGCCTCTCCCCCCTCCTCCCCTGCAGGATGTCTATGATTTATAATTGTCTGTTTTTGCTTTTTTTGTGTTTTGTACTGTTATATTTTTACACTTATGTCTTATTTGGTTCCCCTATATATAATAACTAACATAATTTTTAAAAATGTAACAAATTGTAAAATTGGAGGACACAGAGGATAAGGGAAATATGCTAACACTTTCCAGAAAGAAAAAGTAGGTCACTTGCTATATCATTTAGGATAATTTTCAGAAAACTTATTCTACTCTAGTATGTTTAAACAGAAAAATGCTTTACTTACTACAAGATATGAAATAGTTGGTAACACTTATGATATAGGCTAACCTGGGCTTTCAATTGCTATCTCCAAAGTCACACTGCAAAACTGGGCCAGCAAGAGAATCTGTGCTTGTCAGAGTATCAGGAGTTTTTGTTTGTTTTTCAAATCATCACTATAATTTCCAGCTCCACAACATCAGGTCCACTACAATCAGCAGCAATAAAATGGATGTCTTGCCCCTTACCTCTGGACTGCCACAAAACTCAAGACCAGAGGCTAGAATTTTTGCCACAGCTCATGGAAATCATTCCAATTCCTCCAAACTGGACTCACAGAAGAAATAACCAAAATAGTCAAAATGTAGCTTTGAATTCCATTCACTTTCACCTTGTCATTGTCAAGTGGGTGCATCTAATTGGCAGATAACACACCTGGAATCCTAGCAGCAAGAGAATCTAAGAAGCAGCTTCTCCAGAGTAGGAATTTAAAGACTGAAGACTCTAATCAATATTGTCTGTCATAGTCCAGCCCATGCACTGTCCTTTTCATACTTACACATTCAGCAACACTTAATCTCTCTAGGAAAGGGGAGAACCAACGTCTTATTTGTTGCCACATTCACTTTGCAACCCTATGTCTTGAAATCCAGTGGTCCTCAAAGCCTTGGCTGCATTAGATTCACCTGGAAGGCTCATTACTCATTACTAGGCCTCAGTACTTTTTATTTAGGAATTCTGGGATGCCGTCTGAAAATCTGCACTTATAAGTTTCTAAGTGAAGTGGCAGGAAGGCTCAGAGCAGATTCTCTATGGATCCAGGCAGATGCATAAAGGAGGAGTCTTGGAGCCCTTGGTGGCTTCTTCAGGCTTTTAATGTTCTTTCTCTACCATTTGTAGTAAGGCAACCAGGGGCAGGACAGGCAGGGGGGCTGGGGGATGGGAGGCTGGGAGGCTGACAGCGCCCCCCCCCCCAGCCCCAGATGAATCTTTACTCTTTGGACCTCCCTGGAGTTCTCACATGGTTTCTTCCTCTCTCAACTGTTGCTCGTCCTCTCTTGTAGCTGTTTTCCAACACAAGGCCCTCTGCTGCCATCAGGCATGCGTGTAAGCCTACAGGTGTTGATCATTGATGCTAAATGGCAGAGAGCGGAAAAAATCTGATCACTTCCATCTACCCTATGCTATGTGACACGAATGCTACTTGCACAGGTTGTTTGAGAACCACAAGTGTAATATAGAAAAAACTGTGCTACAAGCTATAATTGGGAAAGTATTTATAATGTTTTTTCAACTAGTTCAAGCTCCCGTTGCCTTCAATCAATTCGTAGCTGGTCAAAGTTCTTTAATTATTTGGTGGAGAGTCTCAGAACAAATGGAAAAAACAAATGGTGTAATGGTAGGAAGGGACAGAGCAGGATCTCTATGACCCGAGCAGACGGGTGAAGGAGGAGTCCTGGAGCCCTAGGTGGCTTTTTCAGGGTTTTATTGAGTTTACCAGGTACATGGCAGGCAGGGGTGCAGGGGGGGGTGGAGCTGGAGGGGGGGCTGACAGGCCTCCCAGCCCCCAATGAGTCTTCACTCTTTCTGGGCTCTCTGGCGTTCTCTCATGGTCTTGTTCTCTTGCTTTGCTTGTTCTTTTCTTCTCTCTCCTCTGATCTTATAAGCCAGTCTTAGCCCAGGTATCGCCACCTACGCATGCCCACACCCTACTCCAGGTGTCTGCCATCAGACACGCATTTAATCTAATGGTGGGAGGGCAGAAAAGCCTGACAATCACTGAATCATTTAGCCTATACATGGGTCATTGAATTATGGCATAATAAAGCATATATCCCAAATGCCCCCCTTTCTTTACTTCTAGATGAACCTTAAGTATTCAGGAAATACATTTCTAGTGAGTTACTTGATAAAATGTTAGGTTTTATGTCTTACATTATCTAGTGTTGCTTAATTAATGCAAGATTTCTTACAACAAATTACTGTAAACACATATACCAACTTAGCCATTGGTCTAATGGTGATGCAACTGATGCTAGGCAGACAGTGATGAATATTAACCATTTGGTTAAAAAGCACCTATCACCATGGTAATTCGGTAAGCAGATAAGGAGCTTGCTATCTGTAACTTCAGGAAAAGTGGTTATAAAACAGAGTGTTAGAGGTGTGTATTGTTACTACTGACTGATTACCAAAGCATAAGATGAAAGAGTTGAGCTTAAGCAAGAAATGATTGTGGGGCCTCCCCTGGTGGCACAGGCAGTTGAGTTACCATGCTATGAAGCTGTCTGCAGCCTCTGCAGCGCCAGTTCGATCCCGGGCTGCCAGCGAGGGTCCCACATGGCATGGCAGATCTCGCCTGTCTCGCCCACTGCTCCCCTTAGCAGTTTATTTCGTCAGTCTGCCTGTTCTGTTTCCCGCTCTGTCTCTGGTGAATCCTGTCACCCTCCAGTGCATCTGGACTGTATCCTGGTTCTTGTATAAGTAAATGAATAAATCTTAACAAAAAAAAGATTGTGCACAATTAGAAATGAAGTAGAGAAATTTCAGAAGTTTGGTTATGCATATGACTGGAAAAGTTGATTTTCACTAGTTCTTGAACTAGTGAGGGAAGACTAAGAAAGGTTTTGACCAAAGTTCAATTAAGACTAATCTTTATGAAATAAAAACATTTTAAGTACATGCCTTTCTGACCCAACCATGATGGTTTTAAGACAGTCACCTTTAAATTCAAGGAGAGGGCCTCCCTTGCTAGCGCAGGTGGTTGAGCACCATGATGTGGGGCTGTCTGCAACCTCTGCAGCACTGGCTCAATCCCCGCCGGCAGGTGAGGGTCCCACATGGCGCAGCAGACCTCTCCTGCCTTGCCCACCGCTCCCCTCAGCAGTGTATTTCAGTCAGTCTGCCTGTTCTGTCCCCCGCTCTGTCTCTGGTGAGTCCTCTCACCCTCCCACGCATGTGGCCTGTACCCCGGTGCTTGCATAAATAAATAAACCTTAAAGAAAAAAAATAAATAAATAAATTCAAGGAGAGAGACATGGAGGTTAGGAAGAAAAAACCAAATTTGAGAAATAAACCTAGGAAATAACTTTAGATATACCCAATGGTTCTTAAAACTGCCTGGAAATAAAAATCAAAATGTAAGATTTGCAAATAACTTAATTGATTAATGAATTTCCCTGTTCAAACATTGTAACCAACATTTGGTAGATTTCTGTTTGCAACCACAGTAGATTAACTTCCATACCTCTAACATTCCACTGAAAGCAACTGTGAGGTTAAAGGAACGAGGTGTAACTTAGACCGAAAGAACCTGGAGTGACTTAGGCTCTTTTTATGTCTTCCAGAGACTTTGCAGACTCAGCAAACTCAGCAGATAGTCTGCAAGCTTGATAGTACATTGTGTGCAAGTAAAAATGGAAAAATGTATCAGCTGTGTAGCTATCAGCACACAACTAGCCCTGAGCAGGCTTTGTTCTTACACAGTATAAAAAGTACAATTCCTTGTTCTTGGGTGTGTGTGTGTGTGTGTGTGTGTGTGTGTGTGTGTGTGGCGGGTGGGGGGAGGGGGGTTGCTGCTACCACTGCTGCTACCAGGGGAGGCCCTCTCCTTGAATTTAAAGGTGACTGTCTTAAAACCATCATGGTTGGGTCAGAAAGGCATGTACTTAAAATGTTTTTATTTCATAAAGATTAGTCTTAATTGAACTTTGGTCAAAACCTTTCTTAGTCTTCCCTCACTAGTTCAAGAACTAGTGAAAATCAACTTTTCCAGTCATAAGCATAACCAAACTTCTGAAATTTCTCTACTTTGCAGCCCAGCGCTCAACCGTTGCTCCACAGGGGAGACCCATAACTTTTTTTTTTAATGTAAGGTTGGCATTAATGCTTTTTCTTTTATTACTGATCTTATTAATTTGAGTCTTTCTTGTTCATTCCAGGTAAATGTTTATCAATTTAGTTGAAAATTTTTTTTTAAAGATTTATTTATTTATACAAGCACTGGGGTACAGGCCAGAGGCCAGGAGGGTGAGAGAATTCACCAGAGACAGAGCAGGGAGCAGAACAGGCAGACGAACAAACACACTGCTGAGGGGAGCAGCAGGTGAGACAGGATAGGTCTGCCACACCATGTGGGTAACTCCCTGGCCAGCCGGGACTCAAACTAGTGCTGCAGAGGCTGCAGACAGCTTCACAGTGCTGCGCTCAACCTGCTGCACCACCAGGGAGGCGCTAGCTGAAATTTTTGAAGAACAAGTGTCTGGTTTTGTTGAAAACCAGACATTTAAAAAAATATGGAAACTGGAAATCAGATTCTTCTTTCTCCCTAGGAATTTTTGTTGTTGCTGTTTGTTATTGGTTTTTATTTTTTTAGTGATTTTTTTTAAATACTTCTGTAAAGTCTATATTCTTTGTCATGTGTGGAGAGGGATGTTTCTGCTTTGTTAACTTAGAGTCAGCTAAAGATCAGAGATAGATTTCCTTATATGCCTGGAATCAATATGTCTCCCAATATTTGGTGAGGGTGTGTGTGTTTATGTTTGAACATGGCTTCAACACCAAAGCCAGGCGACTGATAACTCTTCCTTTGTCTTTGGTTCTCGTTTAGGCAGAACCTCAAGATCACCCTAACATGAATGCTTAGGACCTTCTCAGGTCTATCTTGAGCATATACACAGCTTCAGTAAACCCTGGGGGTGAGGGGGGGGTGGGTGTATATAGATTCCTGTATTCCCATGGGAGCTTTTCAAAGCTCCCAAAATCATAGTTTAGCTTT
The DNA here is from genome assembly GCF_014898055.3 of Talpa occidentalis. Classification (NCBI taxonomy): domain Eukaryota; kingdom Metazoa; phylum Chordata; class Mammalia; order Eulipotyphla; family Talpidae; genus Talpa; species Talpa occidentalis. Next base: position 70,040,567 of record NW_023604972.1, read on the forward strand.
CGCTTTTACGAATTTGTTTGACCTACTGTTTGTCCCTAAGGTTTCCACTGCTTAAAGAGGCAGCAAAGTTAATTCCTTGTCATAGTTTCCGACAAAAATTTCGGTGGATAAGGCTTTTTGCACTAAGTTAGCTTTGAATCAAATCAAATAAACCAAGTGAGATATTCCAGGTTACCACCAGGTAGGGCACATAGTGACTATTATCTTGGAAAGGTTTTGAAGGAACTCCAGTCTCATTTCCCTCATCAGGTGGGTGCCAGATTACTAGTTTTCACTGTGACTGATGGCTACTGTTTTTTAAAGCTAGTTTGTGATAAAGGAATTAGAGTAGAATAAGTAAAATTGTAAAGTTCTCTGTTCTTGCTGAGATTTAGTTGTTTTTCTTGAATAAATGCTTACTGGATTGTTGCAAGTCTGGTTAATTTCCAGAGTTCTAAAAAGTTGATTCTGACAATTTTGGGAATTTTCTCATTGTTTTTATGGAGAAACAGATTTTGGAGGTATTTGTATTTCCAATTTTGCTGATATCAGTCTCAGACTATGATTAGAACTCAGTTTCCTCACTCTTTGATCAATCTCCTTTATATTATATCTGTGGTCATCAAAATTTTGTATCTCACAATCACCTGGAAGGCTAAAATACAAATTGATGGGCTTCATATCTAGAGTTTTCAATTCAGGTCTAGGCTGAAGATGTCTAAGAATTTACATTTAGAAAATGTTCCCAGTTAATGCTGATGTTCTTGGCCTGCGTATCACTCTTTAAGACCGTGACATTACTATGCCATGTGATACTTGAAATCTTTGAAATTATTTCCCACCTCTGGAATTAAAGTCAATAGTAAATCATTAGTATCTAGAATTATGTCTATGTTCACGTAATAACACAATATATAAGATAATATGTATTTAGGACTTACTACATGCTGGATATGATATACTTCACATTTATCAGGTTATTTAATTTTTACAACCCATCACTTTCCTCATATTTAAATTGGAAATTAAGACAGAGAGGTAAACAGATTGTCCAGAAGCACGGAGCTTATAAATGCAGGAGCATTTTAAAATATGGTCTATTTGAGTCTACAATACGTGATTTAAGGCTTTGCAATAGTGTTTCCCAAAGAGAAACATAAAGGGCTTCTGATGCCTTGGATGGCATTAGTTAGGACACACAGGATTAAAAACAATGACTCACACATTGAGAAAGTGATTCCTGTTTTGGTTCTATTTTTCTGCCCCTTGATTTCATCATGATAAAAATGCACCAATCACATGCTTTTTCTTTAACATGTATCTAATGCTTAGTAACCTTCCCTTTTAACAGGGAGTAGGCTTTAGTCTCAGAGACTTTAGTGGACAATAGTTTCCAGTCAAAATGTGCAAGCATTGTTTTACATTCACTTTTCTTACTTTCAATTTAGGATAGATGATGCAGGTATACCATTTATAATACTTCTGTAAATTTCCCCTCTTAAATTGAGGGAAAATACATTCATTTAAAGAGACTAAATACTGCAAGATATGTACAGATGTGGTGTGAAAAAGATTGAATGTTGGAAATCCCTACCCCAACAACAGGTTATTTTTTCCAATTGGATCAATAGTAACATTCTAAAGGAGATTAGGGAAATGTGATTAAAGTATGAATTCTCTTTCAAAAAAGGACTTAAAATGAAAGAGCCACAGCTTCCAACACAGCATGTGTAAAACACAGAAATACCCAGTGGGAAATTGTTTCTTGGTGAGAAATGCACTACAGGGCTGAACTGAGACTTGGTTTCACAAAATGTCTGTCCAATCCTTAAAACTAAATTTCTATAGAAAATTTTGGATAATTTGTTTTCATCAACAGAAAAAAAAAAATAGTCTGTTTCCTGGCAGGAAATTTTGCAGTAGCTAGGAACAGCACAAAAAGCGAGAGACCTTAATTCTTGGAGGAGGGGACGTGATAAATCCATCCTGGGCACAGAGCCTGAGCGTGGTGGGGGTAGGAGTTGTGAATAAGATGGGAGAAGAGCCGGACAGTCATCGGAGAAGCAGACAGGTTCGAGATGAAAAAAAAAAAAAAAAAAAGAGTACAAGTGCACGACGGAAAAGCAATTCAGTCTGACTGATATGATTAACTAAACTGTTACCCGGGTTTAAATGAAGCGAGGTGTCCAGGGCCATCAGCTGTTGCTTTTATTTTGGTTGTTTGTGAGGGAGCTGTTACTTCCAGGCTTGACAACCGACCAGCCTCAGAAGAGGCAAACTGGAAGGCCCCGTCAGACCAGTTACAAGGAAGAAAGGCAGACCTGCCTATACCCGGTTCCCGCCACTGCAGTATCAGAAATGGGGGGTCAGGGGCTTGGACTGAGGCGTGAGAGGCGTAGAAGAGACTCTACAGAGCTCAGAGTCAGGGTGGGCAAAATACGCCCTTCCTCAGTCTGCTGTTTTCCTTATCGATCCCACATCCGAATTGCAAGATTAAACTTTACGCCAGGAGACCTTAACCTTGTTAGTCAGGTTTCCAGTAGAAGCAGGATTGATTCTAATGCCTCCATTTTGCTGCTACTGTAGAAATTTCTGAAAGTCTAGCTACGCCAGTTCTTCCCTGGGAGCTCCACGCCCCTTTCTCTCTCCCCGAGACCCCGCCCTTTTCCCCCCAGCTCAAACCACAAAAGGCAGCGCAGCTCCGGCCCCGCACCGTGCCCCGCCCCCTCCCCAAGCGTCGCAGTGCTGCAGGAGAAGGAGGCGGGCCGCCTGCCGCGGGCGGGCCCACCCCGCTGTCGTCCTTCCGCTCTCCGGCCAATCGGCGACGTCCCCCTGAGGGAGATGGCGGACCGTGGCGTAAAGACAGTCCAAGTATTTTTCCCTTTTTCTGCCACGTCCCAACCATTGACGTAATCCTACTCTTCAGCTTCCGATTGGGCAGGCGGATTTTTCCCGCAGAGGTCCTGTAAGTCTATTGGCCAGTGCTGATTTGGGGGCGGGCTTAGAGCGGTCGGCTCCCTGGCCTTTACCGGGGCGCAAGGGGCGGGACGCGCCGCCTCTGCCTCTGCTTCCGCCGCCGCCGCCGCCGCCGCCGCCGCCGCCGCCTGCCGCTGCGCGTTCGGCGGGGGTGGAGTCGGAGGCGGAGAAGAAGGCGGTGGTGGCGGGTGGAGGATCGAGCGCAGCTCTCGCTCCGGAGCCGCTGCACATTTCGGTGAGGGGTGTTGTGTGTGTGGTTTTTTTTTTTCCCCTCGATCTGGCGTACTCCGCTGTCGGGAAGGTGAGGGTCGGGGCGCGGGGCCCGCTGCCGCGCCCGCCCGCGTCCTGGGGTCGCTCCCTCAAGACGCGGGGCCCGTCCCCGCCGCGGCGCCGGCCATGGTGGGTGGGGTTGGGGCGGCCAGAGGCCTGCGCCGCCGCCGGGCCCGGCCAGCCCGCACCGGGCCGCGCTCGCGGCGGCGGCCGCTGCCGCCCTGCCCCGACGGGCGGCCCCGACGGCCGGGGGTCTCCGGCGGCCGCCTTCCCTGCGGGCTCCCCCGCTGCCTGCGCCCGGCCGGGCCCGCCCGGCCCCGCTCCCGACTGCGGGCGTGCGCCCCGCCGGCCGCCCCGCGCTCCCGGCCTCCCGCCGCCCGGCCTAGGGCCGGACCGTCCACGCCGCAGGCCGGCAGCCCCTCCCCCGGGAAACCTGCCGTTGCCGGCGCCGTCGCCGTCGGGGTGGGTCTCCACCTGCCCCCCGGCCGCCGAGGCTGCAGCGCCGCGCGCCCGGCCTCTGCGGGGCCCGCACCTTCCCGGCCCGCAGGCCCGCGGCGGGCTCGCCTCCGCCCGGGGCGCGGCCGGGTGGCCGCCCCGAGGCTCCGGCTGGGGAATCCTTTTGCGCACATTCGAAATGGTGAGTTTCCAGCGCTCAGGCCGGGCGGAATGAAAGGAGAGGAGGCAGAGAGTATTTTTTATAGGGAGGACGAGTAAGCGTTTTTGATGATTCCCCTGGCCGTGCATTACATCCGCGTCGACACTGCCTTGAACCTGCTGGTGCTGTGAAGCTCACCATTTTTCAGGCTCCATGTACGGGTGTTTGATCCTGTGCTGTTCGGTCAGTTGCGTTTCTGTAAAACGGCAGTCACCTCTGCTGAAGACAACAGATCATTTGATGAGTGTGTAAATAAGCACGAAGATAACGGAAATAAACGTTGAACTATTTTTTTTTTTCCGTTGCTGTGATTGTGGCCTGGAAGTCGTGTCAATTTTATATGAAAAATCGTTTAATTTTAAGAATTTGTTAGAGACCTGCAAACTTGATGTAAAAATCAAACAATAAAATACTATTAAAATACGAAAATTAATTTACATACGCTTGTCCCACTTCAGTATTTGGGGTTAACATCTTAATGTGCATACAAACATGCAAAGCTTTTTTGTATTTTTGGAGGGGGAGAGGTTACCAGATACGTTAGTGTATCACTTGGTTTTTCACTTAATTACATTTCATGGATATCTTGTTATACATGTCTCCCTATTTTTTTTTTTTTTTTAAAGACTACGGGGTATTCCATTAGTTTGAATGGACTGTAATTTAAAGATTTCCTTACTGGCAGATAGTTAGGATAATTACAGGGTTTTTTTGACATCACAAATTTGTCTTATTTGAAACCAACTTTTAAATCTGCACATTAGTTTTTAATTACAAGCATTCAATCCTATATTATAAAAATTCAAATCTAAGGAAGAATAAAGTAAAAAGTGCAGCTTCCACTTACCCTCCAGTCCTATCTTCATCCTGTGAGTAAACTTGGGTGATTATTTCTGGAGTGTGCATTCCTAGAAATAGAGTTCCTGGGTTTAAGGGTAGGATTATGCATATTTAAAACTTTGCTAACCATTTCTCCCTCCTTATTGCTCTATAAAATCATTCTTGACTGTTTCTTACACATTTCTTCAGATGAACTTTAGATTTAACTTGTAAATTTAAAATACTTAGATATTTTGAGTGGGGTTATATTAAAATTGAAGGTTAATTTGGAGACCACTGGTGATGAGTCTCTTCTGTAATGTGTGTATGGTAAGTCTACATTCACATCTTGCTTTATAATCTTTGGGAAAGTTTTATAGACCTTTTTTTCCCGTATGCAAGACATCCCTTCTTAATAACTTTTAATGATTTGATTGTTCTAGTGAAATGGAAAGTAACAATTTCTTTGGGTTATATGGAAACTTTGAATTTTCTGTTTATAATGTGTTGAATGTCTACAGTGTTGATTGTCTGAAAATATTCAGCTTTTTGATTTCCTTTTTCAATGTTTATAATTTAGGTGTCTTCCTGGTTGATTTGGCTGTTACACAGCCTATGTAATACTGAATAATAATAATGATAGCTAAAAACTTAGTGTTTCTAACTTTAAATGAAATTGATGCTTTGGCATCAGTTATGATTGCTAATGCCTTCTGAGAATATTAAAGTTAAAATATTTTCTATTTTTGGTTTTTTAAGATATTCTTACTGTTTTTTTTAATTTCTGTTGAAATTTTTAAAATTTTTTTTTTTTAATACAATAGCTGGGGTATAGGCCAGAGGCATGGGAGGGTGAGAGGATTCACCAGAGACAGAGTGGGGAGCAGAACAGGCAGACAGACTGAAATACACTGCTGAGGGGAGCAGCGGGCGCAACAGGAAAGGTCTGCCACACCATGTGGGAATCTCCCTGGCCAGCTGGGAATTGAACCGACGCTGCAGAGGCTGTGTACAGCTTCACAGTGCTGTGCTCAACCCGCTGTGCCACCGGGGAGACCCCTCTGTTGAAATTTTTAAAAACCATAAACATGTATTGAATTATATTGATGTTTTTCATCTCTTTAGGTTATTATAAGAGCATGAACAATGTTTCCTGGTTAATATTTTCCCAAGAGGGCCCCCTTTTAAAGAATCAACTGGAGATACTATATGTAAAGTAAAAATCTATATATTTAAAATACACAGCTTGGTGTGTTTAAGCAAGTATCTACACCCTTGTCACCACCACCAGATTCAAGAGAATATTATTTTTATTGCCATTAACAAGATATGGGATATTTCCCATCATCCCCAAAACTTCTGCCCTTTTGTAGTGAGTCTTATTTTTCCTTTCATTACCAGGAAACCACATGTCTTCTTGGTTTCATATTTTCTAAAACTTCATGTAAATGGAATGGTATAATACATACTCTTTTACATCTGGCTTTTGTGTGTCATATTTTTTTAAATTATTTATTTATATATATGTTTCATCATTGTTCTTTCTTGTACAATGTTTGCTTTCTTTTCTTAGGTGTAGTTCCCATAGAATTTCCACCACTAAGTCACACATGGATCATCACTGTAGTCCCTTGTGCTCTTCCTGCCCTTGTTTTGGTCCCTCTCCCCTCATCCTCCCTTGCAGAATGTTTCTGATTTATAGTTGCCTCTTGATTTTTGTTTTTTTTTTATTATGTTTTTTTCCCCGATCCCTTATTTGGTTCCCCTATATTCCTCCTATAAGTGAAACCATCTGATATTTTTCTTTTTCCTTCTGATTTATTTCAATGAGCATAATCCTTTATAGCTCCATCCATGTTGCTGTGAATGGCATGAGTTTATCTTTTTGATTGCTGAATAGTATTACATTGTGTATATATATATATATATATATATATATATATATATATATATACCACATCTTTTTTTTTTTAAAAGGATTCACCGGAGACAGAGTGGGGAATAGAGCAGGCAGATTGACCAAAGTACAGTGCTGAGGGGAGCAGTGGGCGAGTCAGGAGCGGTCTGCTGCGCCATGTGGGTAGCTCCCTGGCTGGCCAGGGATCAAATTAGTGCTGCAGTGGCTGCAGATAGCTTCATAGGTGCGTCTTAACCCCTTGCGCCACCCGGGAACCCATATACCACATCTTCTTGATCCAGTCATCTTTTTTTGGGCATTTGGGTTGTTTCCAAATCTTACCTGTTATAAATAGTGCTCCAATAAACATAAGGGTGCAGGTATGCTTTTGAATTAATGTTTTTATGTCCTTTGGGTGGATTCCTAGGAGTGGAATTGCTGCGTCATACGGTAGTTCTATTTGTCTATGGTATTGATTTACTACAATTTGTTGAGCATGTCACCCATTCATGGATTTTTGGATTATTTCCAGTTTGGAACTATTATTAATAAAACTGTTATGAATCAGGCCTCCCCTGGTGGCGCAGCTGTTGAGCGCTGGGCTGCGAGGCTGCCCGCAGCCTCTGCAGCACTGGTTCATTCCCCCGCCGCTGGCGAGGCTCCCACACACACACAAAAAAAAACTATTATGAATGTTTATTCATGAGTTTTGTGTTAGCATATATTTTCATTTCTCTCAGGTAAATACCTAGACATGGAATTGTTGGGTTGTTTATATGATAAATGAATGTTTAAATATAAGAAACTGCCAAACTGTTTTCCATTTTATGATTCTAGTTTTTTATATCCTTATCAACACTTTCAGGCTTTAATTTTAATACCTCTAGTGGGTATATAGTAGTATCATACTTTTAGTTTGTATTTATCTCAAAATCTTTTACTTATTTTGGAACATTGGGATGTTGAGATTTATTTATTTATTTATTTTTAAAGATTTATTTATTTATACATACAAGAGCTGCGGTACAGGCCAGAGATGCAGCGGGTGAGAGGACCCACCAGAGACAGAGTGGGGAACAGAATAGACAGACTGAAATACACTGCTGAGGGGAGCAGCAGGCGAGACAGGAGAGGTCTGCTATGCCGTGTGGGTTTCTCCCTGGCCAGCCAGGAATTGAACTTGTGCTGCAGAGGCTGTGTATTTCCTCATAGTGTGATGCTCAACCCCTTGTGCCAGCAGGGAGGCCCTGGAGTGTTGAGATTTAAGAATGCTTTTACCCACACAGATAGACTCTGATGCCTGCCTTACCATTTTTATAACTTTAAACAGGAACCTTTAATTTTGATTAAATTCACTGGGTCAGTTTTTTCTTTTATGATTTGTGCTTCTGTGTTCTGAGTTTGCTCAGTGCAAAGTTGCATAGATTTCTTCTTATGTTTTCTTTTATAAGTGTTATACTTCCAGCTTCTATGTCAAGCTGTATTGTCCATTTTGAGTTAATTTTTATATATTGTATGAGATAAGGGTCCAGGCTTATTTCCCTCAGTCCTAACATCATTTGTTGGGACGGCTTTCCTTATTGAATTAATCCAATTTGGTTGAAAATCGGTTGACCATATACAGGAGTCTACTTCTGGACTACCCCCTTGATCTTTCTGTATCTTTGTAGTACCGCATTGTGTAATTACTGTTACTATATAAGTCTTGAGATCATGTAAAATGAGTCCTCCAACTTTATTCTTTTTCAAAATTCTGACTGTTCTAATTCCATTGCTCTCCTATAAAATTTTTAGAAGGGAATAATAATTTACATTATATTGAATGCATCATTTAAAGTGGAAAGAATAGACATCATAATATTGTTAGATTTTTTATTTCTTTCATCAGCATTTTTGAAGTTTCAGCATACAGATGTTGTTGGCTGTTATTTTATTAGATTTGTATCTAATCATTTCTCATGCTATGTTTTTAAGATATATTTATTTATGCATACAAGAACTGGGATACATGCCAGATGTGCTCGGGGATGGTGATGAGAGGATTCACCAGAGACTGAGTGGGGAACAGAACAAGCATACTGACTGAAATGCATGGCTGAGGGGGACAGCAGGCGAGATCAGGGAGGTCTGCTGTGCCATGTGGATAGCTCCTTGGCCAGCCAGCCATCGAACTCAGTGTTTAGCTTCACAGTGTTGTGCTTAACTGCTTGTACCACCAGGGAGGCCCCATTTTTCATACTATTAATACTGATAATTTTCTTAAATTTCAGTTTGCAATTGTCTGTTGATAGTATATAAAAATATAATTGGTTTTTAGATACTGACCTTGAATCCTGCAACTTTGCTAAATTCACTGATTCCCTTAATCTTTTTAACAGATTCTTTGTGATTTTCCCCATGCAAATAATCATGTCTTTTGTGACTATAGGATGTTTATTTCCCTTTTTTCTCCAATTTGTATGTACACCCGCCCATGCCTTTTCTTTGCTTATTACACTGTCAAGGACTTCCAGTATGGTGTTGAATAGGAGTGGTGGGAGCTGATATCCTTGTCCTGTTCCTGCTAGTAAGAGGAAAGAATTTAGTCTTTAGTTCTTAAGTTTAATAGGAATGACCCTTTATTAAGTTAAGGATATTCTGTTTCTGTGTTACTGAAATTTTTATCATGAGTGGACGCTGAGTTTGGGCAATAGTTTTTACTGTATTTATTGAGATAGTCACGTGGTTTATCTTTCTAGGTCTGTTAATATGTTTACATTGATTTGATTTCAAATATTAATCAACCTTGCATTCCTTAGATACTTCTCACTTGAGTGTAGTGCATTATGATTTTTACAAATTGGTAGATTAGATTTGCTAATATTATGTTGTTTTCTTTTTCATATCAATGTCCATAAAGGATGCTTTTAATGTAGTTTTTTGTATCAAGGATAACGTTGGCCTCATAAAGTCGGGAAGTACTTCTTCCTCGTATAGTTTCTGAAAATTTTTGGATAGGATTAGCACTTGTTTCATAAATGTTAGAGTTTGCAAGCTAATTCTTCTGTGCCTATAGTTTTCTTTGTTGAAAGATTTTTAAAGGATCTGTTCAATTATTTTAATCTCATTAGGGTTACCAATTTCTTGAAAGCTTTCGTCTTTGAATATATGAATAGTAGAGGAATAGTTATTTCTTTTAAGGAATTTGTTTATTCATATATTCATTACTATAAAGTTGTTTTCTTACTCTCTTTATGTTTATAGTAGTTGTAGTGATTCTTTCATTTCTGATACTGGCATCATGCACTCTCTTGTCTTTTTTAGTCTGTTTCCAGATTTATCAACTTTGTTAATACTTTCAGAGATAACAGCTTTTCACTTTATTGCTTTTTTTCTTTATGTTTTCAATTGTATTGTTTTCTGTTCTTCACTGTATTTTTGTGTGTGTTTTGGTTGAGATCTATCTGATTTTTTTTTAAGATTTATTTATTTTTATATAAGAGCTGGGGTACAGACCAGAGGCACGGAAGGGTGAGAGGATTCACCAGAGACAGAGCGGGGAGCAGAACAGGCAGACAACAGAAATACACTGCTGAGGGGAGCAGCGCACGTGACAGGAGAGGTCTGCCATGCCATGTTCTGCCGCACAATGTGGGATTCTCGACAGCCAGCGGAGATCGAACCAGTGCTACAGAGGCTGTAGACAGCTTCACAGCGTGGCGCTCAATCCGCTGTGCCACCAGGGAGACCCGAGATCTGATTTTTTAAGATGTAAACTTAGTCTATTGATTTAAGACCTTTTCCTTTTAATCACTGTTTTTGATATTCCTGCACATTTTGATTTTTTTAAATTCGCATAATGACTTTCACTTTGACTTGGGTTATTTAGAAGTATGCTGTTTAATGTCTAGGTGTTTGGTGGATTTCTTTATTTCTGTATCTGATGTCTATGTTTAATTTATTGTAGACAGATAACATAATTTTGGTGATGTTTGCTCCTCTTTTTGTAATTGATTTCTGTTTAATTTTGCTGTAGACGGATAACATGCTTGGTGTAATTCTTTAAAAAGCTGAGGTAGGTTTTATGGCTTAGAGTATGGTCAGTCTTGATAAATGTTCTTTTTTTCAGTGTGCATTTTAAGATAATACATATTATACTGTTCTTGTGTGGAGTGTTTTATAAAATTTGTATTCCACATAAATATTAAATTTTATATCTTATATGGGATATCCTGTTATTGTCAAGTTAATTTGATTGATGGTGTTTGCTTTGTTTTCTATTTCCTTATTGAACTTGGGCCCACTTTTTTTTTTTTTTTTCTAATCACTGAAGAAAGATTTGAAGTCTCCAATTATGACTATGGATTTGGCTAATTCTCAGTTTTGTTCTAACAATTTTTGTTTCAGGTATTTTAAACCTTTGTTCTTAAGTGAGTGCATTTATATTAGGATATTATGTCTTTTTGGTGAGTTGACCCCAATATCAATATATAATGTCCATCTTTATCTCTAGCAGTATTCCTTGCTCTGCAGTCTACTGTATCTGATAATGATGTAACTATTCCAGCCTTTGTTTTGATTGGTGTTTGCATTATATATCCTCTGTTTTCAGTCTAATGCCTTTTTATTTAAAGTAGTTTTTTTGTAGATAACCCACTATATTTCATCCATTCTGACAATCTTGTATTTTAAATTTGATTATTTAGAGCATTTTTGTTTAATCTAATTATGTGGTTGCATTTAAATCTGCCACCATACTAGTTTTTCTCTTTAACTTAGCTGCTCTCAGTTCTCTGAGTCCATTTTATCTTGCTTCTTTAAAGAATTTTATTGAATTCTCCAGTTTATGTTATAGTTCTTTAATGTCATTCTTTTTTTTTTTTTTTTTTTTTTTTAGATTTATTTATTTATGTATACAAGTACCGGGTACAGTCAGAAGCGCGGGAGGGTGAGAGAATTCACTAGAGCCAGAGCGGGGAGCAGAGCAGGCAGAAGGACCGAAGTACACTGCTGAGGGGAGCAGCGGGCGGCAGGAGAGGTCTGAGCGCCATGCGGGACCCTCCTCCGGTGGCAGGGGAGCAGCTGGGGATTGAACCAGCGCCGAGGAGGCTTCGGGCAGCTTTGCAGCCCAATGCTCAACCGCTGTGCCACCGGGGAGGCCCTCTTTAATGACATTCTATAGTCAATAAGTATTATACCACTTTTTATATAGTATCAGAGATCTGCAACACTGTTTTTCCAGTTTCCTTTTAATATATTTTTACTTTTATTGTCATTTTATTCTATCATATGACTTAGATCCTTAATACATTGCTGCTATGTTTGATTTAGAACTTTATTGTTGAAGATGTAGACACTACCCAGTGTGACTATTTAACTTGAATTTTGAGTAGTTATTAAATTAAATTCAAATTAATTTTCTCTGCTCTTTTAGCAATTTTTAAGTACTTAGTTGCCAAATGTAGCTTTTAGCTTTCATATTGATCAATTTAATATATGGAGCATTGTTATCTCAGAAAGTTTTGTCAAGCAGTGCTACTTTAAGGGGTTCTTTTGAAGTAATCAAAATTAAGAGATGTGTATATCTATTTTACATTTACCCTCACATTAGTTATATTTAGGGGTCCACGTTTCTTTATAGAATGAAGTGTTTTGTATTCTTTCTGTCAGAAGAAATTCATTTCATATTTTTTGTAGTTTGGTATTTTTCTTACATCACTTTAAGGATGCCATTTTCTTTTTACCTGCATAGTTTCTGATGAGAATTAGCTGCAGTTCTTTATTCCTCTATACACAGAAGATGTTTGCTTTGTCATTCAGTGTTCATAGCAGGTTGAATATGACTTGTCTTGGTGGGTGTGCATTTTGTATTTATCTTGTTTTTTGTGGATGGTTGCTGAGCTTCTTATATTTCTTGTTTGATCTCTGAAGTCATAAATTTGGAAAATTATATGCATTTTCTATTCTGATATCACTCTCTGTAGGATTCCAGTTACACACATGAGAACTCATTTGGCACTGTCCCACAACTCTGAGAAATTGTCCTTTTTTTCCCCCCATAACTATCTCAAATCATATAATTTCTCAGCACCTCTCTTGAAGCTCATTTATACTTTCCTTGACAGCAGTCTATTTATGAGCCATAAAATGTATTTTTTCTGTCAGATAATGTGGTTTCTATTTCATATTTCCATCTTTTGAAATTTTTGGTCTGTTTCCTAACCCTACTCTAGGAGTAAAGGTAAAGCCACAATGGAGGACAGTGATCGTTGCCCTCCTCCCAGTAGTAGGTTTTTTCTGGTAGAGCTGCTGAGTTCAGGTACTTAAGTTTCATTCCTTTCTGTCATTGGTAGTCACTTGCTCCCACCATTGAAAGATGGTCTCTTTAGTCTCTGACATGTTTACAGTCTTTCTAGCACCTGATGCGGTTCTTGGAGTTAGTGTGGGGCCCTTGGGTTCACTCTGGGAAAGGTTTCTCCAGAGGTCCCGTTTCAGCAGCATGTGGCGAGTTCCCCAGGCGAGTTTCGCCATGAGGCAGAGACATTAGTTATATTTAAAGAACAGGTTTATTAGGGAAAGGGAAAGGGACAGGTTTTACTGAGAGAGGCCTGCATGGTCGCAGGTGGGAGGCCTTGAGGACAGCTGCCTTCCCTCAGGGAAGTCAGTGTAAAGAAGTCCTGGCATAGTACAGGTCATGGGCCGCCAGGAAGCTGTTGCCCTGCAGAGGGAGAGAGCTGGTGAAAAGAGGCACCTGCATATTCACAGGTGGGCAGTGGGAGTGCTACCCCAAGCTTGTGCAGACTGTACTCATACAGTTCTTTTCTGTTTGGGAGGGGCTCATTCCTCCATGGAGTGGCCTGTCCTCTATCAGCACCCAGTAGAGATCCATGGATAAGAGCATGTGAATGGGTGTCACCTTACAGAACTCTTTGGAATTCTCAGAAGATCTGTACTCTCCTCTATCCCATATGTTGTCTTTGTCTGAGATGTAATTCTTGGCAGAAGAGAATAACATACACATTTTCTAAAGGAAGTTGCGTACTATTTCTCAAAAATGACATCAAGCATGCAGCAAGGATGTGTTTTGTAATTTCTTAACCACTGAAAATTGATGCTAAGTATGTATCATAAGCTAGTCGGTGAAGTAATAAATAGTTAAAAAAAAAAAAAGTATTAATACCAAAGAAAGCAGTGAACAAAGTACAGATAAGACAAATAACACAATGATACTTAAACCTATTTATATTGGTAATTATGTTAAATGTATTAAATACATTAATATTAAATGTATTAAATACATACATTAATACAGTGTATTAAATACCAATGGAAATGCAAATGTTTCCAAGCTTCATAAATGAGTCTGGACTATCTTGCAAATAATAATACTTTAAATGGAAAAGCACAGATAAGTAGAAAGAATGAAGTATGTATTGTCTGCAAACACTCACCAAAAGAAAGCTCAGGTGTGACTTTAAGATAAACTTGGAGTATAGTAACAGAAAAAGAGGAAAGTGTCAAAAGTGGGTCAATTCATCAAGACAAAGTAATCTTAAATAGCTATTCACCTAGTAAAATAGCTTCTGAATATAGAATATAAAAGAAGATATACATTCAGAGCTGGATGTTTTTAATATACACAAAATATCTAATAGGAGAACTATATAGAATATTTCTAAAGCAGTAGAAATTTTGAGTGACACGATCAATTAATGCAGCGGATGTTTGTAGAACAATGTTTATCTAACAACTGAAGCTGTATGTTTTTTAAGTGCATAATGGGACATTTGCTAAAATACGTATTTTTTAATATTTAAAATTAGTTGTTTTTTTTTTTTAATTGAGGTAACATGGATTACCAACACAGTATATGATTCAGAGGCATGGGAACACACCTCTTCAGATGCAAGTCACCACATCATACACACCATCAAGGCATCCATAGTTCTAGTCCATTATTCCCCCTGCCTACACCTTTACCCCCTGACCCCCACTATTGTAGCCTCAATTCCACAGTCAGATTTCTAGGATAATTGATTTGTTTTTCTTTTGAGCTTTTGTTCCCTGTCATCCAAATGTAAGTGAAATCATCTGGTGTTTGGTTCTCCTGGTTTATTTTGCCTAACATCCCTCCAGTTTCATCAATGTTGCCAATGGTAAGGGTTTTTTTTCCCCATTATGTATAGATACCATATTTTTCTAATCCATTCTTCTGTTCTAGTGCATGTAGGTTGTTTCTGTGACAGGGCTATTGCAAATAGTGCTACAGTGAGCATAGAATTGCACATATCTCTTAAAAATAGTGTTTGCATTCTTGGGGTAGATACCTAGGAGTGGAATTGCTCAGTCACATAGTAAATGTTTTTTGTGAAACTCTCCATACTATTTCCCATAGGGGCTGGACTACTCCACATTCCCACCAGACATTTATAAGGGTTCCTTTTTTTTTTACTACGTCCTTGCCAACACTTATTTTTGTTTTGGTCTTTTTTTTTTTTTTTAAGATTTGTTTGTTTATGCATACAAGAACTGGGGTATAAGCAAGAGGTGTGGGGGAGTGAGTGGATTCAGAAGAGACCGAGTGAAGAGCAGAACTGGCAGATCTATTGAAATATACTGCTGAGGGGAGCAGTAGGCAAGACAGGCGAGGTCTACTGCTCCACATACAGGTTAGCTGCCTCGCCTGTCGAACTCATGCTGCAGTGGCTGGTGATAGCTTGATAGCCCTGTGTCTTTAACCCCTGTGCCACCAGGGAGGCCCTGATTTTTTATCTTTTTGCCATGGACCATTCTCACAGGTGTAACATAACATTTCATTGTGGTTTTGATTTGCATTTCCCTGATGGTAAGTGATAGTAAGAATTTTTTCTTGTGTCTGTTGGCCATCTATGTCTTCTTTGGAGAAGTGTCCACTTAGCTTTTCTGTCCATTTTTTAATGGCAATTTTTATTTTCTTTTTGTTCAGTTGTATGGGTTCTTTATATATCTTGAATATCAGCCATTTGTCAGTTGTATGATGTGCTGTATTTTCTCCCAATCAGTTTGGGTGTCTTTTCGTTTTACTGATGGTTTCTTTCATTGTGCGGACACTTTTTAGTTTGATGTACATTCGTTTGTTTATACTTTTGTTTCTCTTGACTTTGAATACATGTCTACAAATAATTCATGGAGTTTTGCCTTTGTTTTTGTCAATATATTTTATGGTTTCAGTTGCTGCATCCATGTCTTTTACCTATTTTGAATTGATTTTTGAGTAAGGTGTGAGATGGTGGTCTAGTTTCATTCTTTGGTGTGTAGCTGTCCAGTTTTTCCATCATTGTTTGTTGCAGAGTCCTTCTCCAGTGTACACTCTTGGTTCCTTTTCTGTAGACTAATTATATGTAAATGTGCAAGATTATTTCTGGGCTCTCCATTCTTTCGTTGTTCTGTGTTTGTTTTTGTTTTGGCACCATACTGTTTGGATTGATATTGTTTATAGTATAATTTGAAGTCTGGGAGTGTGATACCATCACTCTTCCTCCTTTTTGTCATGACTGTTTTGGTTATTTGGAGTCTTTTGTGCTTCCATATGAATTTCAGTAATGTTTGTTTTATTTCTTTGAAGAACCTCATTGAAACTTTGATAGGAATTGCATTGAATGTGTATTTGCTTCAGGTAGAACGGCATTTTAACAATATTGGTTCTTCAATCTATGAGCAGGGGTCATCTTACCATTTTTCTATGTGTTGTGTTTCTTTCTGAAATGTCCTAAGTTTTCATTGTGTAATTCATTTACCTTTATTGTTAAATGCACTCCTAGGTATTTAATTCTTTTATTGCAATTTTGAATGAGATTGTATTTTTTTTAAAGATTTATCTATGCATACAAGAACTGGGGTACAGGCCAGAGGTGCGGGGGTGAGAGGATTCACCAGGGACAGAGTGGGAAGCAGAACAGACAGATCTAGTGAAATACACTGCTAAGGGGAGCAACAGGCAAGACAGGAGAGGTCTGCTGCACCATGTGGGTAGCTCCCTGGCCTGGGATCGAACTTGTGCTGCAGGGGCTGCGGTTAGCTTCATAACCCCTTGCTCTACCAGGGAGGCCCGATTGTATTTCTAATTTCTGTCTCTTCTAGTTCATTGTGTATATAATTGCAACAGATTTATGTGAATTGATTTTGTACCTTGATGGTTTACTATATTGATTTATTATTTTAATTATTTTGTTTTTTTAGTGAAGTTTTACAATTTTCTATGTAACCACGTCATCTGCAAGTAACAATTGTTTTTCTTCTTTTCCTGTTTGTATTCCTTTTATTTTTCTCTTGCCTAATTGCTTTAGTTAGGATTTCTAATACTGTTGAATACTAGTAGTAAAAGTAGAATCCTTGTCTTGTACCAGCTCTTAGAGGAAAAGGGTTTGTTATATATGACCCTTATGTTGAGGTCGTATAATATGTTGGTTTTCTGTCTGCTTGATTTGTCAGTTGTTGAAAGTGGGGTTTGAAGTCTCCGCAATTATAGTGTTGCTGCCAACATCTGATTTCAGATTTGGTTACAGTAACCATATTTTTTGATAGTTCTTTTTTGTTGTTGTACATATACTGATGAGTGTGATGTCTTCCTGATATATTGATCCCTTCATCATTATATAGTGTCCACCTGTGTCTTCTTAACTTTCATTAGTTGAAAGTCTATTTTGTACGATATAAGTATGATGATCCCAGCCTTTTAATGGGTCTCATTGCTTGTAGGTTTGTTTTCCAACTTTTTCTTGGAATGTATGATTATTGTCTCCAGATCATCTGGAGACAGCAGAAAGTTGAGTGTTTCCTGATCCATTCTGCCATGTTGTTTGTGTCTTTTGATTGATGCATTCAATCCACTTACATTTAGAGTGATTATTGATTCATGAGGATTTATTACTGACACTGCATTTAGTTTTCTGGTTCTACCTAATACCTCATTCACTTTTTATTGTGGATTTTCATCTTTTCATTTTGCTATGGGAGCCCTTTTCAACATTTCAGCAATACCAGACATCTGGTATTGGCAAACTCCCATAGCTTCTGTTTGGGAAGTGTTTATTTCTCTCTTGCATGCAAATGAGAGTTGCAGGTTATAGTATTCTTGAATGGCAGTTTTAATCAAAAATTTGATAAATAATGTTCCATTTTCTCCTTGCCCATTTGGTTTACTCTGAGAAGTCTGATGTCAGCCTGTGAGATTTCCGTTATAGGTTACTTGCTTCTTTTCCCTAGCCACTTTCACTACTATTTTTGTCTTAAACTCTTAATAGCTTCATGGCTATGCGCCTTTGTCTAGGTCTCATTACATTTAGTTAACCAGGTGTTCTTTTAGCTTAATGAACTTGTGTAATTTGTTCTTTTCCCAGGTTTGGGCCATTTGCCTCTATCATTTCTTTCAGTAGGTTATCTCTTGTTTTTCTGGGATAGCCTTCTGGGATAGCCATTTTTATGTGACCTTTCCTAACAGGTTAGGGTAGTTCACTAAGTGATGTTTCATTTTCTTCCCCTCATTTTTTTTCTTCTGCCTGGATACTTTGTACCATATGATCTTCATTGTATTTCAGCCCTTCACATTGGTCTAGTGTTTCCCTAACTGTCTGTGTTGATGTTTTTTAACTTTACTGATCTTTATGTATTCTGGGTTCTCATTTTCTTATATCTTCAGTTCCTAATTTCTGTTCCATTTCTAATTTCTGTTCTATTTCCCATGACATTCATGTATTTTTTGCCATTTCTTCAGATTTCTTAATCAAATAATTTGAACTCTATGACAGGAAGGTATGATTTTCCATATCTTTGTGATGGTTTCCTGGAGAAATGTTTCTTCCTTGTTAGTGTCATATTCCCTTGAGGTAGCAAGTTGCTATGTATTTTTTTTCTGCCAAGTTTGCCAAAATATATTTGTCCTTTAAAAACTATGATCAGTTTTCAAAGGAATGATTTTATACAGTGGCTTTTTCTGATTGTTGTGTCAGTCACAATTAAATAACAAAATAGAAAGTCTGCAAGTTTTTTGGAAATTAAGCAAGACATTTGTAAATAATTAATCAGAAACAGTGTCACAGTGGAAATTAGAAAACATTTTGATCTCAGACACAAGAAAACGATCTTGTTAGATTTTGTAGAATGCAAATAAAACAGTGCTCTGAGAGAATGTATAACTTCACCTGTTATATAGAACAATTGAAAGTAATAATTTAAGCTTACAAATGAAGGATGTAGTGAGTCAATCCCAAAGAAACAGAAAGAAGGAAATAGAAAATATGGTAAAAATCAGTGAAAAAAAAAGTATTCTTGTCAATGTTGAGAAGACTTTTAAAAGTGGTAAAGTTCTAATGAACTAATCAAGAATAAAATGGAAGAAAACGTAAATTATCAATACCAGGAATAAAAACAGGCATTACTTTTCCATTCCTTTGAATACTAAATTTTTAATAAAAGGAAATTGTGAACAGCTTTTTATTAATACATTTGCTAGCTTGAAGGCCATCATCATTGAAAGACACAACTGATGTAATTGATGGAAACTGACATAAAGAAATGCAAAATCTGAGTTGTCCTGTGTTTTTTAAACAAATTTGATATATTCAGTATCAAGTTGAATATATCAAAAACTTTCCCACATAGTAAGTCCCAGACACAGATGCATTTACTGATAAAATTGTAAACATTTAAATAAGATTAAAATGTCAACTTTATACCAACTATTCTGAGAACAAAAAAGAGGAACCATTTCTCAGAACATTATATTATTTTACTATAAATCTTACTAGAAAAATTTGGCAAGAGGGGCCTCCCCCCATGGCACAGCAGGTTGAGCACAGCGCTGTGAAGATGTCCGCAGCCTCTGCAGCGCGGGGTCAATTCCCAGCTGGCCAGGGAGAAACCTACATGGCGAGGCATACCTCTCCTGTCTCGCCTGTTGCTCCCCTCAGCAGTGCTTTCGGTCCATCTGCCTGTTTCTCCCCACTCTGTCTCTGTCTCTCACCCTCCAGTGCCTCTGGCCTGTACCCCAGCTCTTGTATAAATAAATATATCTTAAAAAAAAATTTAACAAGAATACTTTATGCAAAGAACATTTTGGATCAGTATTTCTCATGAGCATAAATACAAAAATAATCCTTTTTTAAAAAGATTTATTTATTTATACACACAAGAACTGGAGTACAGGCTAGAGTTTTGGAGGGTGAGAGGACTCACCAGAGACAGAGCAGGGAGCAGAACAGGCAGATCGACCAAAATACACTGCTGAGGGGAGCAGCGGGTGAGCCAGGAGAGGTCTGCTGCAACATGCAGGTCACCTCCCTGGCTGGGGATGGAACTTGTGCTCTAGTGGCTGTAGGGAGCTTCATAGATTGTGTCTTAACCTCTTGGGCCACCAGGGAGGCCCCCAGAAATAATCCTTTGATATATAAAAAGCATAATGTATCATGTCTAGCATAGATTTGTTCTAGGACTGCAAGGTTGGTTTTGATGTTTTTAAATTAATCATTGTATTCCATCTCCTTAACAGAACAATGTAGAAAGACCTTAGAATCATTTCCATATAGAGAAATCATTTCACAAAATTCTGTTTTTGTTAAAAATCCTCAACAAACTAAGAATCAAAGGAAGCATTCTTAATTTTCTAAAGAATATCAACAAAAAATGAACAAACATCACAATGGAAAACTGTTTCATGTCTTTTATCTCTCACTACATTCAATATTATAACCCTAACCTGTGCTCTCAGATAAAATTAATATAAAAATTGGAAATGAAAAATAAAACATACTGTGTTTACCAGCAATCAACTCAAATAAGTTAGTAAGATGACTGAATGTAAGGCCAATATCTAAAAATTAGTAGTAATTTCTTACTAGCAACAAAAAAGTATAAAATAAAATTAGAAATGTACATTTAAAATAGCATGTAAATGTATAAAATACCTAAAGTAGGGATGAGAAATTTAAGAATATTTGAAGAGGAATCTATTGGCTTTGGGTAGTAGACAACTCAATATTGTTAAAATGTAATTTTACCCCTGTGTTGATCTGTAGGTTCAATACCCTATCAAAATTCCAGAATTTTTTAAATAGATTACAAAATTTTATCAAAATAAAAGTATTTAACATGTCATAACTTTGCTATGAAGTTACAATATATTAAAACAGATTTTTAATTACAGAGTAAAAAGCAAAGTTTGAATTAAGAAAATATATTAAAACAGAGTTCGCATTAAGACAATGTGTTAAAATAGAATAGCCAAAAAAAATCAATGGAAGTGCATTAAGGAGTATTGAGACATAATTCCTTCACATAGGTTGTTTCTTGGCTTATGACTAAAGCTTCACTGACATTCTGAGGAGAAAACATTTGTCTTTAATAGATTGTTTTAGGTAAACTGACTATCCATATATTAAAAAGAACTATGATTTTCACTAATAACTATATTCAAAAATTCATTTGAATTGGTTTATAAGTGTAAAAGCTAAAATAATCAAGCTTTTCCAAGCACACCTAGGAGAGTATATTCATCACCTTGAGATCTGCAAAAATTATTGAATTAGAATATAAAATTAATTAGACTACATAAATTAATTTCCATTGTTCTAAACATAATTAAGAAAGAGAAGAGGCAGGCCACAGACTGCAAGAATATATATGATCAACAAATAAATATAACAAGGGACTTGTATCTAGAAAATAGTAAGTAACTCCTGCAAATCAAAAAGAAAAAGGCAAAGCTCCTTTGTTTTTAAAATAAGGAAAAAGTGAATTGGTTCTTTGTAAATAAAGATAATCAAAAGGCCAACCAAAAGGTAAATAAAGATGCACCACATTATTACAAATCAGGGAAAAGTCACATGAGCTATCATCATACCCCTATGGATTCACCGAAAGGACTGAGAGTATGTGCCAACGATAAGAAATAACACATACTTTATATGGGTGTGTGTTTATATGTATTACAAACATATATGTATACATGTATATAATTTATACGTTTGTGTGTGTGTGTGTATATATATAAAATGTTTCAGCTGTTTTGTTATAGCTAAACATAGCCCTATATTGTGCCCTAGTATTCCAGGTCACTTGTACCTGAGAAAGGTGAAAAACATGTACATGGATGTTTGCAACAATGTGTATGAATCCTAGAAACACTGTATTGGGTAAAAGTAGCCAGGTACAAAAGAATTTCTGTGGCATAATCCTACTTGTTTGAAGTTTAAAACAGGAAAAACCTAATTTGGAGTAACAGGAGTAAGAAGAGTGGTTCCTTGGGTTAACTAAAGAGTTAATTACTGGGAAGTGGTGGAAATGTATCTTCATCTGTGTTGTGGTTATTTAGGTATATGTATAAGTTAAAAATTAATTGAGCTGTATGCTTTAAAGTTCTGTACTTTATTGTATGTAAACATTTTTTTCAAATAATTGCAGAGAAAAGTTTTTATCATGAAAATTACCAAATTTTTCATCAAGTTTCTAGAATACAATGCAGTTCCATGTATATATAACGTAAGTCAAATTTTTTTTTTTTTAGTAACACACATCTAAGTATATATATAGCATAGATATAATTTATTCTGAGTACATTTTATGGTTTTTTCATTCAATTAAAATTGTAGTATTTTGGTATGCTTAACATTGAATTTTCTAGATTCCCCTTTTGTACCTGTGTTTTTTCTTTTCCTGGTCTGTTGACATGGAAATAAATCTCTGCTGCTTTTTCCCCTGAGCTGATTTGGTTTGTGTGTCTCAGCATAGAGTGAATTGAGCAGTATGCCACTTACTTGTGACATGTTTGAACCAGAGATCTTCCTGTCTAGATGAAGTTAAATTTGAGGAATCGTACTTATTTTATTTTTAATGGATTCATATTTTATTGTTTCCTCCCTGTTTGTCTTTGGATCCTCTTTTATTTTTTCCTCTTTAACCAGTTCTACCTCCCGTAAACCATAAAAATCTGTATTTTAGTGTGTTGGGTATATTATTTAATCTTCACAGATTGATACATATATATATATGAATATATATATATAGTCTTTTAAATACATTATCTTGTCACAATTTTAAGAGAATAGCAGTTTTAAACATTTTATGAGATAGAAGCTTTATGGTAATAAAAATAGGAAATATATTTTTTTAAAGATTTATTTATTTATTTATTTATTTATACAAGCACTGGGTACAGTCAGAAGCACAGGAGGGTGAGAGAATTCACCAGAGCCAGAGCAGGGAGCAGAACAGGCAGACTGGCGAAATACACTGCTGAGGGGAGCAGCGGGCATGCCAGGAGAGGTCTGTGCACTGTGTGGGACCCTCACCTGCGGCCGGGGATCAAACCAGCGCTTCAGAGGCTGCGGACAGCTTCACAGCCCAGCACTCAACCGCTGCGCCACCAGGGGAGTCCAAGGAAATACATTTTTTAAAGTACTTTTTCAAATAAAAAATTTTGATTATCTAAAGATTTATTTCTGCTTACATATACTTGGTTTAAGTTATATTTTTAAATGTTATTTTTGCTATCAATTGAGTTTGTACTTCTTTTACAATAGTTTACAAAAATTTATTCAGAGGAGTGGTATTTAAGCGAATCCCTTATATCAGATTACCTGTGGTGTTACCAGAAATAGCAAACCCATTTCATCTGAGATGTTTAACCATTGTGTATTTTAAATTTCTGATTTAAATTTATTTAATTTAGGTATAATTCTTCTACAATTAATTATTTGTAGAATTACTGGTAGTCACATCCTGAAAGTTTTCTTTTGTAGCGGCCCTTAATGTCCCAAGTCCCATGGTTGATAGTGGATTGTTTGATTACTGCACTTTTTTTAAAAAAAAAAGATTTATTTATTTATACAGCAACTGGGGTACACTCAGAGGCATGGGAGGATGAGAGGATTCACCAGAGACAGAGTGGGGAGCAGAACAGGCAGCCGAACAGAAGACACTGCTGAGGGGAACGGTGGGCGAGGCAGGAGAGGTTTGCCACGGGCCATGTGGGTTTCTCCTTGGCCTGCTGGGAATGGAACCCACACTGCAGAGGCTGCGGATAGCTTCACAGCGCTGTGCTCAACCCGCCATGCCACCGGGGAGGCCTGATTACTGCAGTTTTGTTTTCGTAATGTCTCCAGTTGTTTAAAATGATGTATAGGAAATATAAAATCTCAGTCCTCACTATGTATCTATTAGATATACTAGAATAATTTGCAGTCGTGTGTATGTAAACAAATATTTGTGCTTGGGGATAAAATATATGAAAAATCTACAGGAAGATTAAGAAGAATATGCAAATGTGAGAAATAAAATTTTAAGTGCAAGTTAGATTGCTATTCAAGGTAGATATATTATTGCTTGGAGTATTTACTTTGCCTTTGCACCTGAAAATTATGAGATAATGTTAGTAAACCAAATTAAAATGCATCTGGTCTGGTATATACGAAGCAGTTTCTAGAAGCATTTGTCCTCCATGTTATTAAGGCCAGTGGCTACTCAAACCATTACATTTCACTTTTTAGAGTTTGTGCACAGGTTGTCAGTTCTTCTGTCCAAAGCACTTTCTTTGGCATCCTAGAGTTCTCTTTTCTCTCACTGACTTCTGTCAGTTTTTCTGTCTCAGTGTTGGATGTCTCAGGACTCTGTCCCTGAACTTATTTCCTTCTCCAAGTACACTTAGTAATCTCATCCAAGTTCATACCTTTTTGATTCTTCTTTATACTTGATCTCCCAGAATATATTGTCAGCTCAGAATCCTCTAGTCAGTTCCAGGCTTCTCTCTCTTTTCTCCTTGTATGTCTCATAGATGTCTCATGTAAACATCCAAAACTAAACTCAGGCTATTTCTTGAAAACTGCTGCTTTTCACAGATTTTCCTGTGACAGTTGATATAACTCCTTATTTTTCCAGTTTCCAAGACTATGACACTTAGAGTCAACCTTTACCTTTTTTCATAACCATATGAGGAAATTTTATCAGCTCTATTTTCACATTATATCTAGAATCTCGCCATTTCTCACGACCTCTTTTTATCCTGACCTAAATCACTTTGATCTCTTGCCAGTATTTGATAGCTTTGTAACTGGTCCCTCTGCCTTTGACCTTGTTTCCCTTCTATTCATCACGGTAGCCAGAATGCTCCTATTTAAACGGAAGTCAGATTATGTCTCTTTGCACAGAACTCTTCAGTGTTTTTTCTGTCTCACTTAGAATATCATTTCTTGTCTTATAAAGGTGTATTTGATGTTTTACCTCATACCCCACCTACCTTCCTAATTAATTTTCTGACTTCATCTGTTCCTTTTTCTCTTGCTTATTCCATCTCAGAATTCTTACTATTACTTGATTACTGTTGGAATTTCTTACCTCAGGATCTTCTGTTTATTTTCACTGTAATGTTCTTGCCCTAGATTTACATGTGACTCCTTTCTTCACAATTATTTGCTCATAGTGAAACCTTCCCTAAACTTATTTTGTTTCATTTTTTTTAAAGATTTAATTATTTGTACAAGCACTGGGCACAGGTGGAAGCGCGGGAGGGTGAGAGAATTCACCAGAGTCAGAGCGGGGAGCAGAACAGGCAGACAGACGGAAGACACTGCTGAGGGGAGCAGCCGGCGCAGCAGGAGAGGTCTGCGCACCATGTGGGACCCTCGCCCGGTGGCTGGGGATGGAACCAGCGTTGCAGAGGTTGCGGGCAATTTGCAGCCCTGCGCTCAACCGCTGCGCCACCAGGGAGGCCTCTAAACTTATTTTAAATTGCATGCTTCCAACAATTCTTTTTCTGCTTTGTTTTGCTTTATTCTAGGTTTGTCTAACATATTTATTGTTTTCTTTGTTTAGTGTCTGTAACCCATATTGTAAATTAGTAGCCTCAGTCTTGAAAATAATGCCTGGAACAGGATAGAATAAGGCCTTATTCCAAAGAAAAGGATTTGACTAAAATATTCATGAACTTAAATCCAGGGTCATGTTTTAAGATTGCCGTGTATGTACTATGAATCTGAAAAGATTCGAATTATTTCAGATTAGTTTCCTCATGTTAAAATATATTAGAGCTATATTTTTACCTCTTATGGAAGATTACTTTTTTGATAGCCCTTTACCTCATAGCTATTACTAACAATCTGATTTGATTCAGGTATATTAGAGGGTTACAACTTGTTGCTGAACTTGTAATTTATAAGGATCAATGTATGTGTACTCATGTATGTTAATATACCTATAGAACTATACAGGTAACATATAGTTAAATTCATTTGCAGAAATACCATCTTCTAATAAATTTTAGTTGGTGAAGCAATTAGCAATAGCTCAAGTGTTTAAATAAAAATGGTGTTTAAATAAATAACTGAGCTCTTACTATAAAAGAATACAGGTTGTAGCTTTTGAAATAATAAATGGGTTACTTTCTAAGCAGAGGAAAGTATTTGTTACATGGTAAATTGTAGTTTTTCTTATTTAGAATAGGTTCTTACTTATATTAAAATACCTACTCAACTGACTTTTATAAGGATGTGTAATTATTTGTACATATAAGTTATTGTTGTAGACATACATTTTAAAATGAAGTTTGTAGTCTTAAGGTTAATTTGTTTTAACAATGCCAAGGGTTTTATTTTTTTTTAAAGACTTTTTTTTTTTAATAGAGGCATGTTTTATTTATTTGTTTATACATGCACTGGGTACAGTCAGAAGCGCGGGAGGGTGAGAGAATTCACCAGAGCCAGAGCGGGGAGCAGAGCTGAAGCACACTGCTGAGGGGAGCAGCGGGTACCAGGAGAGGTCTGCGCGCCATGTGGGACCCTCCTCAGGTGGCCGGGGAGCAGCCGGGGATTGAACCGGCGCCGCAGAGGTCCCCGACAGCTGCAGAGGTCGCCGGCAGCTTCGCAACCCAGCGCTCAACCACTGCGCCACCGGGGAGGCCCAACAATGCCAAAGGGTTTTAAAGAAACTAGTGCTTGTTGGAGGAGCTAAAATGTAGTTGATTTCCATGGGTATTGGGTATATATACCAGCATTTCTTCTAATATATTTGTTTATTATAAATGATATTGTGTTGTCATTGGCGATATGAAGAATATTTACTTAGGGCATGGGTTTTCAAGAGGAGATAAAAACCTGCACTCAAATAGCTGTCCTAACAGTTTTGAAGATTTTCGATTGACTTGTCAAGTCAGATTGCGTTTTCCTGAGTTGTTACAGAGTTAACAGAGTTTTATTAAAAGAAGTATTACTTTGCCTTTTGTTTTCAGTTGTGTTATTAATATTTTGTTTAATCTGTTGGTTTTTTGCAGGAATCTTCTACAGCTTTCCTGTTGTGTCAGTGAAAACTAAATCACATCTATAATTTCACGAACTGGACACGTGAAAATTGCCACACATGTCACAGTATACTGAAAAAGAGCTAACAGGTAAGCGAGGTGTCAATATATTGAGGGGTTTGTATTTTTCCCTCCAGATACCTTGAATACCACACATGGCATGTGATCCTGGTCTTACCAAAGGCCAGTTGTAGTTCATACATTGAATATTTGTGAAGCTTTATTTCTGATGTTGATATAAAAATAAGCACAAATAGAAATTCTTTTCCCACAGCCCCTTTGTGTCTATTGTGCTTTCCATTTTGGACACTTTTCCTTTGGAGTAGTTATTAGGGCTACTGGCTCTGGAGTCATAATACTGTTGGATTATTGGACAAGTTACTTAAATACTTCATTTTAACTATAATTTTTTGATGATGAAAATGAAATATGGTTTTTCATAAGGTTGTTGAGAATCAAGTACTTAATGTAACACTTGATATTATGTTACAAATGTTTTTCTTTAGGGCTTGAAAGCAATTATATTTCTTAATTTAAAGCAATAAAACAAAAATATGTTAACTGTTCCATTTATTGACTATTCCATATACTGTGAGACAGAATTCTGTTTAGTTCCTAGATAGTGTATATAAAAAGTAATTGACTAAGCAAACAAAGTATATGTGAAATATTGTCCTACTTAGGAGTAAGATGCTACTGTTTACCACAATATATCCTTAGTCATCAAAATTAATATCAAGTAATTGATGGGATTTCTTACCATTATGTGTACCATTTGTAGTTTTCAAAGATGGGGTAGCATGTGTTTGTTTGACTTGGGTCATCATTGTTTTCTGTTGAAAAATTTCATCTGACCCTAATATTTGAAATCTATTTTTGGTGGTATGTTTTGTTCTTTATGAAAATATATAACATATAAAGAAGCATCTTTTTACCTCTGACATTAATACATTCTTTATGTTTTTGAAAGCCTGGTTTTATGGGCTACTAATCTATTCAGCAAATATGTATTGAGCATTTATGTTGATATGTAAAGTGCTGTATTTAAATTATTCAGAGACTCATTCACCAGTCTTTACTGAACTGTTTCTGAAATATCTTAGAGAAATTAAACTTTGAAAGATTTTAGAAGAGAATAAATAGGCCATATGATTCTTATAACTTAATTTATCATGTTAATTTTTAAGTATTTTTTGTAAAAGTGAGGTGCACTTGACTTTCAGTAACTTATGATTTGACAAATAATAACATGTTTGTTGAACTAGCCTTCCCCCCACCCCCCACCTTGCTGGTTACTAAAGGTCATTGCTTACCTTTCATTTTTTTTAGCTATGGATCAAGAATCTGGCAAGGCTGTCTGGCCCAAACCAGCAGGGGGCTATCAGACAATTACAGGCAGAAGATATGGAAGAAGACATGCTTATGTCAGTTTTAAACCATGTATGACCAGGCATGAAAGAAGCTTGGGTCGGGCTGGTGATGATTATGAAGTGTTGGAATTAGATGATGTTCCAAAGGAAAATTCCTCAGGTATGCCCTATAGAGTTATTTTAAAGCTACTGAACACATTGGAACTAATTTTTGTGATATTTAGAGTTGTGAGTGGGTTTTATATATATTTATGAGAATAAATGATGTACATTTCCTATCAAGAAATTTTTTTGAAATATTCATTGAATTTAATGTGGATAGTGTATACCTTTACACATCGAAGAAAATAGCACATGGCCAGTCATGCTGTGGCATTGATTACATTGACTTCCTTTTCATTTTTGACTTCAAATGTAAACTGAGTATATTTTTCACTGCTTATTATGATTAAATTATTCTTGTTTTGATTGTATCTTTAAATAATTTAGCTTGGCTAATTTGATTTTTCCAATTTTATAAAATATAAATGTCAAGTAATTAATTAAAATTTCTTAATTTTTTAGTGGCTTAAAGAAGTACTTTGCAGATATCTATTTACTATAATTATACTTTTTTTGTGACTGGAATGCAATCTTCTCTTGACTTGAACAAACTTGATAATTCTAGGTTATTTAATTTATACAATAGATATGATTTTATTCTTGTCACAGAATTCTGACAAACTGGCAAAGAGAATCAAAATGTTAACTTCTTTGTTGTTTTTCAATCAAAGCTGTAACATCTGAAGTTAACTCATTATTACGGATTTATAGCAACAAACCATTTTCAGAATAGAAATCTAATACATGTATCTAGAGACTAATATCTAGTCTCCTGAACTGACATCAAAAGAATCTCACTTTTGTTAGATCTGTAACCTATTCTTATTTCTATCATAAGTACTTTTGAAGTTATTTTACCTGTATGTAACGAAAGAAGTTAAACTTGAAGTGCATACTCTAACAACTGGGAGGGCAAATTGCTTACCCTCTAACTTCACTTCTGCTTCTCATTGTGTAACCTCTTATTAGCCTCTCCTTTCAGTTTCTTGTATAGAATTTTTTAGGTATTAGGATTTAGGTGAAAAACCTGCAAGAGACATTTGAAGGAGGAGATATTGATAGGTTATACAATGGCACAAATGAACTCACAGGGTAGCCTGTCTACCCTCCCCATTAAGTTAGGGGTCATAGAAGCACCTGCCAGAGAAATTCATTTCTATTCTCATAAGAAATAATTGGTATGACTTCCACTTAAATAGTCACTAGTAAATAAAATTTTATTTAAATGAATCCCTCCAAATATATTTTCTTTTCTTCTCTATGAAGGTTCCAGTCCGGTGGATCAAGATCATTCTTTGCCCAACGACTCTTTGTTTGAAAAAAATGAAACAGAAATTCCTGTTTGTGATACAGCATTAAATCAGACCACTGAGAGCAGTACATCCTTTCCTGCAGTACATCATAGTGAGGAAGGCAGGGAGACCTTAGGAAGCAGTATGAATCTTCATAATCACTTTGAGGGAGAATATACTCCAGAAGCTTATCATGCTTCAAGTATCCAAAATGGGATTGCATTAGTTCATACTGACTCTTATGATCCAGATGGAAGACATGAAGAGGATAATGACCACCTTCAACTTTCTGCAGAAATTGTGGAAGGTGATAGATATCAGGAAGCACTGGGCCATACGATGTTTGGGTTAGAAAATGGAGAGGCAGAGGCATATGGTGATCTTTCACAGTCAGTTCCTCCTTTTAATGCTGAAATAAGGGATGAATTTCAAGAATTAGATTCAGCACCTTTAGTGAAAAGTCCTACTGGTGAAACTGAGTTTGTCCATCAGAAGAATCAGGAATTTCAGAGATCCTCTTCTGAAGATGAAATTGTTAGAAAGAAACAACAAATTGCTACTAAGGAGAACCAGAAAGAAAATTCAACTGAAGATTTGACCTGTGCTTCAGTGCATATTAACAGTGACCAGAATACCAGAGGTAGGGACAAGAACCAGGGAAGTTCTCCTGAACAGGTAGTGAGACCAAAAGTTAGAAAAGTGGTAAGTTCAAGTCAAGTGGACCAAGAAACAGGTTTTAATAGGCATGAGGCCAAACAAAGAAGTGTTCAGCGGTGGAGAGAGGCTTTGGAAGTTGAGGAAAATGGCTCAGATGACCTCCTAATAAAGTGCGATGACTATGATGGAGAACATGACTGTATGTTCTTGGATCCACCTTACTCAAGAGTTACACCAAGGGAAACAAACAATCAAATGCCTTCAGAAGGTGGCGCCACAGCAGGAAGGCAAGATGTTGTGGATAACACCTTTTGGAATGGCTGTGGAGACTATTACCAACTCTATGACAAAGATGAAGATAGGTAAGGGCTCCTACAGTGCTTTGTCAGATTGAGTACTGAGCAGAGTAGTTTACTTCTAGTGCCATGAGGTTTGATGGATGGGCTCTCTGACATAGTCAGGAAATTAGATATTTTGACTTGTCAGATATTCCTATTTACTGAGTGCTAATCATACATGCAAACTACTGGTAATTTTTTCACAGAAACTTCTGAGGTGCTTGAGGGGTTTACAGAAATCACACATTCAGATAATGATTATTAATAAAAGGATAGTGTTACTAATTATTACTAATTATTTCAGTCATGGTTATTTCAATGAAATATAAGGTAAGCAACTAATATATTTTTAAAAATTCTGTGTTGAGGTCCTCCACTTGTGGCACAGCGGTTGAGCGCTGGGCTCCGAGGCTGTCCGCAGCCTCTGCAGCGGCGGTTCGTTCCCCAGGCTGCTGGCGAGGGTCCCACCAAAAAAAAAAAAAATTCTATGTTGAGGCAGTTCTGGCCTGCCTATGCCTGCGGTTGCCTTCCTTTTTCTTCTCCCTTTCCTAATAAACCTGCCCTTTTAAAGTGTTAAAAAGGAAAAAAAAAAATCCATGTGAAGTCATTATGTATTAAAAAGTGATTACACAGAAAATTCTGTTAATTATACGTTACATTAACTTTTCCAATATTTATTAATACTACCTACTTATTTTTCTTCTTCCATTGTTCTTCCTATGGCTGAGTTTAGTCTTAAGTATCTTTATTTAGCATTTAATATTTATCAACAAATTTGTATATAGACTATTATTTCCCCCATTTATGGGTGAGTAAACTAGCACACAGAAGAGTTAAATAACTTCCTGAGGTTACAAAGCTTAGTAAATGGTGAGACTGGAATGTGAATTACTTTCTTAACTCCAACTCTACACTTTACCACTGTAGTTTATAGTTTTCAAGACAACGTATAACTTCTATTATTATAAACATTCTGGAAGGAAACAGAAAGGAGAAATATAAAATTTTTTTCTGCCACCTGCCGAATTATCATTACCGCAGAGTTCAAACATTCACATATCCTTTTAAAGCTAGTTGTAGCCCTCATAGTGCTCAATTATAGTGCAATTTCAAGATTTTATTATCTTGTAGAAATAATTATTTTAACTAGAAAGTACTTACAAAGGAAGAAATTTTTTAATGGTATGTTGTTAAATGAAAAATTTTTAATAACTACATTAGAGAAATATGAATTGTCTGTAGTTATAATGAAACACTGATGCAAGTATATAATTTTTTTCTGACTCAAGTAACATTGTATTTATTTATTTATTTTATGCATTTTTTACTTCATTTTTGCACAATGTGTGCATTTTCATCTTGGTTATAGTCCCCATACAATTCCCACCCCCCTTGTTTTGATCCTGCTTCCCCCCCCCCCCCCCCAGTGTGTCTCTGGTTTATAGTTGCTTGTTGATTTTGATTTTTACTTTATTATAATTAGGTCTCATTCATAGCACGAATTTAGAAAACCTAAATAAGGGACCAGGAAAAAACCTAATTATAATAAAGAAATTTATTTTGAATATGCATTTTATGTGTTTTATTTCATATCTTAAAATTTAGAAAACATTTTCTTTTCTTTGGACCCATGAATTAAGATTTTATAATATATGGAACTTTTAGAAACAATTGAAATATAATTTCTACTGTTGTCTTGAAGTTATAAACTTTAAGGGTTAGCAGACAATATTTGTGTAACCTGTTGCTTTTTAAAATTAAATATAAAGCTAGTTGAAAATTTTTGCCTGACTTACTCTATTTTATTCAGTTTAAGTTCACAATCTTTTATCCTAAAATCTACCAAGTTCTAAAAACAGAAATTGGCAGCGATTGTTAAGTTGATGGTAGATTTGGATATGAATGTGTTTAATTACTGGGTGCTAGTTTGGACCCTACTGGGAGCTATAAATCTTGGAGGGTAGAAATGCTCAGTTTTGAAACATATTAAGCACTCAGATTCTGGATTGGATTGTGAACCTCTATTATAACTCTAGGTTAGTATTTTTAAAAGCTTAATTTATATAATTTATCTTTTTGAAATTGAAAGATTGTTGCATTTTTCCCCAGTTAAATTTTTTTGAAGGAAGTATTTTAATTTGGTTGTCCTTCTCCATTATAGACACACTAATCAAAATTAAAAACTTCTTGTTTACTTTTTATAATCAGATCTGGTGTCATCTAATGAAGTGGATGACATCTTTGTTATTTGCCTCTCAACAGAGGGGTTTAATTGACTTTTTTTTTCCTCATTAATAGAAGCATTTTCTTTTTGTTAATTAGAAAACATAAATTAGTTTTTTTAATATAAATTATTAATAGAAGCATTTTCTTTACCTAGGATGACACTGAACTTTTTATGGTTTTAGGTTATTTATAATTATTTTTTCCTTCACTGATATATCTGTATTTTGAACAATGATTGGCTTTTGACTTACAGACCTGTGGTTGAGATGTGCTTTTTAAAACATGGAACTAATTTTGTAGTGTTCTCTAAGACACATTGAAATGCTAGAAAGACATATGAGGTATTTTTTTGTTTTATTTTTTAAATCTTAGAATACATTTTCAAGTTTAATGATTCTCGCAGATTCAACTTAAATTTGTATCTAGAAGCCGTAAGAGACATTTGAGAATGTCATTTTAATAGTCTGTACAACTTTGAGGTGCTAATCTATTTCTGAACTACTATTTCCAGTTCCTCTACCCATACTCTGCTACAGATCAGTTACCAGAGTGCCTTTTAATACAGTGCCAGCTAAAGATTGAAATTTAATAGCCATACCTTCCTATTTAGTTTCATTTTCCTCTTGCTCATCTCCCTGATGGTTTTCTGTGCTTCTGTTCAGTTCTGGTATTAGCAGATTGGAGAAATGAGGAAACAGTGATTCTCCCATAAATATGTTGAGAAGGGAAGTATAAATAGCTTCCTCTTTGAGTATAAAATTATTTTTGGTTTTCTCTGTTTTATTGAAAAAAGGTGTCTTAAATGACTTAATTTTTGGAAGTATGAGGTTACTATATTTTTTTTCCCCAGTTACATTTGGCAAGGTAGATATTCTTGAAAAGTTGTCATGTCATATTTATATCATCATAGCAACAAATAGAATTTTAACAAGATGATAATTAAAATTCCCTGTGGTATTTTTAGATAAAGAAATTTTCATCTCTTAAAAATACATAGTTTATGTATTTTTTGTAAGTAGAAAAGTATTTTAATGACTGCATGATCCACTTCTTTAAAAGATTCTAAATGATCGCTTCATCACATCTGAAACATTACACTCTATGGGATTACCATTGCAGCTGGTACTATTGCTCTGAGCTGTTTGACAGAAACTGAGCACCATCTTATTAAATTAGAACTGCAAGGGGAAATTTAATAGGCAGCATATAATTACTAGACTTGGAATTAGACCAGAAGAGCTTAGGTTAACTCCCTGCTCTTTTGAACTATACCCTGAGAACTTTAATAACTGTGTGAGGACAAGATCTTGGGTTTAAAAGAAACTTTCAGCAATGCCAGCACATTTTAATCTTGTATCTGTTTTGAAGGCCTGCCACCTCCTGACCATTTCTTACAGCTTTTGAGATTCCTTTCAGAGTTTTTCTGTCCTTAGGCCTTAACCTTGCTTATAAGTTAACAAGCCTTACTTAAGGTAAAAATATCTGTACTGTTTAAGTTTGTGGTGGATGATGTTAGGCAAATAAAAGGAATATTGGCCTTTTAGTTGATTTCAATTTGATTTATTCATAAAGAATTTATTATGCACCCCTTCGGAGCCAGATTTTGTTCGCATACTGTGTAATTGCAAATGATGATTCCTGTTCCCTTGGTGTCACCAGTCTTCTAAGGAAGACAAAATATTCAGTAATTATTTTGAGGCTGAATTAAGCTCCTTTTCTGTATAAGTTAGCTAAGAGACATGAAGAAAGAACTCTTATATAATTTAATTACGATGTCAAAAGGTTTTTTTGGTTCACGGTTGAATGCATAAGGAGAAACATTTCACTAAGTTGTAGTTGTCAGCTTTGAGTACGAATGGGGAAAACACTAATGAAAGACCATATGAAAAGTAAAGTCGTATTTAATTGCGTTTTTATTTTACTTTGAGAAATTTAAAATGTTTAACTCATTTTCTTTTTATAATCAAGAACAAATGGGTTCTCACTATTCTATTGTTATATTTGTTCTGTTGCTTACTCTCCCTGAAAAGTTTTTAATATGTCATCTTTTAGTTCCATACACTCCTGTCACTCTTAGATAACTTTCTATCTCGCTTTCCTGGAGATGGTATAATTAACTGTGAACTTTCATGTTTTCATCTCCTTGTTAGAATATGTTACTACTAATTTTTCTTTTTTTTTTTTAAAGATTTATTTTATTTATACCAGAGTCGGGGTACAGGCTAGATCCGCGGGAGGGTGAGAGGATTCACCAGAGACAGAGCGGGAAACAGAACAGGCAGACTGACGAAATACACTGCTGAGGGGAGCGGTGGGCGCAGGACAGGAGAGGTCTGCAGCACTATGTGGGTTGCTCCGAGGCCAGCGGGGATCGAACCGTCACTGCAGAGGCTGCAGACAGCTTCACAGCGCTGCGCTCAACCACCTGTGCCACCAGGGAGGCCCTGTTATTACTAATTTTTATTTTCTTCTTCAGTGGTGGGAAGTAAGTTCTCATTGTGTTCCTATAGTTATGCAGTTTATCTGACACCTTATCTTACCTTTAACCTTTACTGCTAGGTTGCCTCCATCTACCTCTAATTGTTTAATTTTTCTTTTTTTAAAAAGTTACTGAAAATACTAGAGCTTTTATTGATATCATTAGAGTAAGAGATTACTCAACAGTAAAAAAATGAAGCAGTGATTCAAAAAAAACCAAAATAATAGCAGTTAAATGAGAAAATCATTAGCTCATGAATAAATCAGAAAAAATGAAATAGAATTAAACCAGATAAGGTTTGTTTAGTTCCAAATGTTATCAACATTTTCCATAGACTTCAGAATATACACACAAATCAATTATAAATCATCTCCTCTCTAAAATAAAATAAATGAAAGAATATTATCTCACTAATGCATAAATAAGATTTGAAAAGCATGAAGATTTTAAGTCCAAGAAAACATTAAAATTATTTTACATATTTAGAAAAGGTTTTAACAGTTGTATTTTAGCGGTATTATATGACAAATAGTTCTGGAATATATATAAATTATACATACCACCAAGGCATCCTTAGTCTTCCATTGTACCACCTTCACAATTTGCTCTCCAACCTTTTCCATTCCCCTCTTAAACTCTCAGTTCACCAGTAGATACCTAGGATTTGGTTTTGGCTTCATTGTGTTTGACCTTTTGTTTTTTTTCTCTGTATTCACATATGAGTTAAACCATGCAGTATTTGTCTTTCTCCTTCTGATTTATTTTGCTTAGCATACTCCTGTACATTTCCATCCAGCTTGTCACAAATGGCAAAAGTTACCTTTTTTTAATTGCTAAGTAATGTTGCATTGTGTATACATACCATATCTTCTAAATCTACTCATCTGTTCTTGGACACTTTGTTTCCATAGCTTGGCCATTGTAAATAATGCTGCAGTGCATTAGGAAAGCATCTATCCCTTTGTATTAGTCTTTTTCCATTGTTCAGGTAAATACCTACGGGTGGAATTTCTGGATCATATGGTAGATCTATTTTTAATATTTTGAGAAACTTCCATACTGTTTTCCTTCGGAACTAAACTAGTCTACATTCCTACCAACACTTCTTGTTTCTGGTTATTTTGATACTGGATCATTCTAAAGTATGCAGTGATATCTCAATGTCCTTTTGATTTGCATTTCCCTGGTGATAAGTGATAATGCACTTTTTTAAATATGTCTGTTGGCCATCTGAATGTTGTCCTTGGAAAAGTATATTAACTCTTTTACCTATGTTTTGATTGGGTATTTGTTAAGATGTATGACTTCTTTGCAGATCTTGGGTATTAACCTCTAGACAATTGTATGATATGCAAATATTTTCTCACATTCAGTTGGATGTCCTTTCTTTTTAGTGATAGACTGTTGTGCTGTGTGGAAACTTATTATTTTAAAGTACTCCCATCTGTTTATTTTTGCTTTTGTTTTCCTTTTTCATGTGGCCATCCAGCTTTCCCAGCACCATTTGTAGTGTAGTGTAAGGTGTGGGCCTATGACTGAACATGTGATCTAACCTAGAAAATGTTTCTTGTGCACTGGAGAAGAACGTGTACTCAGCTTTTTTGTAGTACAGTGTTCTATGAATGTATCTTAAGCCCTTTGATATAATCCCTCGTTTAAGAGTATAGTTTTGTTTATTGATTTTCTGTCTGGTTGATCTCTCAGTTGTTGAAAGTGGAAATTTTTTTTAAGATTTATTTATTTATTTATTCAAGCACTGGGTACAATCAGAAGCGCAGGAGGGTGAGAGAATGCACCAGAGCCAGAGCGGGGAACAGAACAGGTAGACTGACAAAGTACACTGTTGAGAGGAGCAGTGGGCGGCAGGAGAGGTCTGCATGCCACGTGGGACCCTTGCCCGGCAACCGGGGATTGAACTGGTGCTGTGGAGGCTGCGGGCAGCTTTGCAACCCAGCGCTCAACAGCTGCGCCACCGGGGAGGCCCGAAAGTGGAATATTGTAGTCCCTGCTACTGTCATTTTGGTGCCAATATCTATCTTCAGATTTGTTAATAGTTGCCTAATATTTTTTGATATTTCTTCATTTCATACATGTATATTGATGGGTGATGTGAGCTGATGGAATGATCCCTTGATCACCATATAATGTGCATCTCTGTCTCCTCATTATCTATTTTAGTTGGAAGTCCATTGTATCTGACATAAGTATTACTGTTTCTGCCCCTTTTGGGAGGTCTCATTTGCCTGTAAGATTGTTTTCTAACCTTTTACTTTTAACCTATATTTATCTTTGGAAAGTAAATGGGTCTCCTGGAGCCATCAAAAAGTTGAATTTTATTTTCTGATCTAGCCAGTCATTCTGTGCATTTTGATTGGTGAGTTTAGTCCATTTACATTTAGGATGATTATTGCGTTATGAAAATTTGCTATAGACATTTTGTTTTTAGTTTTCTGATTCTAGTTCCTTGTTAAGTGGTTTTCTCTTGCGGGGGGCAAGGTTGGTATATTCTTTTCAATTTAGATAGGGCAGTCCTTTCAGCATTTCTATTTTGTGTTTGCACACACCTTCAGACTCATGTTTGTCTGAGATGTCCTTTATTTCTACCTCCTAATAGATTATTTCAGGATGTATTATTTTTGACTGGTAATTTATATCATAAGTACTTAGGATACAGTATTCCAGTCTCTCCTTGTTTATAGTGTACCTGTATATGTTAGTTATATATTTATTTTCCCTAACTATCTTCAGTATTCTGTCTTTGACTTGAACTCTTGGGAGTTTCATGACTACGTGTGTCTTGGTGTCAGTCTCACTACATTTAGCTAACCAGGTGTTCTTTTAACTTCATGAATTTGTGTGTTTAGTTCCATCCCCAGGTATGGTAAGGTTTCTTCCTTTTTTTTTTTTTTTTTAAAGATTTATTTATTTATACATACAAGCACTGGGTACAGTCAGAAGCGCGGGAAGGTGAGAGAATTCACCAGAGCCAGAGTGGGGAGCAGAGCAGGCAGAAGGACCGAAGTACACTGCTGAGGGGAGCAGCGGGCGGCCGGAGAGGTCTGCGCGCCTTGTGGGACCCTCCTCCGGTGGCCGGGGAGCAGCTGGGGATCGAACCGGCACTGCAGAGGCTGTGGGCAGCTTCGCAACCCAGCACTCAACCGCTGCGCCACCAGGGAGGCCCTTCTTCATTTTTTTTTCCTTTTAGTGTGTACGCTTTCTCTTTTTGAGCCCCCAGTATTCTTTTTTCTTTTTTTTTAAGATTTATTTATTTATTTATTTATTTATATAAGCACTGGGTACATTCAGAAGCGCGGGAGGGTGAGAGGATTCACCAGAGCCAAAGTGGAGAACAGAACAGGCAGACTGACGAAATACACTGCTGAGGGGAGCAGCGGGTGGTCAGAGAGGTCTGTGCTCCATATGGGACCCTAACCCGGCAGCCGGGGATCGAACTGGCACTGTAGAGGCTGCGGGCAGCTTCACAACCCAGCGCTCAACCGCTGCACCACCAAGCCCCCATTATTCTTATGTTGCTTTTCCTAATAGAGTCAGATACTTCTCGAAGTATCTTTTTTTTTTTTTTTTCATTATATTTCTTTTTCCACCTGGGTCCTTTGTGCGTTTTTGAAGTCACTGATTTGATCCTCTTTTAACTATTCTGATTCTTTTGCTTTCTGTAGATTTTTAAAATTTCATATCTAGACTGTTTTTGCATCCTCAATCTCGTTTATTTTCTAATTTAAATCTTCAGTTTATTTTCTATTAGTTTCATTTGTTTTTCTTAATGTTACTATAGCTCTGAATAACTTTATTTTCTTGTATCACTTTTACTTGCTTTTCTGCATTTTCTTGTATTTTTAAATTTTCTTCATTATGGTAGTTTTGAACATGATCTGATAGGAAAGTAAATTCTTACATATTGTTGCTGGATTCT
Source organism: Talpa occidentalis (assembly GCF_014898055.3). Classification (NCBI taxonomy): domain Eukaryota; kingdom Metazoa; phylum Chordata; class Mammalia; order Eulipotyphla; family Talpidae; genus Talpa; species Talpa occidentalis. Next base: position 70,079,860 of record NW_023604972.1, read on the forward strand.
GGAAAGTTGATCTCCTGTGATGTCATTCCCTTGAGATTTCAAGTTGTGATGTGTTACTCTTTTGTCTGCCCTTTCCGAGTCCTGTAGTTCTGGAGACCTCATGTAGTAGCTCCTGAGTCAGAAGATGAGGAAGGGACCTGGAGGTTTCAGGCTGCTGGTGTCAGTGCCCTGGGCCAAGATGAGGAGGCTCATGTTTCTGGCACCTCTCCTAGCCCTCCTCTCTGGGACTCTAGACTACTGATGTTGCTGTCCACGTGCTTCAAAATGTCATGGGTGTCAAAATGTCGTTATCCATCTGAGAGGTTAGGGATGGGGACATCAACTTATCATACTGTCCTTGTTCTTTCACTGGGGACCGATTCCACTGAGATGTATTGCCCCTCAGTCAAGAATGTGTATCTCCACACCCTTCTCTTCCCACCCTGGGACTGCTGGCCAAGTTGTAGCACCACAATTTGTACTACAGCTACTGCTCTGGACCATGGCCTCTAGATTATCTGTGTACCTGCCTCTTGTTTAATGAAGCGCGACTCTCCATTATGTCCTTTCTGGTGCGTTCTACCTGGTTTCTGATTTCCAAAAGGTATTCTAGTTTTGCCTCAAGCCATGGGGTTTTCTGGGTGAAAACTGTTGCCCTAGATGGTCCTCTGGGTAGCAAAGCTAGTACCCACCTCTGTCACCATTTTGCATCTGCCCCTGATTCTCTGATGTTCTGTGCTGGGTAAAACCTTTTATCTTGTTCCTGCCATTAAAACTACATGCCTGTTTCTTTTTCTCATCTATTGCTGAATTTTCAGAATTAACGTTCTTCATCCGCTGCTTCTATTTCTTTTCTGTCCTTAACTTTCTTGAAATCCAGCTCCCAAGATGATTTCCACAAGCTCCTTCCATCCTTCCTTCCTTCCTCCCTCCCCCTCCCTCCCTCCTTCCCTCCCTCCCTCCCCACCCTCCCCCTCCCTCCCCTCCCTCCCCCCTCCCTCCCCTCCCTCCCTTTCTCTCTTCCTTTCTCTCTCTCTCTCTCTCTCTCTCTCTCTCTCTTTCTTTCTTTCTTTCTTTCTTTCTTTCAAGATTTTATTTATTTATACAAGCACTGGGTACAGTCAGAAGCGCGGGAGGGTGAGAGAATTCACCAGAGCAGGGAGCAGAACAGGCGGAAGGACCGAAGTACACTGCTGAGAGGAGCAGCGGGCTGCAGGAGAGGTCTGCACGTCATGCGGGACCCTTGCACCGTGGCAGGGGATTGAACCAGCGCTGCAGAGGCTGGGGGCAGCTTCGCAGCCCAGTGCTCAACCGCTGCACCACCAGGGAGGCACTAATTGACTTTCTTTAATAGCCATTTTCTTAAAGGGTAACAGATAGTAATTATTTTGCTTATTTTATTTTTTATTGAGGTAAAATTGGTTTATATCAGTATACGTGATCTAGATGAATGCGACCCTTTTCAGATGTATGTCACACACCACATCCACTATCAAGGTACTGTTGTCCTTTACCATAGGACATTGGGTTCCTTCTTTTCCCTTACCCAGCCCTGTTCCCACTCTAGTACCCTCTTTTCTGCAGTAATGTTTCTACAGTTTGTTTTGGCTTAGTTTTGTTTCTCTATATTGCACATGAGTAAAATCGTGGACATAGGAAAAAAATAAATAAAAATCAGTGTCCCTGGTAGCTATCTTGTCTGAATCTTCTGGGTCTAGTGATACTGTTGCATGTGCTGTATCTCCAGATAGAAGGATTAATTACTCTTTTATTTCCCCCCTTCCATTTCAAGCATACGCTGTCTTTCACAGGTGCTTGGGAAAACTGACCCGTTAACTTCCACAGTGCAATCAGCAGTGGCTCTATTTTAGAGTAGAAAAGAAAGACAACCAACCTGCTGCTCAGGAGATTTAGAAAGCAGGGGGGTGGGGTGGGGGAAACCTGTAGTGACTGCTTTCTGAACTTAAGCTTTTAATTACTTCCATTTTAATTATTTCATATATTTTTAGAATTTTTTTTTTTTTTGATGCAGTAACATTGGTTTGCAACACTAATTGAGGGGAATAGGTTTACACCGCTTCAGATGTGTGCCCTCATCACACATACCACCAAAGCACCCATAGTCATTTATCATAGGTCAGTGAGTCCACTGCTCCCTTTGCTTCTACTCCCACCCTCCCTACCTCTCTAGTAGCCTCAATTCTGCAGTCATATTTCTGTGGTATCTTTTGGTTTAGTTTTGTTAGCTCCTTTGTTTTGTTTTTCGATATTCCACATATAAGTAAAACTTTACAGTATAGCTTTCTTCTTCCAACTTACTTCACTTAGCATAATACCCTCTAGTTCCATCCAGTTTGTCACAAATGGCAGGAGTTCATCTTTTATTTATAGCTGAGTAGTTTTCCATCATATACATGCATGCATATGTGTGATATACACCATGTTTTCTTGATCCCCACTGCTCTATTGTTGGGTATTTAGTTTGTTTTCGTACTTAGCTTTTGTAAATAGTGCTGCAGTGAACATAGGAAGGAGTCCATTTATCCCTTCAAATTTATGTTTTTGTATTCTTCAGATCAATTCATAGGAGTGGAATTACCATGTTATATGGTAAATTTATTTTTAATATTTTGAGGAACCTCCATAATACTTTCAGTAGGGTCTGGACCATTCTACACTCCACCCACAAAGTGAGAGAGTTCCCTTTTCTCAGTACTCTCACCAAAATTCGTTGTTTCTGTTTTTTGTTTTGTTTTGTAAATGGATCATGCTCTTGGGAGTGGGGTCCTATCTCATTGATTTTTTGATTTGCATTTCCCTGATGATAAATGATGTTGAACATTATTTCATTTGCATTTTGACCATCTGTGTTTCCTCTTTGGAAAAGACTATTTTGCTTTTCTGCCCATGTTTTGACTAGGTTAGTTGTTTTCTTTTTGTTGAGTTGTATGAATTCCTTTTATACCTTGGTTATTAGCTCCTTGTTGCATGTATGAAGTAAAAATATTTTCTTCTGTTCAGTTGGGTATCTTTTTGTTTTAATAATAGTTTTTTGTGCTGTTCGGGAGCTCTTTTGATTGAGGTGGTCAATTTGTTTATTATTACTTTTGTTTTCCTTTGTATTGGGTGGAGTACTGAGATTCACTGAAGCTAATGTAGAATGTTTTGCCTATACTTTCTTCTATGTATTTTCTCTTTTCCGGTCTTGTATCCAAGTATTTAATCCACTTCTAGCTTTTATGTGTGATCTTTGAATTATCTTTTTGACTTTTATTTCATTTGGTTCTGCTCTAATTTTTATTTTTCCTTCTTTCTACTGCTTTTGTCTCATTTGTTGTTATTTTTCTGGTTCCTTAATGTGTTTTTATTTGAGCTCATTTCTTTGTATGGACTGTATTGTTACATACTTCGCTCTTAGTACTGCTTTTGCTGTGTCCCATTGATGGTGGTAGGTCATGTTTCATTTTCATTAGTCTCCATGTATTTTTAAATTTCTTCTTTGATTTCCTCCTTAATCTAGTATTCATTCAGGTGTGTTGTTCAGTCTCCACATATTAGAGAGATTTTTACTGCTTTATTTTTTGGGTTGATTTTTAGTTCAGTACTATTATGATTAGACAGATCATAGTTGATGTGATTTCTCTCTTTATGAATTTTTAACATTTATCTTGTGACCCAACATGTTGTCTGTCCTGGAGAATGTCATGTGTGCACTTGAGAAGAATGTGTATTCAGCTTTTTGGTGTGTAGTAAATGTCTTTATGGCCATCTGGTGTAATTTGTCATTTACTACTATTTTTTTCCTTGTATATTTTTGTCTGGTTAATGTGTCCATTGATATAAGTGAGGGGTTGAAATCCCCTACCAATATGTGGTATAACCAATGTCTGTTAGGATTGTTAACAGTTATCTTACATGTTTTGCTGCTCCTCCATTTGGTTTAGATATATTGATGAGTGTTATGTATTCTTCATGTATTTATTCTTTTCCATTATGCATATCTCTCCATTCTTGTCTCTTCTTGCCCGTTTTAATTGGAAGTTTATTTTATATGCCTCTCTTTTGTGTCCCATATGCTTGGAGGATTGTTTTCCAACCATTTACTTTCAGTCTACCTTTACCATTGGAGAGCAGATGAGTCTTCTGGAGACAGTAAAAGTTGGTTTTTGTCTTCTGATAGAACATGCTACTCTGTGCCTTTTAATGGCAAGTTCAGTCCATTACATTTAGCATGATTATGGCTAGAGGGGGATTTGCAACTGCCATTTGTCTTTAACAGATCATAAATATTTTAGACATTGTGTACAAAATTAAGACTATTATATCAGTATAAATCCATTTAAAATTGAAAAAAAATGCCATTCATAGCCTCTAGGCCATTAGAAAATAGGCCATCAGATTTGGTTCTGTGCATAATTTGCTCACCTGTGACAAAAAGAAAAACTAAGGCTAATATCCTCATTATATACTACAAACCAGAATATGGAATTTTCATCTGATACAGAAAAATGGGAAAATGGCGGTGTGCTGTAGGAAGTTCTGAAATATCTAAGATTGCTTCTATCAATATAATGAAAGAAGTAGCTGAGAGTTCATTTGATTTCGCTATAGACCTGAAAGATAAATACTAATAGCCTCATTTTACAGATGAGGAAGAGTGAGCTTAGAGAAGTTAATTGCCCAAGGTTGCATCATTATAAATATCCAGCCATGATCTTAACCCAGTCTGTCTGAGTACACCATTTGCAGTTACACTGTAGGGTTCTGCCATAATAGGTGAAAAAGATATTCACCTGGGTTAAATAAATTACTTTGTTTATTCAGCAAAAAAATTGCCTGTGATAGGGTTTTCAATTTTGTTTTTATAGTAAAAAAAACTTTGTCATAGTATAGTCTCTGACTATCCCTCTGAGTTAGATTAGACTTTAGAGGTTAGTGATAAATTAGTGATACATTTTGTCCTAGATAGCATCATTCAGATGAAATATTAATAAGAAATTGTGCATATGTTTCAGTCACATTCCATACTTAATGTAAATTTCAGAACTGAGTTTAAAGAGGATTATTTCTTCATACAAGCTAATATCGCTACAAGCTCTCAATTTACATGGGATTGCACTATCCTACTTAACTTCCATGAGTTTATGGGCACTTTGCTTTTTAGGCTAGTTTCCTTGGATGCTTTTCTGGTCATTATTTGAAAGAATTATCTGATCCTGAGTGGGAATAAAAGTAAAAGTGGTGGTGAAGATATTCTTGATGTTGGGAGGAATGTTGTAGCAACAGTTCACATTTTAGGGACAGTATTTGAGTAGATATTCGTGTAAAAGAAGAGTTGGATTTAAGAATATACTAGTAACTGGATCAGATTGTAGAAAATCATAAATACCATTCAAAGTTTAATGTTATTTTCTATAGGTCAGTATTTTTTCAAAGTGGGAGAAATATGTTGAGTGGTTCATAGACAGATGTTTTTAATTTTCATCATTATATGTTCATTTTAATGGGATTTAGAAAAAATATAGCTGATACATCAAATCTGGGATTTTGACTGTAATACGGGACACAACTAAGTGTAGTTGAGTGAAAAAAAATTTTTTAAAAAACAAAGACTTGGTAGTAGTTATTGACTTATTTTTACCAGATACTGTTAGAATGTTTTATATGTATTTACTCATTTACTCCTCACATGAACTCAGTGAGCTGTTATATACTATTACAGGTAGTAAGTGGTGGATTCCAATTCAGGCAAGTATTCTCAACTACTGTACCTTAGGCTACGGTTAATATGTAACTGTAGTAAAAATGGTGAATGCGTAGGCAAATAGATTAAATTTGTGAAATATACTACCTTAGGAAAAAAGAAGTGTCGAAGGTTTTTGGAGTAATATTTTAATTATACTATTTGATACAAATTGAAATGATAGTGATATTCACAGTGCATTTTTGAGTTGAGGGAATGAAGTTAAATTTAGGGATACCAGTTAATGAATGGATAGTTCTAGGTTTGGAGAAAAGCACTTGACTACGTTTCTTCAGGAGAGGTGGAGAAAAGGGAGCTAGGATATATGAGCCACTATGCAGATAGACTGGACAGATGGGGTTGTCTTACATATAGGACAGTAGTGAAGAGTCAGAGATGCACGGTTTGCAGCCTGGAGCAGAGTAATGCCATTGGCAGGTAGAAGATTAAAATAAAGGGACATACGTGGTACATGGATTTTGTTATAAAAATAGAACTCTTGGGCCTCCCTGGTGGCGCAGAGGTTAAAGACAGCGCTTTCAAGCTATTGCCAGCCAGCCGCTGCAGCATGAGTTCCATCTCGTGTGAGGGAGCTAACCCACATTGCATTCCATCCCCTGCCAGGGAGCTAACCACATGGCACAGCAGACCTCTTCTGTCTCACCTGCTGCTCTTCTCAGCAGTGTATTTCAGTCAACCCGCCTGTTCTCTCCCCACTCTCTCTGGTGAATCCTCTCACCGCCCCCCCATCCCAGCACCACTGGCTTACACTCTAGTTCTTGTATGCATAAATAAATAAATCTTTAAAAAATTTATGTAACTCTTATAAGGGAAAAATCTAAAAATTGCAGTGGGCAGTTAGCACGTATGGAAGCTTAGTATAGTTGTCAGGCCTAGGGAGATACATTTTTTCTTACAGGAGAGTTATGTATAATGAGTAAGAATGATAGAGGTCAGGGAGTCTACAGTCTTTTCCTTAAAAGCCCAGATCGAAAATATTTTAGGTTTTTGCTTATTAAAAGGCGAAATCAAAGGTAAATATGTAAAATACCCTGTTTTTAAGCACACAGACTAAAAATAAAAAGGCAAAACACTATTGTTTCCCAATCCTTGATGCAGTTTTCTTAAAATGTATTGACTATTGATCATAATCATATTGAAAAATACGTACATTCTTTTTACATTGAAATTAGGAGATAGTCCATCAATTATTTCATTAATTCAGGAAAGTTCAGAGACTTGTGTAATCTTTCAGGACAAGATCATACTCAGTGAAGTGTTTAAAAATTGAGGTTTTCTCATAAATAAATATTTTTTTTAAAGTCACAAGTTAATATGGAAATCTTACCTTAACAGTTAAATACACATCTAAATTGAAGTTAGTAATTATCTTTGAATTTGAGTTTTATAGTCAAGGAAACTTAGTTCAAGAAATTACTTTCAAACTATTTTCTATGTTAGATTTAGACACTAATAAAGTCTAGAAATAGTTTGCTTGATCGTAGATTGTTTTTGAGTCACAGAAAAGTTTACAGAATATATGCAACTCGGGCTCATCCCCAACTAAAGGAATACATTGTATTCACTATGCCTGGGCTATATTGTATTTCTTCTCTATTTGTACCTTGCCTATACTTTAAAGTAGAAATTGATTTCTTTTTTCTTTTCTTTTTTTTTTTTTTTTACTTCTAACATCTCTGAGCTCAGATTAGTCCTACAAGTGCTCTTTGTTAATAGCATTATGATCTCTGAGATTCAACTGCCTATTAGGAAGAGTAACTCCTAACTAGCTTAGATGTTAATAATATAATGTCATCCAAAGGAAATGTACTTTTCTGTAATTATCCTTTCCTTTCAAAAACGTAAAGTAAAATCTGTCATTGTTGACCTCCTAAAAGTCACTACACAAAGGGAAATCTTTTAGGGGATTCTTGACCAGAATGGTTGATATGGTTGAAGGGACATTTAAGACTTTTTTTCTACGTTGATTAAGTAATATTTTAACTTTTAGTATGAGATGACTATTCTTTAAGACCAAGAATAATTAAATGTAAACATATTAACCAACATTAAATATAACCCAAAGTATTTTTCTAATTTGTTGACCCTGCTTATCATGAATACCTTTTGGTTCATTATCTGACTCTTCTCCTAAATATTTATTTATTTTGTGTTTGCAATCTTAAGCCCTTCAATAAAGATTTGTCAATACTATTTATGATTACCAAGATATATTAAAATTTTCATTTAGCAATATGTCTAAACATGAAGATCCTGAGTTTATACACCTGAAGAACTTACTTGTAGGCACCATGGAATATTTACTTCAGTGAAGAAATTAATAAATTGATACATTCCATAGCTTGCTATATGCTTTCATCTTTTTTTTAAAGATTGATTTATTTATCAAAAAAGATTTATTTATTAATATAAGAATTGGAGTATAGGTCAGAGGTGGGTGGGGGGAGAGGATTCACCAGAGACAGAGCGGGGAACAGAACAGGTAGATTGACTGAAATACACTGCTGAGGCGAGCAGTGGGCGAGTCAGGAGAGGTCTGCTGTGCCATGTGGGTCACCTCCCTGGCTGGGGATCTTCTCGTGCTGCAGTGGCTGCAGATAGCTTTATAGTGGCACAGCTTAAGCCCTTGAACCACCAGGGAGGGCACCTGTATGCTTTCATCATTTAAAAAAGTTAATATTTCAACAACTGAATTGGCACTTGACAGAGAGGCAGTCTGTTTTATACCATGATTCCTGGTTAACACTCCAAATGTTCAGTAATTGAGCATGTAATGACAGCTAGTTTTATTTTACTCTAAATTTGCAGTTCAGAATGCAGTGATGGAGAATGGTCTGCCTCTTTGCCTCATCGATTTTCTGGTACAGAAAAAGATCAGTCCTCAAGTGATGAAAGCTGGGAGACTCTGCCAGGAAAAGATGAGAATGAACCTGAACTACAGAGTGATAGCAGTGGTCCTGAAGAAAACCAAGAATTATCTCTTCAGGAAGGGTAAGTTTAACAGTAAAATTTATTATTCTTTATGTATATTGTACAAGAATGGTATACATCACTTTAAATGTTGATTATGCTATTAATTGGATTTATAAACCTGTGTACTATATGTACTGATACTTTCGTTATGCTTTTGGTATTTCATAAAGAACATTTCAATTGAAAACACTAGAAATTTTAATATCTTCTCTTGAGGTACGGTATAAATTTCTACTTTGCTTTATTAAAGAAAATTTATTCATTTAAAAGATCCATTTTAAGTCAATAAGGCATGAATGAATTAGAACTGTCTTTCTGAATAGTGGAGGTAATGGCCAGGGAGAAGTGGTGGCCTTAAGAGGAAAATCAGTGATTCATTCACAGAAATGATGGTAGTTAGTTTGAGAAGTTGAAGCTTTGATATTCCTGTCTAATTGCACGTGATAATATTTCCAGAAATCATTGCTTGATGGTTGAACATCTTTGTCATTTTTAATGGGAATATTTTCAGCTTTGTGTACTAGCTTCTGTTGCAGCTATGCCTCTCCTTTGTTAGAGTGTAGAAGTAGCCATAGACAATATGTAAATGAATGGATATTACTGTTTCAGCAAAATTTTATTTATAAAAATAAATTAGTGGACAGGAATTTGTGGGCCCTGGTTAACCAAAACATTTCTAGTATTTACCACGTTAAAAACGATCTGTGTGGGGGGGGCGGAGCAACATGGCGGCGAGGAGACGCTGCCAGTAAGATCTCCCATTAAAAAAAGTTAATAGGGAGGAAAAGCGGCAGGTCCCAGTGAGAACCGGGACACGGAAGATAAACGGACGACTCCAGCAAACTGCCCGAAGAAGAAAGTGGCCATAAAAGAGGACCAGAAGGGAGGGAAGCGCAGAACCCTGCTCCCCTCCCCCACCCACAGAGGCGGCACTCTCCAACCGGCAGAGAGGAGGAAAACAACAAACTAAAACTGCCAACAAGAACAAAGGACGCAGCAAGCGGGACTGTGAGTGGAAAGGAACTATTGCAGCCACCACACCCTGTGAACGGGAGCTGTGGAGAACTCCCGCAGGATCCGCCACGGAGGTGAGCTCCGGGCGCCATTGAAGAGAGCTCCGCCCAGGAGGAGACCAGCACCAGCACACAGCCCCGGCCGCCCGGTAAGCCTGCGCGGAAAGCAGCGCGCCGGAAAAACAGACGCGGAGAGGGATTGCGTGGGGAAAGCAGCGCGGATTGCGCGGATCTGATCGCAGCTGCCCAGGTCCCTGCGCCTGCGACCTAGGCTTGCGGGGAGACGACCTAGGCTTGCGGGGAGACGCGCAGAGGCCCTCCCGGAGTGAGCAGGAACCAGGCGCCCAGGCAGGGGAGCGGGATTCAAAAGGCGCCATTCCCGCGCCACTGATCTGGGCTACAGCCCGCGTCCTGGAACTGAGGGCTTTGGAACTGAGACCCGGGGCACGAAATTAGGGGCGTGGGTTCCCCACGACGGTGGGGCACAAGGCAGACACAGCACCCCAAAGCCATTGAGGTGTACCCTACCATCCCTGCTCTGCTCCCTGTCCCACTGGGTGGAAAATCAGCTCCCCAAGGGCTCCAGGAGAGATCTCTGGCGCCACCTAGCGACTTGAAGCCAGCACAGGCTCCTGAAGGAGCTAGTGGCCAGCTGGGGAGTTAGCCCACGCCGGCCCCTTCCGAACAAGTAGTCTGAGCCCACAGGGAGAGCGAGCACCCACAGCCGGGGCAGACCAAGCGCGCAGAAGAGTGTGCCCCACATCACCATTATAGAATAGGGACATTTCTTCAGTAAAGACTACCTGCAGAAGGCTTCCTCAGGAGCCAGAGGTGAGCGGGGGAAGTTCGCCCACGCCAGACCCCCTCTGGCCTGCAGTCCAAGCCCAGAGGGGGAGCAGGAACCCACCGCCGGGGCAGACCAGGCACACAGGGGAGTGTGTCCCCACATCGGCATTTTTGAACAGGGACCTTTCTCCAGTAAAGACTGCTTGAAACTGACAGATGACTCCTGGAGGAACCAGGGGGGAGCAGAGAAGCCCACCCAAGATGCCGGCCAGTCCCAACTACACAGTGTCCCAATGCATACGGCAAATTAGAAAACAGACAGTAGGGAGGAGAAGAACCACACGCAACCTAGCAACTCTCCAGAGAAAAAGCACACCACAAAAAAGAAAACCAGCCCCCAGATGGCAACGACAGTAACTTGGAAGAACTTCTGAGCCTTCCAGAAAGAGAATTTAAAATTGCCGTGATTAAAAAACTGACAGAAGTCATAAAGGAAAACAATGATAAGGGAAAAATAATCAACGATCAGAAGAATGAAATTGAGTCCCTAAAGAGGGAAGTAAAAGAAATGCAGGAGATCAAAGAATTAATGGAAGAACTAAAGAATTCTGGGAAAAGCAATGAAAGCAGAATTGATGAAATGGAAGAACGAATAAGTACTCTTGAAGACACAGAAATAAAAAGAACCAAAACAGAAAAGGAAAGAGAAGTACGAAGGAAAAAGAATGAAGAAAGACTTCGGGAACTATCTGACTCCATGAGGAAAGGAAATATAAGAGTTATAGGAATACCAGAAGGAGAGGAGAGAGAAGTAGGAACAGAGAAAATATTCAAAGAGATAATTGAAGAGAACTTCCCAAATGTGAAGGAGGAGCTGAAAATTGATATACAAGAAGCAAGAAGAACACCAAACTTCCACGACGAAAGGAAAAATACAGCAAGACACATAATAGTAAAGCTCCCAAGAATCCAGGACAAGGAAAAAATAATGAAGCTGACAAGAGGGAAGAAACAGATAACATTCAAAGGAAAGCCAATCAGGCTGACATCAGACTTCTCCGAAGAAACACTACGGGCAAGGAGAGAGTGGAGGGACATAGTCAACAGACTCCAAGAAAACAGATGCCAACCAAGAATACTCTATCCCGCAAAGCTCTCCTTCCTCTTTGAAGAAAGAATATGGACTTTCCCAGACAAACAGAAACTCCGGAATTTCATTGCAACTAAACCCCCACTCCAAAAAATACTACAAGGAGTCCTAAAGCCAGAACCTCAGAGGGACGAATAACAATGAAAGAAAGCCAAAAAAAAAAAAAGTTATTAAAAGAATAAATAAATAAAATCAAAGGAAAGACAAACACAATGGCAAATACAGATGTTAACATATCAATATTAACTCTAAATGTAAATGGACTAAACTCTTCAATAAAAAGACACAGAGTTGCAGCCTGGATTAAGAAACAAAACCCAACCTTTTGCTGTCTCCAGGAAACACATTTAGCTACAAAAGATAAAAATAGGCTCAAAGTTAAAGGATGGAAAACAGTCCTACAAGCAAATGGACCAAAAAAGAAAGCAGGAACAGCTATACTTATATCAGATAAAACAGATTTCAAACTCAAAAAGATAAAAAGAGACCCCAATGGTCACTACATTATGATCAAGGGGACAATACTTCAAGAAGAAATAACACTCATTAACATATACTCACCAAACGAAGGAGCACCAAAATATATCAGACAACTGTTGTCCTCTCTGAAAACAGACATCAGAGAAAACACATACGTAGTGGGAGACTTCAACACACCACTATCAACAATGGATAGATCAACAAGACAAAAAATAAGTAAAGAAACCAAAGCTCTAAATAAGGACCTAGAGCAATTGGGCTTAACAGACATCTATAGAACACTAAACCCCAAAAAAACGGAGTACACATTTTTCTCAAGCGCACACGGATCATTCTCCAGGATCGATCACATACTGGGGCACAAGACAAACATCAACAGATACACCAAGATTGAAATCATATCAACCATCTTTTCTGACCATGAAGGCATCAAACTAGAAATAAACCATAAAAAGAAGGCAAGGAACTTTCCTACCTCATGGAGATTAAAAACCACACTACTGGAAGACCACTGGACTAATGAGGAGATGAAAGAAGAAATTAAAAAATTTTTTGAATTGAACGACAAGGAGGACACCAATATCCTAAATGTATGGGATGCAGCAAAAGCAGTAATAAGAGGAAAATATAGCAATAGAAGCTCACATCAAAAACAAGAAAGAACTCAAAGAAACAACCTAATCTCGAAGCTCAAAGATCTAGAAAAAGAACAACAAAAAAACCCCAAAACCAGTAGAAGAAAAGAAATAATAAAAACCAAAGCAGAAATAAATGAAATTGAAACTAAAAAAACAATCCAAAAGATCAATGAAACCAAGAGCTGGTTCTTTGAAAAAATCAACAAAATAGACAAACCCCTAGCCAGGCTCACAAAGGAAAAAAGGGAGAAAGCACAAATAAACAGGATCATCAATGAAAGAGGAGAAATCACAACGGACACAGCAGAAATCAAAAGAATAATCAGTAACTACTATGAACAGTTATATGGAAACAAGTTTAACAATCTAGAGGAGATGGACAAATTCCTACAACTCTACAATCACCCAAAGCTAGATAAAGAAGAAATAGAACACCTAAACAGACCAATTACAATTAGCGAAATTGAAATGGTAATCAAAAACCTCCCCAAAAACAAAAGCCCAGGACCTAATGGATTTACAAATGAATTCTACCAAACATTCAGAGAAGAATTGGTGCCTATCCTTCACAAACTCTTCCAAAAAATTGAGAAGGAAGGGACAATACCAAACACGTTCTATGAAGCCAACATTACACTAATACCAAAACCGAACAAGGACAACACAAAAAAGGAAAACTACAGGCCAATCTCCCTAATGAACACTGATGCAAAAATCCTCAATAAAATTTTAGCCATCAGAATCCAACAATGTATCCATAAGATAATTCACCACGACCAAGTAGGATTCATTCCAGGGACACAAGGATGGTTTAACATCCGAAAATCAATCAACGTTATCCAACACATCAACAAAAAGAAATATAAAAACCATATGATAATATCAATAGATGCTGAGAAAGCTTTCGACAAAGTGCAACACCCATTCATGATAAAAGCCCTTGAAATTCTTGGGATACAAGGAACATACCTTAACATCATAAAGGCCATCTATGACAAGCCAACAGCCAGTATCATTCTCAATGGTGAAAAGCTGAAAGCAATTCCATTAAGATCTGGAACAAGACAAGGATGTCCACTCTCACCACTGCTTTTCAATATAATACTGGAAGTCCTAGCCAGGGCAATAAGACAAGAGAAAGACATCCAAGGAATCCAAATAGGAAAAGAAGAAGTCAAACTATCACTATTTGCAGACGATATGATATTATACATAGAGAACCCCAAAAACTCCACAGAAAAGCTAATTCAACTCATCAATCAGTTCAGTAAAGTGGCAGGATACAAAATCAACACGCAAAAGTCAGTAGCCTTCCTATACACAAACAATAAATCTGAAGAAGAAGAAATCAAAAAAACCATCCCTTTCGTTATTGAAACAAAAAAAATCAAATATTTGGGAATAAATCTAACAAAAGAGGTAAAGGACCTATACAAAGAAAACTATAAAACACTGTTAAAAGAAATAGAAGAAGACGCAAAGAAATGGAGAGATATCCCCTGCTCATGGATTGGAAGAATAAACATTATTAAAATGGCCATCCTTCCAAAAGCAATATACAGATTCAATGCTATTCCAATCAAAATCTCAATGGCATTCTTCAAAGAAATAGAACAATTATTGATGAAATTCATATGGAATCACAAAAAACCCCGAATAGCCAAAGCTCTCCTGAAAAAAAAAAGAAGGGAATGGAGGCATCACACTCCCAGACTTCAAACTCCACTACAAAGCCAATCATCAAAACTGCATGGTATTGGAACAAGAACAGACATACAGACCAATGGAATCGAATAGAAAATCCAGAAATAAACCCACAGATTTATGGTCAACTAATCTTTGACAAAGGAGCAAAGACTATGCATTGGAGCAAAGAAAGTTTGTTCAATAAATGGTGCTGGGAAAACTGGGTCGCTACATGCAAAAGAATGAAGCTTGACCACTACCTCACACCATACACAAAAATCAACTCAAAATGGATTAAAGAATTAGACATAAGACCTGAAACCATAAATATATAGAAGGAAATATAGGCGAAACACTACGTGATTTGCACATCAAAGACATCTTTACAGACACATCACCCAAAGCAGTGATAGTGAAGGCGAAAATAAACAGCTGGGACTACATCAAATTAAAGAGCTTCTGCACAGCAAAAGAGACAATAACAAAAACAAAGAGAAACCCCACCAACTGGGAGATCATTTTTGCACCCAACACTAATGATAAAGGACTGATCACAAAAATCTGCAAAGAGCTGATGAGACTCAACAACAACAAAGAAAATAATCCAGTCAAAAAATGGGCAGAAGAGCTAAAAAGAAACTTCTCTGAAGAGGAAATGCAAATGGCCAACAGGCATATGAAAAAATGTTCAACATCACTTGTCATCAGGGAAATGCAAATCAAAACTACCATGAGATACCATCTTACACCAGTGAGAATGGCACATATTAAAAAAACTAGCAACAACAAATGTTGGCGAGGGTGTGGAGAAAAAGGAACTCTTCTGCACTGTTGGTGGGAGTGCAAACTGGTCCAACCACTGTGGAAAGCTGTGTGGAGATTTCTGGACCTACCAAACATAGAGCTTCCATATGATCCAGCAATTCCACTCCTAGGTATTTACCCAAAGGACACAGAAACATCAATTCCAAAGAACACCTGCACCCCTATGTTTATAGCAGCATTGTTTACAATAGCTAAGCTTTGGAAACAACCCAAATGCCCAAAAATAGATGACTGGATCAAGAAGATGTGGTACATATATACCATGGAATATTACTCAGCATTCAAAAAAGATAAACACATGCAATTTGCAGCAACATGGATGGCGCTGGAAGGGATCATGCTCAGCGAAATAAGCCAAAAACAAAAAGAAAAATACCGGATGGTCTCACTCATAGCAGGAATCTAGAAAACTTAAATAAGGGACCAGGAAAATGAATAACTATAAGAAAGTGAAAATCAAAATCAACAAAAAACTATGAACCAGAGACACTTTTAGGGGGCAGGGGCGGGAGGGGAGGGATTGGGGTCAGAATGGGGGCGCTGCAATTGTATGGGGAATATAACAATAAAATTTATTATCTAATAAAAAAAAATAAAAAAAAAGAAAAGAGGAAAAAAAAAAAAACGATCTGTGTGACCTTTAGGTTGACATATATATATATATATATATATATATACACCCTTTCTTTTTTTTTTAATCAGCTCAGGAAATAACTTATCACTTTATAGCTAGTGTTTAAATTTTGGTTGCATCTCAGTTCTAATAATTATTAGACATTATTGTAAGAAACTGATAGTTGAAAATTAATAAAATGATAGTAAATTAGCACTTTTTTTTAAAGTTCTGGCTTTTTTTATTATGGAAAAAGATGTATAACATGACATTCATTACCATTTCAAAGTGTACAGTTCAGTGGCATTAAGTACACTGTCACCATTATCCGTCTTTACAACTTTTTCATCATCCCAAACTGAAACTGTACTCATTAAATGCTAGCGCCCAGCCCTCGTCCTCCCAGCCTAGTTTGTTCAATTTTATTTATCATTTTAGCATCAATGGATATGATCTTAATGGCGTTTCATTTTTGTCGTAATGCTCATGAGGAGTTATTCTCTTACAGATTTCCTAATATTCAACTATCCTTGTAATTCTCTAAGTAATCCAAATTCAGCGTGATCACATAGTCATGACTTACTGTTGTTTTAATGAGCTGTTTGATCTGTTTGCTAATAATTTACAGGTGATTTTTATATTGAAACTCATGTAAATACAAATTGTTTCCAATGTTTTAACTCCATAACAACTAATACTTGCTTTATTAAAAAAAAATGTGTATGCTCTTTTTCTTTTCTTTCCTTTGGTGTTTAAATAGCTTATATTCCTTTAAATAATCTTATTCCTTTAATTTTTTTATTTATTCCTTTAGAGATGGTTAGTATTTGCTTGTGAAACCAAGGCTTGGTGTCTTATAGTAAGGGAGTATATCTCTTTGATAATTTGCATTTTTTTCCATGATAATTAATTGGGTCTAATTTTGAGTTTTTCATAGGATCTATTTCCAAAGTATATTTTATTAGGAAAAAACTCATCTTGGACTAACATTAGAATTTATACTTCTCAAAATGTTTAAACTTCTAGCTTGAGATTAATACACTAAGAAAATCTGGTAATAAAACAGGAAATCTATAAAGATCTATTAAATATAACTGTTTTTGGCAGTGATAGATTGAGTTGGCATTTTACTCCCTGTCTGATTTCGTGTTCTGTCACTTTCCATCATGAATATGTTGTTTACACGTATTACTAAATATTTCAGATGTAATTTGTTATAGATAAGATTCCCTCCTGAAACTTACATTGTGATGGAAGAGGTTACCTAATAAGCAAGATAGAAAGATAACAAACTATAAACTGTGATGATCATTCAAGAGAATAAATACTGCTATAGTAGAAGTAACTGATAAGGGGCCTACATTCATTAAAATAGTCTTCTCTTAGGGAATTGACATTTGGACTGAGATATGAAAATGAGAATCAGCAGTTGAGGAAAAGCTTTAAAGGAAAAGTCAAGAGCAATATTATTAAGAAGAAAATAGCTTGGCATGTATGACGATGTACTGAAGCAAATGAGTGAAAAAAAGTGATATGAAGTGGGCAGGAACCAGACTGCATGACATATAGCATCTGGGATTTATTAGATACCAGTGAGATTTTAAGTGGAGAATAGTACAGTTTAAAAGATCTCCCTAGCTGCTTTGTGGAAATTGAATTGGAAAAGAACAAAGGTAAAATTAAAGGGAAAGGGGAACAAGACTAAACTGTTAGAATAGGGGATGATAGTAAAGATTTTAAAAGTGAGTAGGTTTGAGAGTATTTTTAAGTTATTAATAATAGGATAGAATCCTGTAATGCTAGTGATAATATAAATTGCCTTAACCTCTGCATCTAAAAGACAAAGCTTATCAACTGTAATTTTTTAAGTTACTATTTAAAGGCATGCTTATAGCATAAGTATACAAAAAGAATGTATACAGACAAATACTAACAAAAAGAAAATGTAACACTTTTGTTAACATTACCAAAGTGGACTCAGAAACAAAAGATCACTGGGAGAGTGAGGGTCACTGCATAATGATAACAAGTTCAACTTAGCAGTAAAATGAAGTAGTTTTAAACAACAAAATTTGACTAAATTATATAGAGTATATTGATAAATTTACTGTCATTGGGATATTTTTATGTACCTTTCTCAATTACAGTATAATTCATGGACATTAAAAAAAACACTCATTTATCTTTAGCAGAGTAATACAACTCAGTTAAGCATGATTTTTTAATTAATACTGCATCCTGTAAAATACATGAACAGAAGAAATAAACATGTGCTAGGTTACAAAGCACAGATTAATACATTTTAAAGACTCAGCATCCTGCAGACTGTACTCTCGGACCACAATGCAATTAACTTAGAGATAAAAAACAAAAATAGGGCCTCCCCGGTGGCGCAGTGGTGAGCACTGGGTTGCTAGGCTGCCCGTGGCCTCTGCAGCGCTGGTTCGATCACGGGCCACAGGCAAGGGTCCCACATGGTGCACAGACCTCTCCTGCCGCCCGCTGCTCCCCTCACAGTGTATTTCGTCATTCTGCCTGTTGTCCTCCCCACTCTGGCCCTGGTGAGTTCTCTCACCCTCCTGCGCTCTGACTGTATCCCAGTGCTTGTATAAATAAATAAATAAATTTTTTAAAAAAAATAAATTTTAAAAAATGCCCATGCATTTTAAATGTACATCTTTCTAAATAAACACCATACTTAGCTGTTTTAAATGCTTGCAACTCAAAGGCAACAAAAATACCACTAATCAAAACTTGTGGGATGCAATGGAACTTGAAAGGAAATTTGTTGTCATAAGTGCTTATATTATAAAAAAGGGGGGGAAATGCTGGAAATGGAGGAACTGTGCATTTAACTTGAAGTAGAAAGGAATGCTACTATAAAGAAAATAAGGTCATAAATTAGAATTAGGAAAGCTAAGTGCAAAAATCAGTGAACATGTCAGAGCAGTCAGAAACTGATATTGTGAAAATATTAAGAAAAAAGGCTTGCAAGAAATAGAAAACCTGAATAACCCTATAACTATGACAGCTGTGTAAATATTGGTTTAAAATCTTTCCATGTAGGAAAGAAAAATAAACTAGATGGTTTTAAAATTGAATTCTCTCGGACCTCTCCTGGTGGCACAGTCGGTTGAGCGCGGTGCTGTGAAGCTGTCCGCAGCCTCTGCAGCGCTGGTTCAATCCCGGCTGGCCGGGGAGGGTCCCACATGGCGCGGCAGACCTCTCCTGTCTCGCCCACTGCTCCCCTCAGCAGTGTATTTCATCAGTCTGCCTGTTCTGTTCCCCACTCTGTCTCTGGTGAAACCTTTCACCCTCCCGCACATCTGGACTGTACCCCGGTTCTTGTATAGATAAATAA
This sequence comes from Talpa occidentalis, assembly GCF_014898055.3. NCBI lineage: Eukaryota > Metazoa > Chordata > Mammalia > Eulipotyphla > Talpidae > Talpa > Talpa occidentalis. The sequence goes on from NW_023604972.1 coordinate 70,099,128, forward strand.
ATCTTAAAAAAAAAAAAGAAATAAAATTGAATTCTCTCAAACTTTAAAAGATCATACCACTCCATCTTAAAGGGAGTAGAGAAAGAACTCTTTCTATAAGTCATTATATAAGGCCATTATAACCCAAATACCAAAACTGAGAAGAAAAGTGTAAGCCTGTCATTAAAATACATGTCAAAATCTTTAAATTATTGTCAATCTAAATTTTCAAGTGTGTGTGTGTGTGTGTGTGTGTGTGTGTGTGTGTTTAGATAAAACTCAGTTACCAAGCAAACTGGGTAAAGAATGTTTACTTGGTTGAAAATTAAAACTTTCAAGGTTTTAGCATCTGAATAATATCTTTACTTTAAAGTATAGAAACAACTATGTGTCTGTAATGATTGATCACATGACTCAGTTAAAACTGTTTTATCATTGTGCTTCATTTATTAAAGGGAAGGGTTTTGAAATATTGGTAAGACTGAATACATATTAAATTTAGTGATTTATGACTTAGTGCTTTGGAAACACTTAATAAAAGATGTTTATCACTAAAAGCTTCTGGTTGAAGCTCTCAATAAACAGATCTAATCACAACACTTCAAAAATAGGAATTCATACACAGGATTTAAAAAATGAATTTAGTTTGAAAATTACACTTAAAAACCATAGCAACCATTTTCCCTTTGTGAACTCCTAAAAAAATTTTATAGATATAAAAGCTTATATGTGTACACATCTTCTCTAATCCAGCGAGTATAAAAGAACTGTGTAAACTATTATATTTAGTATTTGTTTTTATTTGGTTTGTTTATAAATCTTTTTATAGGTTGGTCCATATTTGTGCATATAAATTTATCATTATTAAAAGAAAACTGCATAATAATACACTACACAATTTATTTAACCAACTCTGATTTACATTTAAATTGTTTCACGGTTTTGGGTATTGTAAGGAATGCTGCAAAAGATATCCTTGCACATACGTTTTTAGAAAAATATCTAACAGTAGAACCAGGAGCCTCCTTGGTGTGACCCAAGGGGTTAAGTCTCAGCAATTTGAAGCTATCACCAGCCATTGCAGCATGAGTTCGATTCCCAGCCAGCCAGGGAGTTAACCCACATGGCACAGCAGACCTCTCCTGTCTCGAGAACCTGCTGCTTCCCTCAGCAGTGTATTTCAGTTCATCGCCTCTTCTGTTCCCCACTCTGTCTCTGGTGAATCCTCTCACCCCCACACCTTTGGCCTATACCCCAGTTCTAGTATGCAAAAATAAATAAATCTTTAAAAAAAATCTCTTCATTTGATCTTCTAATTTTGGGTTTTGTGACTTTTCTGGAGTGTTTTTTTTTTAAATTTTGCATGGATTTATAATCTGTTAAGACTATTGTTTTAAAATTTTGCATGATACCTAGAATGAAATTTTTGTAGAAATTTATTTCAGGATCCTTCTAGAACTTTTACTGTTAGGTGGTGGCGGTTGGGCACATACACATTTTTTAAAAGTACATCTGGAATTTATTTAAGGATAAATAATAACAAGGATTTAGCCTCCCAGTTGGCCCAATGGTATTAAGTATTTTCCCTACTGTTCTGAAATGCTGAGTGTCTTACTTATCTGTCCCATAAATTTATTTGTCCTGTTACTATGAATTTATATCTAGTGGAAGAAGACTATATGAGATATGAAAATGGTAAGTAAATTTTAGAATGAATGTGAGCAGTGATGTGTGAATGGAAGAGCGACCTAAAATGAGTATGTAAGACAGGCCTCTCTGAGATGGTGAAATTTATTCTGACTTGAGTATTAAGAAGGGAGTAACTGCAAAACTCCGGTGAAAAGAACATTTTAGATAGAGGAAATGGCTCTGAGGTAGAAATGATCTTTGTGTATTCCAAGTATATAAAAGTAGTATGAGTATAGTAAAAGGGGAAGAGTTTTTTAAGTGGTCACAGTTGGAGAGGTGGACAAAGGAGAAAACATGTATGACAGAGGGGTTTCTTGGTCAGTTTGAAGGATCTGAATTTTATCTCGTATTTGAAGGAAAACTACACAAGAGAAGTGATTAAAAATTTAAATGGTCTAGGGGCCTCCCTGATGGCACAGGTGGTTGAGTGCAGCTCTGTGAAGCTGACTGCAGCCTCAGCAGTGCCGGTTCAGTCCCCGCCGGCCTTGGAGCAATCCACATGGTGAACAGACCCCTCCTGCCTTGCCAGTTGCTCCCCTCAGCAGTGTATTTTGTCAGTCTGTTCTGTTCTGTTCCCCACTCTGTCTCTGGTGAATCCTCTCATACTCCCACGCATCTGGCCTGTACCCCAGTTCTTGTATAAATAAAAAAAATAATAAATCTTCAAAAAAAAATTAAATGGTCTAGGGTGAGGTTTTCTTATTTTTCCCCACAAAAAGAGGATATAGAAGAACATGGACAATTCATAAATCAAATAAATTCTTATGTAAGTTGGATCTATTATTATAGAGAACAACTTGCTTCCCTTTAGAAAATAATTTTATAAAGTAAATTTTTTTAAGAATCATGCTAAGTCAAAAAAATTCAGAAAGGACACAGAAACATCAATTCCAAAGAGCACCTGCACCCCTATGTTTATAGCAGCACTGTTTACAATAGCTAAGCTTTGGAAACAACCCAAATGCCCAAAAATAGATGACTGGATCAAGAAGATGTGGTACATATACACCATGGAATATTACTCAGCATTCAAAAAAGATAAACACATGCAATTTGCAGCAACATGGATGGCGCTGGAAGGGATCATGCTCAGCGAAATAAGCCAGAAAGAAAAAGAAAAGTACCAGATGGTCTCACTCATAGCAGGAATCTAGAAAACCTAAATAAGGGACCAGGAAAAAGAATAACTATAAGAAAGTAAAAATCAAAATCAACAAACAACTATGAACCAGAGACACTCTATGGGGATTGGGTTGGGAGGTGGGGAAGGGAGGGTTTGGGGTGAAAATAAGGGGTTGTAATTGTATGGGGAATATAAAAATAAAATTTATAATAAAAAAATAAAAAAAAAATTCAGAGAATAAAGATCTGCTTTAAAGAACAATTTTATGATGTATTTTAACGTGATTTTTCCCTCCCTTAAAATGTTTGTATTAGGGAACAGACATCCTTGGAAGAAGGAGAAATTCCTTGGTTACAGTACAATGAAGTTAATGAGAGCAGCAGTGATGAGGGAAATGAGCCTGCCAATGAATTTGCACAGCCAGAGGCATTCATGTTGGATGGTAACAATAACCTTGAGGATGACTCCAGTGTGAGCGAAGACCTCGATGTGGACTGGAGGTACGTAGACAATGTTTACATGCTTAATTATTCATTGAGTAGAATTTGTTCATGTTTTTAAATTATGAAAATTGAATCTATAAGAAGTTTCCTGATTTTCCCAACTGTCAGTCTTCCTTTCTTTCAAAGCTTGTTTCAGACATCACTTTGTACATGGTCTTCTCTCTTAACTCCTATCAGTGTCTCTTCCTTCTTGGACTTAGAGTTCACTTTATATCATAGTTATTTTTACTCAATAGTATGAGCTTTCTATTTTTTAATTTAATTCGATATTCCCTATAGCATTTAGTATAATCCTTAAAAAAAAAAGACCATTCATAAATACGATAGAATCAGAATTATAAGAATAAAGTTTTCCTTCGCTGTCTTTCCTTTTTCATCTCTGTATGTAATTGTATATTCCCAGAGATGTTTATAGTACAAAATTTATTTTGTGCTTACAGAAACAGTGAGCTTCAAATAAAAGTAGCTTGTAAATTAATTGGATCATAGAATTATCATCTCATGATGTGGTAATCAGAATTTAGCTATTTTGGTTTGTAAAATAGACTCATCTTTCAAGTATGCAGTAGTTTTTGTAAGTATTTACAAAATAGTTACAATTATTGAGCTATTTCTGCAGTTCAGTTTTTCTTACTGACCCTTTTTGTTACTTCTTCTAGAAAAAATACAGTTTGGTACTAGCTCTTTTTCCATCTCTGCACAGATATTAATGATTTGTCTTGTTTTTTTCAATAAAATGTCCATTACAGAGTATTTAGAAAATTAAAGATAAAAACTCATAACACTTCAGGTTTCTAGAACTTACATTTTTAAGGTCTCCTTTGTGATTTCAGTTACCTTTTCTGTGCATAGCTGCTCCTTTCTGCTTCTCTAAATTGTTGAAGACATAAAACTCACCTATTTGAGATTCTCCTTATTGTTTCCTGGTCTCACGCCCCAGGGGAAATAAATTATATACGTGGAACAGATTTTTATTCATCATTTTGTGAAAATAGAAGTGGGATTTTATCCTAACTATCCAAACATTTTGTAATTCCATCTTAACCATTCCTGTTCTCTGACAGCCATTTTCTGTTTTCTCAAACATTATAAAAAACCAGTGATTTCACCTAGACCTAGTCTTGTTGATCTCTCATGTCTTCCTTTTACATTTTTTTGCTGCATTGCTTGTTAATTCTGAAGTCTTCTCTCTCCATATGCTTAGTTATTCCTCACAGTGCCTAGCATATGTCAGTCATCCATTTATCATCCACCCACCTCTGTGGGGAGGCATTTGTAGTTTCATATGATGAATTTTTTACAACTCAGTTACATAGATGCTCCAGTCTGTACATGAACTAAAATTTAACTGATTATCTCCCCATTGAAAGAGAAGCTCTTTCCTCCCAAATAGAATTGCTATACTTCAGGTTTTACTTCAGGATTCATAGAAATAACATTACTGAAATATGTGATTTTTTTTCCAAGATCGTCCTAAGTAACTCAAAAAGGTTGTACCACATAAAAATTTAAAGGCTTAATGAAAGTCTTTAGTGAATAGAATTTCAACTTAAATTTGAAAACTCTTTTAAGTGCTAGTCACTGATGATCTATCTGGATATGGTTGTTGAGTTAAGGTTTTAGAAACATTGCTGATTATCCCAAAACTTGGGAAGCATCAAAGTAAGTGTTTTTATTTATGGGGAATAAAAATAGAAAGGCATTTTAAAGTGAAAAGCATTTTAGCATTGATTTTTTTCAAACAAGATTTTGAAGGTTTTGAATTTTATCTACATATGTCAACATCTGATTATTTGTTTCTGTGGTATTGTATTAATTTATGTAGCAGTTGCTAAACATTGCTAAAGTGGAAATATGGCTTGATTTTGGTATTAAAGTAAAATAGTATGTCATTTGAGAGTTAAAAAAGGAAGCCATGGCACCAGCAGCAAGTCTTGTCTTTACATCAGAATTTGACACTTGATATTTGTTTGATTTTCATCATTAGGGGGGAAAAAAAGCCTTTTGGTTATTTGTTTTAGTTTAAAGGAAAATAGCAAATGTCCTCTAACAAAAGTTAGTTTATTTTGATGTAGTCACAGAAATGTCCTAGAATACTCAGAGTATCTCACAGATTGATGTGGTAGGAGTTGATTTGGAAAAAACATAGATTTTAGATTTAGACAAATCCAGGTTGTACCATTTATTTACTCTCTTATAATTACCTATCTTCCTGTAAGAAATTGGAGCTAAAATTATAAACAATAAGATTATGAGAAATAATTCTGTATGGATGTAACTAGAGTTTTTTTTAAACTATTTTGAAATAATTTTATTCTGAAATCTGAAAAGTGGCAAAAATAGTACAAAGAACTTCCATATATCCTTAACTAAATATAAACATTAGCCACACTGGTGGTGGTATTCTCTCTTTATTTTTTTGTGACCTACTTATAAATAAATTGCAAATATGATGCCTCTTTACCCATAAATAGTCTAGAATGAATCCCCTAAAAGCAGGGATTTTATATATATATATATATATTATATATATATATATATATATATATATCACAATAAAATTTTCAGGAGATTAACACTTACACGGTACTATTTAATTTACAGACCTTGTTCAGCTATCTATACTTATCCCACTTAATGCTTTTAGAGAAATTTTTCTCTGTTCCATCATTATATGTTTCTTTAATCTTTTTTTTTAAATTTGGATGTTTTCCTCAGCCCTTTGTCTTATGTTAATAGTATTTCAAAATATAGGCCATTTAAGTTTATAGATCCCTTAGGTTGTCTCTGTCTCAAGTTAGATTTAATTGACAAATTTTTAGCAGGAAGACCATAGAAGCCTTGTTCTTCCCAGCACATATCATATGTCACATAATGTCAAATTGTCCTATTACTGATGATGTTAATTCTTATCATTTGGTTAAGATGTTACCTTTCAGATTTTTTTTTTAAAGATTTATTTATTTATACAAAAACCAGGGTACAGGCCAGAGGTGCGGGAGGGTAAGAGGATTCACCAGAGACAGAACAGGGAACAGAACAGGCAGACTGACGAAATACACTGCTGAGGGGAGCAGTGGGCACGACAGGAGAGGTCTGCCGCACCATGTGGGACCCTCACTGGCCAGCCCGGATCGAACCGGCGCTGCAGAGGCTGTGGACAGCTTCACAGCATGGCGTTCAACTGCCTGAGCCACCAGGGGAGGCCCTTTTCAGATTTTTTTTAACTGTACAGTTGCCATTTTATAATGAAAGGTATCCCTTTATATGAAAAAGTATCTAGTGGAAGATGCTTTGACACTGTAAATAACCTGTTTCTTCCCAAACTACTAACTGCCATCCCCTACGTTTAGTATCATTACTGATGCTTGTGTGAAACAGTTATTACTGTGGTGATTGCCGAGTGAATGATGGTAGATTTTTAATATTAGCTGTTAGTAGCTAAATAAACTTTTCTCGTTTAAACATGATTCAGTTAGATGTGAACTTAAATCCCTATCTGATTGACTTCAGCACTCTTCCTCTTTGAAGGCTATCCTACTACTAGATGAAGAAGTTTCAGTATTTTTAGAGTTTAGATTTAGTAATTCTTAGTTTTCAACGTAATTCTAAATCAGTGTTTGTCTAAGAATGTTCCTTTGTACATTATGATGTCTGCTAATTTCTGGATACTACTACACTATAATATATTCTTCATAAGAATACCTCTGTATCTCTTAGTAATAGGTTTGTAATTTTAATGATGGCACCAACCAAGGTTGACACTGGAACTAATTTGAACTGACTTGTGAAATTGGATGCTTCTGATTATTCAACTTATGATAGACATATGGAACATGGAAGTGGAGATGTTTGTCTTTAGGTAGACAGAATATAATATACTTAGCTTTGGTGATTTTGAATTTGAGGTGATGGGAGTTCTTTGATGTTAAACGCTGATGCAGAAAATTAGAAACAAGGTCTGTGAACTCAAGAAGGAGTTTAGAATTAGATAGACCTTCAGGAATTACCTTGAGAAAGAGAGAATATCATTGCAGCAATAGGCTTGAATGTGATTTTCAGGGGATCAAACTTAGAGAGAAAAGGACTGAAGAGATACTGAGGGTTTCCAAATTTTGAAATACTTAGCATTTTCAAGTCTAGAGGAAAAGGAGAAGTCTGTGCACTTCTAGTGGTAGGCAAAGGAGATTGGGAACAGATTTAAACATTTTTCTAGGGGCTTTAGTTCCTTTGAAAAAAAGTGAAAATAAACAGGAGCTAAATATTTTTCAAACAGAATAATAATGGAGAAAACCAATTCTTAGAAAAATCAGAGAGATTAATGAGAAAGGCTTGAGAAAATAAAATATTTTTAAGCCCAGATTAATATTATAAGAAAGGAAAATATTTGACTGATCGAATTAAAATGATTCTTTTTATCATGTTCCTACCTAAATTTAGATTACAAACTTAAGTAAATAGCAAAGAAATTAAATTAGAAGAGAAAAAGTAATACTACATGTATTCCAGCCTTTAGCAATCCCCAGAGTGAAAACTACAAATATAATGTAATTTTCTTGCACACTTTGTGCAGTAAGTGTGGCAGTCAGCTGGGAGGGGTAGTGATACTTTAATTCCTTGTGCCCATCACTTAATTTTTCTTTTGCATTGTACCTGACCTTCAATCCACAAGATTTATATTAAAATATTTTAAAGTTTTCTGCTCCTGGTATGTCTACTGTCTTATAGGTATGCTAATATGATTATTTCTCCACCCATAAAAATTTTCCAAATCATGTGTATTTTCTTTTTTTTCAGCCTGTTTGACGGTTTTGCAGATGGACTGGGAGTTGCTGAAGCTATCTCTTATGTGGATCCTCAGTTCCTCACCTACATGGCACTAGAAGAACGTTTAGCCCAGGCTATGGAGGTATTTCTGATGCCCATATGTAAATTGTTGAGGTGTCAAATAATAAAAGCTAAAGATTTTAAGTTTTTTAAGTATGCTTAAGAAAAGTTATGTAGCGGGCCTCCCCGGTGGCGCAGCGGTTGAGCGCTGGGTTGCGAACCTGTCCGCAGCCTCTGCGGCACCGGTTTGATCCCTGGCTGCTCCCCAGCCACCGGAGGAGGGTCAATGGCGCGCAGACCTCTCCTGCGGCCGCTGCTCCTCAGCAGTGTAACTTTGGTCCTTGCCTGCTCTGCTCCCGCTGTGGCTCTGGTGAATTCTCTCACCCTGCCGCGCTTCTGACTATACCCAGTGCATGTATAAACAAAACAAACAAACAAATAAATAAATAAACATGCCTCTATAAAATTAAAAAAAAAAAAGAAAAGTTATGTAGCAATTGCAGAATAGTGATGTCGCCAGTATGGTATGTACAATATATACCTAATAGCCTGCCAATTTGCTTAAAATTGCAGTATTTTCCAGTTTTTATTGCAGAACTGAAAGTGTTTTGTTACATATAGAAACTATACTTTCCATCTATTATAAGCACATTTGAATCTGATTATTTTTTTTTTTTTTTTTTTTTTAAATATTAAATTTTATTTTTATATTCCCCCATACAATTGCAAACGCCCCATTCTGACCCCAATCCTTCCCCTCCCGCCCCCCACCCCAAAAAGTGTCTCTGGTTCATAGTTTTTTGTTGATTTTGATTTTCACTTTCTTATATTCATTTTCCTGGTCCCTTATTTAAGTTTTCTAGATTCCTGCTATGAGTGAGACCATCCGGTATTTTTCTTTTTCTTTTTGGCTTATTTTCGCTGAGCATGATCCCTTCCAGTGCCATCCATGTTGCTGCAAATTGCATGTGTTTATCTTTTTTGAATGCTGAGTAATATTCCATGGTATATATGTACCACATCTTCTTGATCCAGTCATCTATTTTTGGGCATTTGGGTTGTTTCCAAAGCTTAGCTATTGTAAACAGTGCTGCTATAAACATAGGAGTGCAGGTGCTCTTTGGAATTGATGTTTCTGTGTCCTTTGGGTAAATACCTAGGAGTGGAATTGCTGGATCATATGGAAGCTCTATGTTTAGTAGGTCCAGAAATCTCCACACAGCTCTCCATAGTGGTTGGACCAGTTTGCACTCCCACCAACAGTGCAGAAGAGTTCCTTTTTCTCCACACCTCGCCAACATTTGTTGTTGCTAGTTTTTTTAATATGTGTCATTCTCACTGGTGTGAGATGGTATCTCATGGTAGTTTTGATTTGCATTTCCTGATTACAAGTGATGTTGAACATTTTTTCATATGCCTGTTGGCCATTTGCATTTCCTCTTCAGAGAAGTTTCTTTTTAGCTCTTCTGCCCATTTTTTGACTGGATTATTTTCTTTGTTGTTGCTGAGTCTCATCAGCTCTTTGCAGATTTTTGTGATCAGTCCTTATCATTAGTGTTGGGTGCAAAAATGTTCTCCCAGTTGGTGGGGTTTCTCTTTGTTTTTGTTATTGTCTTTTGCTGTGCAGAAGCTCTTTAATTTGATGTAGTCCCAGCTGTTTATCTTTCTCTTCACTATCACTGCTTTGGGTGATGTGTCTGTAAAGATGTCTTTGATGTGCAAATCCCGTAGTGTTTCGCCTATATTTCCTTCTATGTATTTTTATGGTTTCAGGTCTTATGTCTAGTTCTTTAATCCATTTTGAGTTGATTTTTGTGTATGGTGTGAGGTAGTGGTCAAGCTTTTCTTTTGCATGTAGCGACCCAGTTTCCCAGCACCATTTATTGAACAAACTTTCTTTGCTCCAATGCATAGTCTTTGCTCCTTTGTCAAAGATTAGTTGACCATAAATCTGTGGGTTTATTTCTGGATTTTCTATTCGATTCCATTGGTCTGTATGTCTGTTCTTGTTCCAATACCATGCAGTTTTGATGATTATGGCTTTGTAGTATAGTTTGAAGTCTGGGAGTGTGATGCCTCCGATTCCTTCTTTTTTTTTCAGTAGAGCTTTGGCTATTCGGGGTTTTTGGTGATTCCATATGAATTTCATCAATAATTGTTCTATTTCTTTGAAGAATGCCATTGAGATTTTGATTGGAATAGCATTGAATCTGTATATTGCTTTTGGTAGGATGGCCATTTTAATAATGTTTATTCTCCCAATCCATGAGCAGGGGATGTCTTTCCATTTCTTTGTGTCTTCTTCTATTTTTTTAACAGTGTTTTATAGTTTTCTTTGTATAGGTCCTTTACCTCTTTTGTTAGATTTATTCCCAAATATTTGATTTTTTTTGTTTCAATAATAAAAGGGGTGGTTTTTTTGATTTCTTCTTCTTCAGATTTATTGTTTGTGTATAGGAAGGCTACTGACTTTTGCGTGTTGATTTTGTATCCTGCCACTTTACTGAATTGATTGATGAGTTGAATTAGTTTTTCTGTGGAGATTTTGGGGTTCTCTATGTATATTATCATATCATCTGCAAATAGTGATAGTTTGACTTCTTCTTTTCCTATTTGGATTCCTTGGATGTCTTTCTCTCTGTCTTATTGCTCTGGCTAGACTTCCAGTATTATATTGAAAAGCAGTGGTGAGAGTGGACATCCTTGTCTTGTTCCAGATCTTAATGGAATTGCTTTCAGCTTTTCACCATTGAGAATGATACTGGCTGTTGGCTTGTCATAGATGGCCTTTATGATGTTGAGGTATGTTCCTTGTATCCAAGAATTCAAGGGCTTTTATCATGAATGGGTGTTGCACTTCTTTGTCGAAAGCTTTCTCAGCATCTATTGATATTATCATATGGTTTTTATATTTCTTTTTGTTGATGTGTTGGATAACGTTGATTGATTTTCGGATGTTAAACCATCCTTGTGCCCCTGGAATGAATCCAACTTGGTCGTGGTGATTTCTTATGGATACATTGTTGGATTCTGATAGCTAAAAATTTATTGAGGATTTTTGCATCAGTGTTCATTAGGGAGATTGGCTATAGTTTTTCCTTTTTTGTGTTGTCCTTATTCGGTTTTGGTATTAGTGTAATATTGGCTTCATAGAACGTGTTTGGTATTGTCCCTTCCTTCTCAATTTTTTGGAAGAGTTTGTGAAGGATAGGCACTAATTCGTCTCTGAATGTTTGGTAGAATTCATTTGTAAATCCATCAGGTCCTGGGCTTTTGTTTTTGGGGAGGTTTTTAATTACCATTTCAATTTCGCTGCTTGTAATTGGTCTGTTTAGGTGTTCTATTTCCTTCTTTATCTAGCTTTGGTGATTGTAGAGTTGTAGGAATTTGTCCATCTCTTCTAGATTGTTGAACTTGTTTCCATATAACTGTTCATAGTAGTTGCTGATTATTCTTTTGATTTCTGCTGTGTCCGTTGTGATTTCCTCTTTCATTTATGATTCTGTGTATTTGTGTTTCTCTTCTCCTTTTTTTCTTTGTGAGCCTGGCTAGGGGTTTGTCTATTTTATTTATTTTTTCAAAGAACCAGCTCTTGGTTTCATTGATCTTTTGGATTGTTTTTTTAGTTTCAATTTCATTTATTTCTGCTTTGGTTTTTATTATTTCTTTTCTTCTACTGGTTCTGGGGTTTTTTTTGTTGTTCTTTTCTAGATCTTTGAGCTTCGAGATTAGGTTGTTTCTTTGAGTTCTTTCTTGTTTTTGATGTGAGCTTCTATTGCTATATATTTTCCTCTTATTACTGCTTTTGCTGCATCCCATACATTTAGGATATTGGTGTCCTCCTTGTCATTCAATTCAAAGAATTTTTTAATTTCTTCTTTGATCTCCTCGTTAGTCCAGTGGTCTTCCAGTAGTGTGGCTTTTAATCTCCATGAGGTAGGATAGTTCCTTGCCTTCTTTTTATGATTTATTTCTAGTTTGATGCCTTCGTGGTCAGAAAAGATGGTTGGTATGATTTCAATCTTGGTGTATCTGTTGATGTTTGTCTTGTGCCCCAGTATGTGATCGATCCTGGAGAATGATCCGTGTGCGCTTGAGAAAATGTGTACTCCCGTTTTTTTTTGGGTTTAGTGTTCTATAGATGTCTGTTAAGCCCAAATGCTCTAGGTCCTTATTTAGAGCTTTAGTGTCTTTACTTATTTTTTGTCTTGTTGATCTATCCATTGTTGATAGTGGTGTGTTGAAGTCTCCACTACATATGTGTTTTCTCTGATGTCTGTTTTTAGAGAGGACAACAGTTGTCTGATATATTTTGGTGCTCTCTTTCGTTGGTGGAGTATATGTTTAATGAGTGTTATTTCTTCTTGAAGTATTGTCCTTAAATCATAATGTAGTGACCAATGGGGTCTCTTTTTATTTTTTTGAGTTTGAAGTCTGTTTTATCTGATATAAGTATAGCTGTTCCTGCTTCTTTTTTGGCCCATTTGCTTGTAGGATGGTTTTCATCCTTGACTTTGAGCCTATTTTTATCTTTTGTAGCTAAATGTGTTTCTGGAGACAGCAAAAGGTTGGGTTTTGTTTCTTAATCAGGCTGCAACTCTGTGTCTTTTTATTGAAGAGTTTAGTCCATTTACATTAGGGTTAATATTGATATGTTAGCATCTGTATTTGCCATTAGGTTTGTCTTTCCTTTGATTTTATTTATTTATTCTTTTAATAACTTTTTTTTTTTTTTGGTCTTCTTTCGTTGTTATTCGTCCCTGAGGTCTGGCTTTAGGATTCCTTGTAGTATTTTTGGAGTGGGGGTTTAGTCGCAATGAAATTCCGGAGTTTCTCTTTGTCTGGGAAGGTCCATATTCTTCATGGAGGAAAGAGAGCTTTGCGGGATAGAGTATTCTTGGTTGGCATCTGTTTTCTTGGAGTCTGTTGACTATGTCCCTCCACTCTCTCCTTGCCCGTAGTGTTTCTTCAGAGAAGTCTGATGTCAGCCTGATTGTTTTCCTTTGAATGTGTTATCTGTTTCTTCCTCTTGTCAGCTCATTATTTTTTCCTTGTCCTGGATTCTTGGGAGCTTTACTATTATGTGTCTTGCTGTGGTTTTTCCTTTCGTCGTGGAATTTGGTGTTCTTCCTTGCTTCTTGTATATCAATTTTCAGCTCCTTCTTCTCATTTGGGAAGTTTCTCTTCAATTATATCCATGAATATTTTCTCTGTTCACATCTTCTCTCCTCTCCTTCTGGAATTCCTATAACTCTTATATTTCCTTTCCTCATGGAGTCAGATAGTTCCCGAAGTCTTTCTTCA